>NW_028317920.1:3501875-3858750 GCF_062004578.1 Staurois parvus | reverse complement strand
TTACCCTGTGAGTAATACAAAGTGAACGGATCCACTCAGGGATCTATGGTGAAACCAAAAAGTGATTAACCCCTTCACGCCTAAGGGTAAAACAAATCTAAATGCCTAAGCACAATTCTGCAACGTTGACATGTGTTAGTAAAACCGTCCATATCATCACAACTACTTTGTACATCCAGGTGGATTATACCGCGATTTTTCTCAGGACAAATTGGGCTTTCATTTGGTGGTAAATAGTAATGGATAGCTCCTGATTTTTTTTTATTATCAAAGGAAAACTGGCCCAAAATAGTAAAAAAAATCCTTTTTTTTATTTAGCTGTGTGTTTCTTGTTACTACCATAACCTACCACCAAAGAACAAACCAAAATAAATTCTCCAGTTCTTGACGATCGCAGCGATACCATCTATGTGTATGTTATTTGTTGTTTGTACCCGGAGTACAGCCCAGAAACAATAGTCTGCATTTTGTTTTTGTCTTTTTTTTTTTTACCTAAAACACACTGACACTGACATTGACACTAACTGATACCAATTTTTTTTTTAAATCTTGACCTTTGACCTTGACCATTGACCCTGACCTAAACATTAACACTGACACTGAACTAGATCAAACCTTGATCTAGGTATTTTTCTTTATTTTTTATTTTATTTTTTTAATATATATTTATTTATCTTTTTTTTTTTTTTTTTTTAACAAACATTTTTTTTCCTCTCTATGCCAGGAGTTCGAGAGATACAATGTATAATAGAATGTATATAATGATGCAATGTATCTCTCTTCTCCATTCATACAGAGAGAAAAAAACAAGGGGGCCGGGCTGCACAGTGACTGACCACTGTGATAGCCAATCAGAGCCTATCAGAGCGATCATGTGACCCGGGACTGGGAGTCCCAGGTTCCGATTAGTAACACTTTAACCTCTTCACGCTGGTCTTTTTTCATTTGTTTAGCAAAAAAAAAAAAAAAAAACACCCAGTGGTGATTAAATACTACCAAAAGAAAGCTATATGTGTGTAAAAGAATGGTACAAATGTCACGTGTACAGCGTTGCATGACCGCGCAATTGTCATTCAAAGTGTGACTGCGCTGAAAGCTGAAAATTGGCCTGGGAAGGGAGTTGTGACAACGCCCGGTAAGCAAGTAGTTAAAGTGTATATTTTCCCAATAATATCCGTTTGAAAAACTGCTGCGCCATGTGACCTAAGAAATTGCAACAACCATTTTATTCTCTAGGGTCTCTGCTTAAAAATATATATATAATGTTTGAGGGTTCTAAGTAATTTTCTAGCAAACAAAAAAAAAATGCTGATTTTTACATGCTGGACAGAAATGTCAGAGCTGGCAAGGGAGGCAAGTGCCTAAGAAAATGTGCGGGGGGGACAATGACTATTAAAGGCACCTCTATGCAGTGAAAAATGCAGCCATGTTTTCATAAAAGGTGCGGGAACCTTGTTCCTGCAGGAAAATGCAACAAACGTGACATGCAGAGCCACACAAATGTGAACCTAGCCTTATGCAGGCCATAGACGGGTCAAAAACCGGCCTTTTTTTATAAAAAACATGAAAAATCGGTCGTGCAATCAGCCGACGTTACCACCAACGGTAAAAAAATCGGCCGATTTTCGCCCCGTCTACAACCGGCATTTAATTACTTTTGTCCCTGCAGAGAGCCCCGCTATTATATTTGACATGAAAAAGTATTGTGGTTGCAACAATGTATCCATTTGTATCCATTTTGGATTCAGATGTTTTAATTTGGATACAAATACGTAGATACATTGTTGCAACTGCAAGACTTTTCATATAAAATATAATAGCGGACTGGAATTCTTTTTTCTTTTTCTTCTTCTTTTTCTTCTTCTCCTTTTACTTCTTTTCTTCCTCTTCTTTTTCTTCTTCTTCTGCTTTTTCTTTTCTTCTTTTTCTTTCTCTTTTTCTTCTTTTTCTTTTCTTTTTCTTCTTCTCCTTTTTCTTCTTTTTCTTTTTCTTCTCCCTTTTCTTCTTTTTCTTCTTCTCCTTTTTCTTATTTTTCTTCTTCTTTTCTTCTTTTTCTTCTTTTCTTCTTCTTTTCTTCTTTTTCTTCTTTTCTTCTTCTTTTCTTCTTTTTCTTCTTTTTCTTTTTCTATTTCTTCATTTCTCTTCTTTTTCTTCTTCTTTTTCTTCTTCTTGCAGGTCACGGCTCATGCACAGATTTTTTATCAGTAAAACGATCGGCCGATTTGTCCATAATTGCCGGGAAAATCGTCTGATCGTCAAAATCGGCCGCAAATTTTCCAACTTGACCGATAAAAAAAAGTGCCAAAACCCTGAAAACCGTCCGACCAATTAACCCACTAACGGTGCGAAAATCGGCCGATTTTCGACCTGTCTATGGTCTGCATTAGCCTAGGCTCACACCTAAGCATTTCCTGCAGCATTTTGCAGAAACGCAGTACAGTTCAATTGCCATGATTTCCTATGGGACAGGTTCACATCTGTGCGTTTTCATGCGGTGCGTTTTTTGGAAAGGGTCAGGGACTCTTTTGAGGGCCAGTTCACACTACATGTGTTTCAGTTGCTTTTTTTCTGCATCCAAAATGCATAGAAAGAAGGTTACATAGAAATGTCACAGTTCACATCAGTTCTTGCAGTTCCAGTGCACTGGAAAAAAAAGTAGAGCAGACTTCATTTTTTCTGCACAGAACTGTACTGGAATGCAGTAAAATGCACCAAAAACGCACCGGAAAGTACCAAAAACGCAGTGAAACACACATGTCTTTATTTAAACTGAAGAAAACGAGGGGAAAAAATTAACTGGAATGCATCGAAAACGCACTGGAATGCGCCAAAAACGCATCAAAAACGCGCATGCAAAAACGCATCCAGAATGCATCTGGACTGTGTTTCTATAGTGTGAACTGGACCTGAGCACAAAAAGTTTTTGCATTTTTGGTGCTATAGACTTCAATGGAAATGCTGCGGAAAAGCATGTATTTCGTTTTTACTGCGTTTTGCTGCGTTTTTGATGCGTTTTTGATGCGTATTGCATTTTAAAGCTGCCTAGCAACAAGAACAATTTAAAAAAAGAGCAAAATGCATCAAAAACGCGGCAAAAATGCAAGTGCAAAAACGCAATGCAGAAACGGCTGAAACGCAGCCTGTGTAGGTGTGAACTTAGCCTTAGGGACTGATAGACGGCAATATATCAAATGATTACTTTTGGGTTCAATATCGCTTTCATTTTTGTTACTTCGTAGCAAACCTCGTGTGACAGTTCTGGATCCGGCAGCCTCACCCCGGCATGTGAGGTAATCACAGACATAACTGTCTTTTTTGCAGATATAGCAGTTTTCCTCCATTCTTTGCTGGACCCATCCAGACCTGATATCAGGATGGATAAATCATGTTGCATGCTTTATGGACGGCCAACTGAGGGGTCACCAGGGCCGGGGATTTCATCACTCCATTTCTTCACTGGTCCTGGCACTTGGCAAGCTGAACGATTTATAGCTAGCACTGTGTCCCCCAGAGATTGGCTCAGGGGCCCCGTGAAAGAATAAGAGTTCCCAGCTGTGAACACGTCCGATGACCTCCTCTGTCTGCCAATGCTTTACACAATAGGCCCCTGCTGCTGATCTGCTGTCCGTGGCACCATTGGATGGGAGGATGGCTATAAGAAGCCAGTAGACTTTTTTATTTTGAATATTTTTTGGGGCCCCATTCACATGAATGAGCCTTTTTCCACTTTTTTTTATGTTCGCACAACACCCATGGGCAACAAATGGGCCTAAGAAGCTTTTGCACCTTCTGGGGCATTGAGCTTTGGATGTTTTTTTGCTATGTGTTTGGTGCATTTGTCTCACATGAAAGAGCGCCTCTGCTGGCCGTCATGTATCTGGTCTCCCCGGACAATGCATTCACTATATCCGCTCTCCCCGGACCCTGCATTCACTATATCTGGTCTCCCCGGACCCTGCATTCAATATATCTGCTCTCCCCGGACCCTGCATTCACTATATCTGGTCTCCCTGGACCCTGCATTCAATATATCTGCTCTCCCCGGACCCTGCATTCACTATATCTGGTCTCCCTGGACCCTGCATTCACTATATCCTCTCTCCCCGGACCCTGCATTCACTATATACGGTCTCCCCGGACCTTGCATTCACTATATCTGGTCTCCCCGGACCCTGCATTCACTATATCCGGTCTCCTCGGACCCTGCATTCACTATATCCGGTCTCCTCGGACCCTGCATTCACTATATCCGGTCTCCCCAAACCCTGCATTCACTATATCTGGTCTCCATGGACCCTGCATTCACTATATCCGCTCTCCCCGGACCCTGCATTCACTATATCTGGTCTCCCCAAACCCTGCATTCACTATATCCGCTCTGCCCGGACCCTGCATTCACTATATCTGGTCTCCCCGGACCCTGCATTCACTATATCTGGTCTCCCTGGACCCTGCATTCACTATATGTGGTCTCCCAGGACCCTGCATTCACTATATCCGCTCTCCCCGGACCCTGCATTCACTACATCCACTCTCCCCAGACCCCGCATTCACCATATCCGGTCTCCCCGGACCCGGCATTCACTATATCTGGTCTCCCTGGACCCTGCATTCACTATATCTGGTCTCCCCGGACCCTGCATTCACTATATCCGGTCTTCCCGGACCCTGCATTCACTATATCCGGTCTCCCCGGACTCTGCATTCACTATATCTGGTCTAGTAGAGCTTTTTGAAATCGCGGGCAAAATCGTTGCGATTCTGCACGCAATTCAAAATGCCCAAGTGTGAAAAACGCAACATTTTTGTTAGAGCTTTCAGTTCAAACAGCAGCTCTCTGTCCCTTTCCATTAAATCGTGCTGCAATCGCACCGACATCCACGGCAGAACCGCACTGTGTGTTCAGGTGCCAATAAAATGAAGGGCACCTGAACGCGCAGTTCCAGTTGCGGCAGAAACGCACCACCTTTTTAGGTGCCATTAAAATGATAGCATTTGAAAATCGCATTGTGCGCTTTGTCTGTGTCCTGCGATTTCTCATTTTAGTAGAGCTTTTTGAAATCGCAGGCAAAATTGTTGCAATTCTGCAATTCAAAGTGCCCTGGTGTGAATGGGGCCTAACACAGGCCATAGACGGTTCGTTTATCAGCCGATCTTTCGTCCGAAAAACGAAACATTGGCCGTTCTGTAAACCGATGTTGCCACCAATGATTGCGAAAATCGCCCATTTTTCACAAATTTTCCAGCATGACCGATAAAGAAATGAGGAGGAACTGCGAAAATCGGCTGATGCCCTTGTCCCACTAACAGTCCGAAAATCAGCCGATTATTCTTTTGGACAAAAAATCGGCCGATAAACGAACCGTCTATGGCCTGCATTAGATGTGATTGTAGCCTTTGGAGCACATGAAGAATCTAACATGTTCTCAACCTGTGCAGAAACATGCTGGTCTTTAATTCTTAATGGCGGCCATAGGCGTTGTTATTCACGCACGGAAAACTGCATGGTGCTGCATCACTACGCCGTTCCATGCGTTTTTAAAAAAGGGTCTTTCCAGCACAGTGCTGTGGCGTGAACCGGATCTTATGCAGGCTATACATGGGTCGAAATCTGAACGTTGTTTGCTTGGTAATCTGATGGTTGCCATCAATGATTTCAAAAATCGGCCGACCGAGTCATAAAATTCACCCCATATAACAGGCGAAACTTCTGTTCACGGCTCACGCGCATATTCATTTCGGAAAAACGTTCGTACGATTTGACCATCATTGAGTCGACAATCGGTCGTTTTTCACGAATTTTCCAACATGCCCGATCACCGAAAAGGGGAGGAACCACAAAAATCGACTGGTGCCATTGACCCACTAACAGAGCGAAAGTCGGCCGATTATTCTTAGATCTTCGGACCTAAAATCGGTCGATTTTTGACCCATGTATGGCTGGCATTAGTCAAACATCAGGAATATATATGTAAATAAGCTGTCCTACTTCTACCTTGAGCCCTGGTTTACACTGATGCGGTGTGGAATTTGCAGCATTTTATCTATTACAGGTACTTATATAGCACCATCAATTTACACCACACTGTACATATATATTGTACATTCACATCAGTCCCTAACCCTCAAGGGGCGTACAATCTAAGGTCCCTAACCCTCAAGGGGCATACAATCTAAGGTCCCTAACCCTGAAGGGGAGTACAATCTAAGGTCCCTAACCCTCAAGGGGCGTACAATCTAAGGTCCCTAACCCTGAAGGGGCGTACAATCTAAGGTCCCTAACCCTCAAGGGGCGTACAATCTAAGGTCCCTAACCCTCAAGGGGCGTACAATCTAAGGTCCCTAACCCTCAAGGGGCGTACAATCTAAGGTCCCTAACCCTGAAGGGGTGTACAATCTAAGGTCCCTAACCCTCAAGGGGCGTACAATCTAAGGTCCCTAACCCTCAAGGGGCGTACAATCTAAGGTCCCTAACCCTCAAGGGGCGTACAATCTAAGGTCCCTAACCCTGAAGGGGCATATAATCTAAGGTCCCTAACCCTGAAGGGGCATACAATCTAAGGTCCCTAACCCTGAAGGGGTGTACAATCTAAGGTCCCTAACCCTCAAGGGGCATACAATCTAAGGTCCCTAACCCTCAAGGGGCGTACAATCTTAGGTCCCTAACTCACATTCATACATACACATACTAGGGACAATTTAGGCAGGAGCCAATTAACCTACCAGCATGTCTTTGGAGTGGGGAAGGAAACCAGAGTACCCGGAGGAAGCCCACACAGGCACAGGGAGAACATGCAAACTCTAGGCAGGTGGTGCCATGGTGGGGATTCGAACCAACAACCCTAGTAATACCAGGCGGAAGTACTAACCATTTAGCCACTGTGCTGCCCGGCGAATTCCGCACTGCATCACAATCGCACCCCGTTCATGCGAACCGCTGCGGGTGTGTATGCTAACGACACCTCAAAATCGGTCCGCAAAACGCGGTGCGATGTACAGAATCGGATTGCATGGGTGTGAATACCCATGCGATCCAATTCTAGTGCAGACCCAAAAAAAGGTCCTGCACCTTTTTGGTGCGGGTGTGGTGCAATTTGAGCCATACATAATGTATGACTCCGATTGCACCGCACACAAATTGCATGTGATTTGTACAGGAATGCGGTGCGGTTCCTGTGCGAATCACATGCGATATACCGCACCGCATATATGTGAACCCGGGCTCACTGGTATCATACATGTTCTGGGGTCAGAGATGGCCAGCTTGCTAGAATTTTCAGGTCCGTATCAATGGCCATTTACAATATGATTGGAAATGATGATGATGTCAGAAGTGACATCTTGCTTACTACTATTCATTTGATCACTGATTGGCCAATCAGTGATCACATGATCGGGACTTCACACAGAGGTCCCGTACAGCAATCGGTGTTCCGCTGTGTCCAAAGGCTAAAAATGCGGGCACCATTTATGAACGGCAACCCGCTCCTGCACTGCTCCCGTCAGGCCGTTTATATACATGGGCCAGACGGGAAGTGGTTAAAGCAGTATTACACCCGCAGCAAGCATTTATTATGCTGCAGCTTAGCAATTCTTAGATGTGATGGCTGCATTTGTTCACTTTTTTAGGCTTTCTTTCCTTTATTTTCACCTGGTGATCCTGCCAGTAAGTCTGTTGTTTTCAAAAGAACAAGCTCTCCAGCAAATGTATCTGTTACAGAGATAAGCAAACCATTTAACACTGACAGGGGCGCTTACAGTGATCAGCTTTTTATTTATTTATGTAAAACCTTTATCCCAAAAGAAAAAAAAAACTGACATTAGAACTGATTATAAAGAATTAGCTGGAGTTCAGCTTTGTTGGTGTATCTAAATCTGCTAGTCCATCTAAAACTCCCCACCCCCAGACTGACAATGCTGCTGTCCAAATGCCCCCCCCCCCCCGTACTCCTTCATTCAGAGTGACCAGATTACCAGGTGAAAACAGGTGAAAAAAGCCTAACAAAAAAAGAAAATGCCGCCATCACATCTAATGATTGGTAAGCTGCAATATATGAAATTTTGGGTTTTCTGTTTAAAGTGTTACTAAACCCACAACAGTACAATCAGTCTGTAGATGCAGTAAAGCATGCTTGTTATACTCACTGTGGAACCCAGGGGGTAATCCTCTGCATTGTGTAAAAAAGGCTGTTTGATCCTGTCTTCTCTGATCCTCCCCTTCTTCTACTGTCCCCAATCCATCTGCCATAGTACAGAGCAGCAGTGGCAAATCTGCACATGCTCAGTTGGCCATCACCACTTTTCACTGCTGCGATAGTTTGACTGAAAATTACTCCGTCATGCAACACTGTAACCATATTCATATATATAATTTTTTAAAGATAGAGGAAACTTTCTTTTGGTGGTATTTAACCGCTTCCTTGCAACATTAAATGTCCTAAGCTTAGTGATTAAGTGGGTAACTCCACTTTCATGGAAGAAAATAGTAAGTAAAAATAAAATAATAATAATATAGTGTATATTATTGTGTAAAAAAAGGGCCCCCTACTGACCCCGGGCCCTCGGGCAGTGCCCGAGTTTCCAAATGGTCAGTCCGCCCCTGGTTACAAGGGGCATGTTTGCCCTGGACTCTAGATGACCTTGTCCTGGCACTGCTTGTGTGGGTGAGGAGGTGCCTTCCAACCCACAGCTGTGCCCTGGGCGGATGTTCCTCCTGCCCACCCCTTGTCCCAGCCAGGGGCGAACTGACCATTTGGAAACTTGGGCACTGCCCGAGGACCCGGGGTCAGTAGGGGGCCCCATGAGATGCCCCTGGTACCTTTTTCATAGGCTTTTTTGAGTTTGGGAAAGGACACAGGGGCCCCATGATCCCCTATTGCCAGGGGGCCCCATGAGTTGTCAGTCCGCCCCTGGTCCCAGGCCAGTGGATGACACTTGGTTTCCTCCATGTAATCCCATAATCTGATTGACTGATATATCATCATACAGGGGCGGACTGACAACTCATGGGGCCCCCGGGCAATAGGGGATCATGGGGCCCCTGTGTCCTCACCCACACTCAAACCACATCCAAAAAAGCCTATGAAAGGTACTAGGGGCATCTCATGGAGCCCCTTACTGACCCCGGGCCCTCGGGCAGTGCCCGAGTGCCCAAATGGTCAGTCCGCCCCTGTGATCATATATATATTAATGAACAAAGTATCTCAGTGTCACCATTCAATGCAACACAATCCATAGTTTTCTGCGCTGGCTGATCGAATCACAGTGATCAGATCCAAATAAAATTAAGTTTACATCAATTGGGAGTTCTGCGATTATTTGCAGATTCGGTTTCGATTGATTGTGAAATGGAAGCGTGTATGGCCACCGTTAGTTGTCTTCATTTTATTGCTACTTTGTATATCTCCTGGAAATGGATGGATGATACAGTCTACAGTTTTCTTTTTGTGTTGATGTGAATAGCACGCGGTGTGCCGTCTTTATCGGATCATCACCCCCAATGGTGACATGTTCCTGTTCGCAGTCGCATCGTGTGATCCGTATTGGTGGATTTTGTTGCAGGAAACCCTTGCCCCGCTCTTCTACCCGAGGAATGTGGAGTAACCTGCTCAGCCCATGGCCTGCACTGTACTCTACCTTCCCAGGGGAGATGTCACAGGACTCTTACCCCAGCTAGACTGAGCCAGATCAGAGGACATTGAGAAACCCAACTGGGACAGAAGTAAAAGTCCTTTCCACGCTTTAACCACTTCAGTCCCAGCTTGAGATGCTCCTTCACTACCCAACCGTCACTTTTCACTGCTGTGAGAGTGCGACTGACAATTACTCCGTCATGCAACACTGTATCCATATTCATGATATATCATTACTTAGAGACAGAGCTTTCTTTTGGTGGTATTTAACCACTTCACGTCCTTACAACATTTTTAAAACGTCCTGATCAGGGGCGGACTGACAACTCATAGGGCCCCCGGGCAATAGGGGATCATGGGGCCCCTATGTCCTTGCCCAAACTCAAAAAAGCCTATGAAAAAGGTACCAGGGGCATCTCTTGGGGCCCCCTACTGACCCCGGGCCCTCGGGCAGTGCCCGAGTTTCTCAAATGGTCAGTCCGCCCCTGGTCCTGGTCTTCAAGTGGTTAAAAGGTAACTTCACTTTCATGGAAGAACATAGTAAATAGAAAAAAAAAATAATATAGTGCATACTATTGCAACAAAAGTCATGTTGTGATTGGATGTTACTAAACCCACAACAGTACAATCAGTCTGTATCAGGGACGGACTGACCATTTGGAAACTCGGGCACTGCCCAAGGGCCCCGGGGTAAGTAGGGGGTCCCATGAGATGCCCCTGGTACCTTTTTCATAGCCTTTTTTGAGTTTGGGCAAGGACACAGGGGCCCCATGATCCCCTATTGCCCAGGGGCCCCATGAGTTGTCAGTCCGCCCCTGGTCTGTATACACAGTAAAGCATGCTTGTTATACTCACTGTGGAACCTAAGGGGTTAATCCTCTGCATTGTGCAAAAAAGGTTGTTTGATCCTTTCTTCTTTGATCCTCCTCTTCTTATACTGTTCCCAATCCATCTTCCGTAATACAGAACAGCAGTGGCAAGTCTGCACATGCTCAATTTTGTGTGTATTGCTGAGTATTTTTTTTTTTTGGGGGGGGGGGGGGGAGGTGCATGTGATCAGCATGTGATTGTGTTTGAGCCGTTTCTGCATTGCATTTTTGATGTGTTTTTCATTTTTAAATTGTTTTTACATTTTTCTTGTTGCTAGGCAGATTTAAAACACAAACCGCATCAATCCTCTGCATTGTGTAGAAAAGGCTGTTTGATCCTGTCTTCTCTGATCCTCCCCTTCTTCTACTGTCCCCAATCCATCTGCCACAGTATAGAGCAGCAGTGGCAAGTCTGCACATGCTCAGTTTGGTGTGTATTGCTGAGTATTGTTTTTTTGGGGGGGAGGGGAGGTGCATGTGATCAGCACGTGATTGTGTTTGATCAGTTTCTGCATTGCGTTTCTGATGCGTTTGGCATTTTTAACATTTTTTTTTAAATTTTTCTTGTTGCTAGGCAGATTTAAAACACAAACCGCATCAAAAACACAGCAAATGCGCATTACATGCTTTTCTGCAGCGTTTCCATTGAAGCCTATAGAACCAAAAATGCAACTTTCAAAAACATCTATGACCCTTTCCAAAAAACGCACCGGGTAAAATCGCGCAGATGTGAACATGTCCCATAGGAAATCATGTTAAATGGACTGTACTGCGTTTCTGCAAACCGCAAAACATTGCGGAAGATGCTTAGGTGTGAATCTAGCATAAAGCATGCTTGTTATACTCACTACGGAACTTAAGGGATTAACCCTCTGCATTGTGTAAAAAGGCTGTTTGTTCCTCTCTTCTCTGATCCTCCCCTTCTTCTACTGTCCCCAATCCATCTGCCACAGTATAGAGCAGCAGTGGCAAGTCTGCACATGCTCTGTGCAGTGTGTATTGTGAGAGATTTTTTTTTAAGAAAACGAATGCAGCCACCACATCTAATGATTGGTAAGCTGCAATATATTACATTTTTGGTTTTTGGTTGAAAGTGTTACTAAACCCACAACAGTACAATCAGTCTGTAGATGCAGTAAAGCATGCTTGTTATACTCACTGTGGAACTTAAGGGGTTAATCCTCCGTATTGTGTAAAAAAACTGTTTGGTCCTGTCTTCTCTGATCCCCCCCTTCTTCTACTGTCCCCAATCCATCTGCCATAATACAGAGCAGCAGTGGCAAGTCTGCACATGCTCTGTGTGGTGTGCATTGTTAGAGTTTTTTCTTTATGGAGGGTGCATGCATACTTTATGAAATGGGAATGAGGGACACTTATTGGCAAACGTATGTAGGCACAGGACACACCCCCTGACACACCCCCTTATAGGAGAATTATAAAAAAAAGGATTAGTTAAACGCACAATTGCTTTTTTACTGCTACTATTCCTTTATACTGGTTTTTGATTTACAAATGTACAAATGCAGCAATTTAGAAATTGGATGAAAGATTTAGCACTGGGAAACACTTTTTGAAAGATACAAAGTACATTTTTTATACAAGTATATAGATCAGTCTAAAATGAGGGACAAATGAGGAGGGAGGAAGGACAGAGGGACTTTGTTCCAAATCAGGGACAGTTAGGACAGTTAGGAGCTCTGTGTATGTGATCAGCACAGAGCCCATCAGCGCTGTCCAGGCAGAGGGTCAGGGGTCATGCAGCCTCATAGGACAGTCAGAGGAGAATGAAAACTCCTACAAGATTACCCAGTGCTGTGTTAGACACTGATAGAAGTCACAAGACTGCTCTAACTGCTGATGAGAAAAGGTATTTAGCAGTTTATAATTGCTAAAATAATTGCATTTCCATGTTGTGTGTATTGTGGGAGACCGGAGAGAGTGAATGCCGGGTCTGGGGAGAGCAGATATAGTGAATGCAGGGTCCGGGGGGACCGGATATAGTGAATGCAGGGTCCAGGGAGACCGGATATAGTGAATGCAGGGTCCGGGGAGACCTGATATAGTGAATGCAGGGTCCAGGGAGACCGGATATAGTGAATGCAGGGTTCGGGGAGACCAGATATAGTGAATGCGGGGTCCGGGGAGACTGAATATAGTGAATGCAGGGTCCGGGGAGACCAGATATAGTGAATGTAGGGTCCGGGGGGGGACCAGATATAGTGAATGTAGGGTCCGGGGGGACCAGATATAGTGAATGCAGGGTCCGGGGGGGACCAGATATAGTGAATGTAGGATCCAGGGGGGACCAGATATAGTGAATGCAGGGTCCGGGGAGACCAGATGTAGTGAATGCAAGGTCCTGGGAGACCAGATATAGTGAATGCAGGGTCCTGGGAGATCAGATATAGTGAATGCAGGGTCCGGGGAGACCGGATATAGTGAATGCAGAGTCCAGGGAGACCAGATATAGTGAATGCAGGGTCCGGGGAGAGCGGATATAGTGAATGCAGGGTCCAGGGAGACCAGATATAGTGACTGTAGGGTCCGGGGGGACCAGATATAGTGAATGCAGGGTCCGGGGGGGACCAGATATAATGAATGTAGGATCCGGGGGGGACCAGATATAGTGAATGCAGGGTCCAGGGAGAGCGGATATAGTGAATGCAGGGTCCGGGGAGAGCAGATATAGTGAATGCAGGGTCCAGGGAGACCAGATATAGTGAATGCAGGGTCCGGGGAGACCAGATATAGTGAATGCAGGGTCCGGGGAGACCAGATATAGTGAATGCAGGGTCCTGGGAGATCAGATATAGTGAATGCAGGGTCCGGGGAGACCGGATATAGTGAATGCAGAGTCCAGGGAGACCAGATATAGTGAATGCGGGGTCCGGGGAAAGCGGATATAGTGAATGCAGGGTCCGGGGGGACCAGATATAGCGAATGCAGGGTCCGGGGAGACCGGATATAGTGAATGTGGACTTGTATTAGGAGGGGTATTGGGAGGAAATTTGTGCTGGGAGGGAGGGAGAATTTGGAGTGGGAGAGAAAATATGTACTCAGAGGGGACATTTGAGGGGCAGATCATTTGAGCTAGGAGGGTTGATTTTTTTTGGGGGGGTGGGCTCATTTGGGCTGGAGAGATTTGGGGGACGGGGGTGCAAAGATTTGTGCTGGGAGGGGGGATTTCACCAAGGGGGTGAACTTGTACTGGAAGAGGGAACAATTTCTGCATAGGGGGTAAGTATGCAGATTGATGCTCAATTTTTTCTTTTTTCTTTTGGGGGGTGTGATTTTTGCTGACACATAATGCTCATGTTTGGCGCCGTTTGGCATGTTTGCCCTGGGCTCCAGATCACCTTGCCCCGACACTGCTAGATATGATAGAAATGATAGCTACAGATTGAAAAAAAGACTAAAAACATCTTTTGAATTGACGTTAGCATGACGAAGGTTCTATGTGGTTTTTAAAGTCAGGTTCAGATCCACTTGACGATGTAAATGAGATGCAGCCACGAGAAGGGATGCTTGTAGGTGCTTCCAGGGAACGAATGTCTGCGTATTCGATGCGTTGACCACGTACAATCAAAGGCTGCTTCTGATGATCAAAGCTCACATTTTGTATTCTAGATCTTTCTGAAATAGTTTAAAAAATTCACATTGGAAGCAAAACACAAACCCCTGCGTGTCCCGAGCCGCATTCCGGCATCAGCTGCGGATAACTGCAGACAGCTGCGGAGAGGATCCCACAACAAGGTGCAGAATTTGTAGATTTCACATTAGGAGCCAGTTATGCCTGAACGCTGTACACAGAAAACACGCATAAACACCTGCATGTGCATGGCCACATTAAAGAGTATGCAGCTACGTTCATGGACAAAACAAAAAATGTCAGTTGCTCCCAGCAGCGGCATTTTTTCTACCCATGCACCTGAGCCCTAAACCCCAGCACTTGTGGTTTAAACCTTTCAGTGCTGCTGGCTCCTACTCTCTCAGTGCTGCTTCCCTGAACTCCCTGCTTTCACAGTAAAAGGAATTACAGTGCACAGTGCAGTCTGGAGCCAGTCTGTTGGGTTGGAGTGCCTTGCCATCCTAGGCTATGCGGCGGTGTGTTTCTATTGATGCACATAGTGTAGAGAGACAAAGCTCTAGTTCACAGGGGTCAAACTGCTGATGGGTTCTACGTTTTATATGTTACAGCAGGGTTCCTCAACCAGGTGTTCATGGAACCCTAGGGTTCCTCCAGAGGTTGCAAGGGGTTCCTTGAGCAATGAACAATTTCTGCCTCTCAGATAAGTTCCCACTGACACCATTGATATTTGTAGCTATCTGTAAGGGGTAATTCTTCCCAATGACCACCAGAGTAAGTAGCATTCTTCCCACTGACCATCACACTAATGTATCACGAGTTGTAGATAGTCATTTTTAGCAGGGGTTCCCTGAGACAAAAAAAGTTATTTCAAGTGTTCCTCTGTGTTGGAAAGGTTGAGAAAGTCTGAGTTACACAATTTACTGGAAAGTAAGAAGACACAATGGTGGGATACAGGGGCGGACTGACAACTCATGGGACCCCTGGCAATAGGGGATCATGGGGCCCCTGTGTCCTTGCCCAAACTCAAAAAAAGCCTATGAAAAAGGTACCAGGGGCATCTCATGGGGCCCCCTAATGATCCCGGGTCCTCGGGCAGTGCCCGAGTTTCCATATGATCAGTCCACCCCTGGTGGGATATCATTTCCCTTGAGAAGTATTTACAGGTCAAAAGGGCACCTAGAAGGGTTAGACTTACCAAATCTTGTGCCTTTCTGGATGCAGACCTTAAAGATCAATGGTTCCAGTGTTCAAAGGAACGTGGCAGGAAATGGATGGAACTTATTATAGGGAGAGAACTTGAACAGCAATACAAAGTAAAACTTCAGTCATACAAGATGAAATTAAAAACTTCTCCCACCTGCTGTCTTTCCTGGATCGGGATGCTAAAACCAATGATAAGGTCATCTCCTTTGCAAAAGATCTTATTCCGAAAAAATCCGAAGAGGCGAAGAAAGATCCAAAGATGCATATGTCACCACAAGAGAAAGAAACATTACAAGATCTAAAAAATAATACCTCTATTATTATCAGACAACCAGATAAAGGGGGTGACTTGGTGATCCAACAAAGAGAAGCCTATTTGGAGGAGGCCGAAAGACTCTTAAGTGGCATGAAGGGAGAGAAAGATCCTTCCGAAGCACGAATGACAATGCCTTTTGAGACCATATCCTCAAGCACCACATTTTTACCACATTCTCAAAATTTCTCAAGCATGCCACCAATCCACCCAGAAGACTGATCATTGCTGACAGTCTAACCAGCAACATCGGAAGCTATATAGATCACTTTTTTGCTGAAACTAGTAGCTGAATATCCATCCTATATGAGAGACTCTGGCCACATGTTGGACATTCTATCTGTAAGGGACCGCCTGGCGGTACCACTAGCTCTCCACTGAATAGGCGTCCCCAGCGCACGGAGTCTAAGTTCCAGGGTGCTTGTTCACCAGGGCCCCTGATGGTGGGGATGGACTTGGAGCCCCCTGAGACCAGGTCGTGGCTACTGGGTGCGTCCGTCAGTGGTAGTGGTATGCGCCAAGGGCTCCCACGGGGAAGAGTCTGATATGAGGAGGTCAGCAGACCCCACTGCACGGGATGGAAGGATGGATGGATGAGCAAGGTCAGACGGGCCGGGTCGGTAACAGAGAGGACGGCAAGGTACAAGGCAGCGGGCATAGAATGGTCGGGTCACACGCCAGGTCAGCAACAGCAGGTCAAATCCAATAGGGGGCATCCAGGAGAGAGGTCAGGCAAAGCAAGGGTCAGGGCAGGAGAAATACAGCAAGGTCAAAGCACAATCCGGGTCAGCAACTTACAATTCACAGGTTCGCAGATACAGGATACAGGTAAGACCAGAAGGCACTGAATGACAGCTCAGGGTCATTTAAATATCCCGCCCTGCGCTGCCGTTGGTGCCCAGTGGGCGGCCGCAGCTTCTACTGCGCATGCGTGAACTCGAACGCCGCGGCCGGCCCGGACCTAATGCTCGAGTCCCTGCACAGGGCGGCACACTGCGCCTGCGCCCGGACCATTGCGGTGGGGATCGAGGGGGTCCCTGACACTATCCAACTATAACTGGCAGGCCTCTTATAAGTAACTATCTTTGGATGTCTCATCTCTTTACACATCCATTCGCCATCAGTTTGGCTTACAGGCAGTCCAGTTCTTCCTGGCACATGATAATAGTATCCACCCAGCCCAAGATGATTTCATTGTACAGAGTATAGAGTTCACTCTAACACACAATTACTTCACCTTCATGGGTGATTTCTACAGACAAATTAAGGGCACGGCTATGGGGACCAGGTTTGCCCCTAGCTATGCCAATTTTTTTAAGGGTTTTTGGGAGCATTTCCATATATATGGAAAAACATCCCATTTGGGGCAAACCTGGTCCTATATGCCCGGTACATAGATGACATCCTTATCATATGGGAAGGGTCAGATTCACACCTACAGGAGTTTATAGCCTATTGTCAAGCCAGTTCATTGAATATTGAATTCTCATGTATAACATACAGTCAAAAGCTGGTATTTTTGGATTTGTAGCTGAGTCATGATTCAGAATAAAAAACACTCTCCAAGACCCATTTTAAAGTTACAGCTGGCAAGTCCTTTCTACATGCAAAGAGTCACCACCACCCAAGATAGATCCGGAATGTTGGTCAGTTCTGTTCACTAAGGAGAACTTGTACAAGAGTAGAGAATTTTGAAATACAGAGTCAGACCCTTAAGAGAAAATGTATTTATATATTTCCACGTCTTTACAGATGTTTTCACGAACTGGTATACTAAATAAAATGTATATTTATATGAATGTTAATTAAGAAAAATAATAAATAAATTAAATAAATATATATATATATATATATATATATAATTTATTTATTATTTTTCTTAATTAACATTCATATAAATATACATTTTATTTAGTATACCAGTTCATGAAAACATCTTAATGTAATTTAGTCCAGTAGTTTCATTAACATTTCTACATTTACTAACATATATTACTATTATTATTAATAGGAATAACCTAATACATTTTGTATATTTAGATTTTCTAAGAGATGGCAATTAGTTTTAATATATCAAAATTGTTTAACTTTTGGAGGTCCGATTTTAGTGCCCACTAGTATATAAATAGAGTTCATTTTAGTGGAACTTTTTTAGTTTCCAAGGCAAGATTGCAATAATAATCCTAATCTGACTTGTTTCGTCCTTTTGTATGTAGCATGTTTTATGCATGATGGCAATAGCAATATTATTTCTCCCTATATGGGATCGCCACTAGATATTCATCTAGGCAATCCAATCTGATTTCATCTGTGTGCTCATTATCAGTGGTATTCCGTCCCCCTTAGATGTCTGATGTTCAGAGCAGGGCCGGACTGACAACTCATGGGGCCCCCGGGCAATAGGGGATCATGGGGCCCCTGTGTCCTCGCCCACACCCAAAAAAGCCTATGAAAAAAACAATGAAAGGTACCAGGGGCATCTCATTGGGTCCCCTACAGGCAGTGCCTGAGTGCTCGAATGGTCAGTCCTCTCCTGGTTCAGAGAGTCCTCTATGGCGCTCTTCCGGTTCTGAAATTCCAGTTACAGTGGGTGCGTTCCAGTGAGAAGTAAACATGCGTTCCAAGATGCGGAAGCCAGCTGTCTGGGTTCTCTATCATTCTTTAAGGATGAGTAAGGACACCCATGGGAATATGCAACCTTGTACAAGGAATACCACCCATGAAGGTAACATATTGATAATAATAGGAGATGATTCTTTAGAGAAAAATACTAATAGCACCGGGGCTTTTTTTCATCGGGAACATGGTGGAATGCAGTTCTGGCGCCTCCAGCACTGAATGTATGTAATGGCAAGGGGTGCTGGAGTGTGCTGGAGGGTCTATTGATGCTGGCTGCTCGGGATCTATTGTTACTGAAGGGGGTCTTTTGTGTGGTGGTCTATTGTCTCTAGGGGAAGTCTATTATCGCTGGTGGGGATCTATTGTTGATGGGGGGTCAATTGTTGCTGGAAAAGATCTACTGTTGAGGGAGGGGTCTATTGTTGCTGGGTGCTGGAGAGTCTATTGATGCTAGCTGCTGGGGGATCTGTTGTGGCTGCTGGGGGTCTATAGTTGCTAGACTGATATTTTGTTTTGGGGGTCCATTGTTGCTGGAGGAATCTATTGTTGCTGGGGGGGTGTCTAATGCTGCTGGCTGCAGGAAATCTATTTTTCAATTTTTTGTTATCATTAACAAATTCCATGCAAATTATTTAGAACAGCAAAATGATACTTGGCTCTGTATCCTCTAAAAGGAGGGGTACTGGGAGGCGGGTAGGGATGGGGGCAGAGACAAGAAGTGGCTCAAAAAGGGGGAGTTCCTGCACTTATTTTTTGAGAAAAAAAGCCCTGAATAGCACTGATGATAACAATGATTATTTGGTAAAGGGCATACTGTGGAGACAATACTTTAATTGTTTTGGATTACATAGGGCAGCACAGTGGCTAAATCGTTAGCATTTCCACCTGGCAGTACTCGGGTTGTTGGTTCAAATACCAACCATGGCACCACCTGCCTGGAGTCTGCATGTTCTCCCTGTGCCTGCATGGGTTTCCTCTGGGTAGTCCAGTTTCCTTTCACACTCCAAAGACATGCTGGTAGGTGGTTAGATAAGTCCGATGTTGCAGTGATGGGTCGGTGACGCATTTGCTTCTTTACAAATATGCCCAGTAGGCTTTAGAAGACCAATCTGCATTTATAATACAGCGGAGTTCCCCTTTAATTACTAGAACAGCTGCTCAGTAGTCAGCAAACAACACATGCATAAAACATTATTTTCCCCTAAGACAATACCGATGTAACAAACCGAGGCTCCCCCCATTATAAGTTGGTGCGGTCTGAACATCTGCATCCAATCAGGACATTCCTCGTGTCGTTTAGCTCTGGCATTCGGGGAAATGATATATTACCTACAGGATACAATACTAGTACCATGAAAGGGGCTGATGCTACAGGGCCGCAGTATTATTCTAAGCTTGGCCACGGCGCCATGAGCGCCCTTCCCCATCTGGTGGGTTTTGGCAAACTGCGTGCGTTTCTCAGAATGTTAGGGAGACAAAATGCTCTTTTGATTGGATGTTGTCTGTATGTGTGCTCCTGTATCACTGCAGTATAGGACGTAAGGCTCCATTCACACTTGTGCGACTTGTAATGCAAACTTTGGACACATGAAGTCATATGGCAAGTCTGAGCCCACTGTTTTCAATAGCATCCGTTCGGATCTATGCAACCTAAAGTCTCAGTAGCTTTATTTATTTATTTCAGGTACTTATATAGCGCTGTCTATTTACGCAAAACTTTCTACCTATCTATCCATTCAGTTGTATCGGACCCAGGGGCGGACTGACCATTTGGAAACTCAGGCTCTGCCTGAGGGCCTGGGGTCAGTAGGGGGCCCCATGAGATGCCCCTGCTACCTTTTTTATAGGCTTTTTTGAGTTTGGGCAAGGACACAGGGGCCCCATGAACCCCTATTGCCCAGGGGCCCCATCAGTTGTCAGTCCGCCCCTGATCCAACCCTTGGCGATTGCATGGACTGTCACTCGTAAGTATCTTTTTCCATGAATTCTCTTAGCAATTATTTTACTGGGTAGGTTGCCCGGTCTTTCCCCAACCCCCACCATGCAGGAGATCCCACATGGCCAGGGATGAAACTAGAACAATTTAGACAGGAGCCAATTAACCTACCAGCATGTCTTTGGATGTGGGAGGAAACCGGAGTACCCAGAGAAAACCCATGCAAGCACAGGGAGAACATGCAGACTCCATGCAGGAGGCGCCATGGTTGGGAATTGAACCCATGACCCATTTAGCAGGCGTGCTAACCACTAAGCCACTGTGCCGCCCCACACAGCACTTTACATATATATTGTACATTCACATCAGTCCCTAACCCTCAAGGGGCGTACAATGTAAGGTTTGAAAAGATTCCTGCACTACTTTGCTGCAACTTGAGTGTAAGAGAGTGTAAAGTCACATCAAAGTTGCACTGGAAATCGTGGGACTTTGGGGTTGCACAAGTTTGAAAACAGCCCTAGACTGGCCAAGCTGGCCGTACACTATACAATCAGTGTGTGTAGTCTCCAGTAGGGTTCATTCACATCTGTGAGTCCTGGGAACGCACATGTTCCACATAAATGTGGGACGTGCTTGTGGTGGCATTAATTGTTCATGGCACCCCAAATGTGGAAAGCAAACATGCATGCAAAAATGCGCAAAAAACACATGGTAAAAAAAAACACAAAAAAATGTGGAAAAAAAATATAAAGATTTGAAAACAGCATGGCCGTGTGGGGCCAGAGTTCTGTGAATGAGTGCCTACAAGTCCCGGCAGCCTTAGCGGTTGTTGGCTTGTTGTTTTCAATGAACTACCACGGCATTGCGGAACACCGTGGTAGTTCATTGAAGTTTCCCGTCAGAATATCTGCTTGACTGTGCATCCCGTATGGCAAGCAGATATTCTGACAGGTCTGCAGGAGACCTGAATGGCATCAGTGATCTACTGATCACTAGTGCAATGCTTTCCAGGCTCCTGTAGACAAAAATAATGAATGCACGTTTTTTACCTGCAAAAAAATGGACATTTATTATTTTTGTCCAAAAGGTGAACTTATCCTTTAAAGATGAAAGTCAGGCAGAAAAACACGTATCTAAATATACAGTATATTGCCAAAAGTATTGGGGCACCTGCCTACACATGAACTCTAATGGCCCCCAGTCTTAGTCCGTAGGGTTCAATATTGAGTTGGCCCCGCCCTTTGCAGCTATAACAGCTTCAACTCTTCTGGGAAGGCCGTCCACAAGGTTTAGGAGGGTGTCTATGGGAAGGTTGGACCATTCTTCCAGAAGCACATTTGTGAGTTCAGGCACTGATGTCGGGGGAGGAGGCCTGGCTCGCAGTCTCTGCTCTAATTCATCCCAAAGGTGTTCTATGGGGTTGAGGTCAGGACTCTGTGCAGGACAGTCAAGTTCCTCCACCCCAAACTGGCTCCTCCATGTCTTTATGGACCTTGTTTTGTGCACTGGTGGGCAGTCATGTTGGAACAGGAAGGGGCCATTCCCAAACTCTTCCCACAAAGTTGGGAGCATGAAATTGTTCAAAATGTCTTGGTATGCTGACGCCTTAAGAGTTCCCTTCACTGGAACTAGGGGGCCAAGCCCAACCCCTGAAAAACAACCCCACACCATAATCCCCCCTCTACGAAACTTTACACTTGGCACAATGCAGTCAGGCAAGTACCGTTCTCCTGGCAACCGCCAAACCCAGACATGTCTATCAGATTGCCAGACAGAGAAGTGTGATTGGTCACCCCAGAGAACGTCTCCACTGCTCTAGAGTCCAGTGGCGGCGTGCTTTACGCCACGGCATCCGACGTTTTGCATTGCACTTGGTGATGGAAGGCTTGGATGCAGCTGCTCAGCCATGGAAACCCATTTCATGAAGCTCTCTACACTGTTGTTGTGCTAATCTGAAGGCCACACCAAGTTTGGAGGTCTTTAGCTATTGACTCTGCAGACGGTTGGCGACTTCTGCGCACTGTGCGCTTCAGCATGCGCTGACCCCGCCCTGTCATGTGACATGGCCTACCACTTGGTGGCTGAGTTGCTGTTGTTCCCAGTTACTTCCACTTTGTTATAATCCCACTAACAGTTGAGCGTGGAATATTTAGTAGCCAGGAAATGTCACGGATGGACTTATTGCACAGGTGGCCACCTATCACGGGACCACACTTGGAGTCACTGAGCTCCTGAGAGCGACCCATTCTTTCACCAATGTTTGTAGAAACAGTCTGCATGCCTAGGGGCTTGATTGTATACACCTGTGGCCATGGAGGGGATTGGAACACCTGAATCCAATGACTTGGAGGGCTGGCCCAATACATTTGGCAATATAGTGTATTCTTCAACAACCACAAAAGATTTAAATTGAATTTGAAAAACAACAAACTTATTGGCCGGATCACCAGGTAAAAATAAAAGAAAGAAAGCCTAAAAAAAAACCTAATGCAGTCATCACAACTAGGAATTGGTAAGCTGCATTATAATAAATGTTTATTTTTGCATTTATTACTGCTGATGGATTTGAGGGTCCCTACTTTGGGAATGAGTTTGTGGAATGATCTAATCCAGTCCTGGACATTCTGACCAATATAATCCAAATGTTCCACATCCTGGCCTTGCATGCTTTTCACTTAATAGGCCAGGTTTGGCTGCCAGTGTTTGCATTCTTCCTGCATGTGGGTGGGCAGGCAGCTCGAGCAGATCGGAGATCGGTGTCTTTTCTGTGTTTTATTCCAGAGTGATCACTAGCAGAAAAACCTCACCAATCATGCCAAGAGGCAGTACTTCTCCTCCGTGGTTGATATTTTGTAATAGCTCGTGCCAAGGAAGGGCAATGAATTAATTCAAGAAAAGCGATGGATAAAAAATCATGAATTTATGAAACAGAAATCTGATACTGCAAATAAAATCATATACAAAGATTGTAAAAGAGGACCTAGCATCAGACAGACACCGATCAGCTGTAAAATTATGACCACTGACAGGCAAAGAGGATAACATTGATGGCCTCATTACAATGGCACCTGGAAGTGGGTGAGATATATTAGGCAGCAACAGGAGCGGACTGACAACTCACGGGGCCCCCGGGCAATAGGGGATCATGGGGCCCCTGTGTCCTTGCCCAAACTCAAAAAATCCTATGAAAAAGGTACCAGGGACATCTCATGGGGCCTCCTACTGACCCCAGGCCCTCGGGCAGTGCCCGAGTTTCCAAATGGTCAGTCCGCCCCTGGGCAGCAAATAAACATGTTGTCCCTGAAGCTGAAAGCAGCAAACATGGACAAGTGTACGGATTCGAACGACTTTGACAAGAGCCAAACTGTAATCGCTAGACGATGGGTCAGAGCAAATCCAAAACTGTAGCTCTTGCGGGATGGTCCTGATCTGCAGTGGTCAGGACTGACCAAAAGTGGTTCAAGGAAGGAAATCCGGCAAACAGGGGACAGGGTCATGGATGGCCAAGGGTCATTGGTGGATGTGGGGAGCGAAGGCTGGCTGTGTACAGGGGTGTATTTACCGCAAGGCAAACAAGGCATTTGCTAGGTTGGCATTTTTCAGGGGGTGCAGCACTGCCCCTTGGAAGAAGGGACAGAAGAAGGGACACACATGGCATGGGGACCTGGTGGGTTCTGAAAGATGCTGTGGGTTTCATGACGGTGTATGCACAGCCCGACTCTCATTCCTGGGGATGCTGTGAAGGTGAGTGTCTTTCTTTTTCTAGCCATGGGGGCTGGGGTATGGGGGGCAGTGGTAGTGGAAGGCTCAGGTGGAGGGCAGGGGTGTTCTTGGTTAATGTCAGGCTCTTTCTGCAGGGGGGGTCACCAATTTTTATGTTGCCTAGGGCAGCACAAAACCTAAATACACCACTGGCTGTGTAGTCCAATCCAATAGAAGAGCTACTCTAGATCAATTGCTGAAAAGGTAATGGTGGTTCCTATAGAAAGGTGTCAGATCACACAGGGGCTATGTAGCCAGTCAGGCTGCCCATGCTGGCCAGTGTCCACAGCCAAAAGCACCTACAAGGGGCATGTGAGCATCATAACTGGACCACGGAGCAATGGATGAAGGTGGCCTGGTCTGATAAATTCAAGAATGGTTTGAGGAACACAACAAGCTTGAGGTGTTGAATTGGCCTCCAAATTCCCCAGATCTCAATTCATTGATGGCAATGGTACACCTTGCTAAATAATGCACCCTGCTAAACTGCAAAAATGGTTTGAGGAACACGACAACGAGTTTGAGATGTTTACTTGGCCTCCAACTTTTCCAGATCTCAATCCAATCGAGCACCTGTGGGATGTGCTGGAAAAACCAATCCATGGAGGCCCCACCTCACAGCTTACAGGACTTAAAGGATCTGCTACTGGTGGCTTGGTGCCAGATACCACAGCAGACCTTCAGAGGTCTAGTGGAGACCATAGAGACCATGCCACAATGGGTTGTGTTGGGGGGTCATGTCATGGCTGATGGGTGTAGGCAGCATGCCCAGTAATGTGTCAGTGTAGGACTCCCAGGTATTGATTACCTCTCACAAGAACATAGTACTCTTCTGACAATGCTTTTATATTCTTCTCTCCAGAAGGACAGCGCAATCTTTGTTCAGGCATCACCCGGGGTAACCACCGACCAGGGGCGGACTGACAACTCATGGGGCCCCCGGGCAATAGGGGACCATGAGGCCCCTGTGTCCTTGCCCAAACTCAAAAAAGCCTATGAAAAAGGTACCAGGGGCATCTCATGGGGCCCCCTACTGACCCAGGGCCCTCGGGCAGTGCCTGAGTTTCCAAATGGTCAGTCCGCCCCTGCCACCGACTTCCTGGACTAAGATGCTGGCTCAGAGATGACACAGCCATGGAAATTCTGATGCCTGTGCAGTTCTTGGCGATTTATTACCTCTCAAAGAGATCCTAGTACCCCCCCTGGCAATGCCTTCATCTGCTTTTCTGTGTAGAAGCACAGCACCATCTTTCTTCAGGCATCATTTAGGTTCAGCATCTACTTCTAGGACTGAGAGTCTAGCTCTGAGATGATCCAGTTATGTAAATCCAGGTGCCGTGTTCACAAATACCGAACACAGATCAGCCCCTCTGCAGTTTCTCACCCTTGCTACAAAGTTACAATGTGCAGTCTGATCACTGGGGGAGAGGAGACTGAGGGAATGCTTCCTCCTGCCTGCTGTAGGATTCTTTACAATTGCAATAACATTTTAAAAGACTCTCAGAAGGGTTTGCTGCTTTCAAAATTATCCTCCCCAGGTCTGTCACATCAAGTGACTTGCATTTTCCTCTTGCCTCCCGTTGAACCTGACCGGCCTGAGATACAGAATGACGTCAGTGCAAATTCCCTGGTGCTAATGCCACAGATTAATCAGGCTCGCGGCTTCCAATCGGATCTGATTTCACTGGCTGCAGAGAGCGGGGCCGGTCAAGTGACTGATAAGAGCATTGGCGATCCTCAGCTCCCAAACCAGTGCCCCATCCAAGGACACGGAGCAGATTCTGATGTTCTGCGCACTCAGGTCAACGACCTTTCCAGAGCACCAGACAGATTTCTAGGATTTAGAAAGCGGAATAATGAAAATTAAAAATAATTGAACTGTGCTAAACCTCGAAGGCACCATTCACATCTCACGTTGCGGGAACTCGCATTCCCACGTTCGTTTTTTTGTGCGCAATTTGGAAGCAATTCCGTGTTCTCCTTGTGCATTTTTTGCCAAAAAAAAAAAATCCTGCTTCTTTTTGGGCAAACAGCTTTGTGCAATTTTAAAAGGACCATTTTGCCGAGACTATTCTACACGCGATAATAGCGTCAGAATCGCACTGCGTTTGAGGTGCCGTTAAGAATAATGGCACCCAAATGCATGTTGACTGCAATTCTGCCCGCAATTCCAAAATGTGAACGGGGCGATTCTGTTGTGCAACAATCACGGCAAAATCGAATCATGTTTGGGGCGCCATTAGGAATGAATGGCACACAAATGCGTCTTTTACATTTTGCTGATATTATAATGCGATATGGAATCATGGGCAGAATTGCGGCGATTCTGCTCGCAATTCCAAATTGCAATGTGTGAATCGGGCTTACCTTCCACGTAACACATATCTATGGCAAAGAGGGCGCGCTTTATCGGACACGTGCCACACAAATGCATCCATGGGTGGCACACTCCCATCATTGTGACCGAGCTGTCGAAGCTTTGGGGTAGACATCTTCTGTAATTCTCCTGAACCAGGGGTAACCAAACTTTTTAAACAAAGGGCCATTGTACTGTCCTTAAGACGTAAGAAGGGCCGCACTGTGACCATCGGGATTAGAAAATGTCCCAGCATCATATGGAGTAAACAATGCCCCGTTCTTGGTGTCATTGGGAGGAATTGTGCCCCATCATTGGTGTCATTGGTAGGAATAGTGCCCCATCATTGGTGGGATAGTGTCCCAACATTGGTGTGATTGGGAGGAATTGTTCCCCATAATTGGTGTCGCTGGGCCCCATTGTTGGTGTCATTGGGAGGAACGGTGCCTCATCATTGGTATCATTGGGAGTATTTGTGCCCCATCAATGGTGTCATTAGGAGGAATTAGTTTCATTGGGCCCCATTGTTGGTGTCATTGAGAGGAACTGTGCCCCATTGTTGGAGTCATTGTTAGGAATAGTGTCCCATCATTGGTGTGAGTGGGAGGAATTGTGCCCCATAATTGGTGTCACTGGGCCCCATTGTTGGTGTCATTGGGAGGAACTGTGCCTCATCATTGGTGTCATTGGTAGAAATTGTGCCCCATCACTAGTTTCATTGGGCTTCATTTTTGGTGTCATTGGGAGGAACGGTGCCTCATCATTGGTATCATTGGGAGTATTTGTGCCCCATCAATGGTGTCATTGGGAGGAATTGTTCCCCATCATTGATATCATTGGTAGGAATTGTGCCCCATCATTTATTTCATTGGGCCCTATTGTTGGTGTCATTGGGAGGAACTGTGCCCCATTGTTGGAGTCATTGGTAGGAATAGTGTCCCATCATTGGTGTGAGTGGGAGGAATTGTGCCCCATAATTGGTGTCACTGGACCCCATTGTTGGTGTCATTGGGAGGAACTGTGCCTCATCATTGGTATCATTAGGAGGAATTGTGCCCCATCACTGGTGTCATTGTGAGGAATTGTGCCCTATCATTGGTAGGAATTGTACCCCATCATTAGTTTCATTGGGCTCCATTGTTGGTGTCATTGGGATGAACTGTGCCCCATTGTTTTAGTCATTGGGAGGAACTATGCCCCATAATTAGTGTCATTGGGAGGAATTGTGCCCCATTATTGGTGTCAGTGAATGAAACAGTGCCCCAAGGGCCGGACAAAAGCAAGAAAAGGGCCACATCCGGCCCCTTGGCCACAGTTTGGAAACCACTGTTCTGAACAATCATGGCAGTTGAATGAATACATCAAAAATGGTATAATGTTCTCTAATGGCTACTAGCACCCCAAGGAATTATAGCAGCTTCCATCGCACAGTTTTCACAAGGCTTTTTTTTTCTTTTTGTTGCTTTCCATATGGCTGGATTAAGCTTGGCTGGACTCCTGATGCTGACCCATTTATAGACTAAAACATTAATCTAGATGGGCCAAAAGCTCTTTATCTGCCATCGACGATTTGCATTTGTTTTTTATTTGGTATCTTATAGTGACAGAAATTCTTCCATAAGTCTTAATGTGTTTACTACAGCTCAGACATTTCTGTCTCCCAGATGTGCTCCCAACCAGAAGATGTGTGCGGGTTCCTAGAATTATGATGTCATGGTCACACTTCATCTTCTCTTTCTTTTGTCTGTAACGTGGGGGAACAACCGAGCACAACAGGAAGACATATTTAAACACAATTTAAAGGAAAAACACCATGTGAGATTTTAGTGAGTCGTCATTTTGAGCTGGATTCTTAAATTCATGGATAACAGTCACATCACCTCAATTGCTACAAGACTACTTCAGTTCCAGTAGGCTGGCCTTGTGTTCTTGGTCCTTGGATCCCTTCAGCTGTTTGCCTGCATTACCAGAGCTACCCTGGACTTCACTGAGAGGGACACTGCTTATGAGGATGATTGCAAGTAGCTATGTGTCTTCTCCAAAAGACCAGTTACTGTGAGGAGCACCACCCCAATTGCTATAGAAGTACTTAAGTTCCAGTAGGGTAGTTCTGTGTTCTTGGACTTTGGACCCCTCCAACTGTTTGCCTGCGTTACCAAAGCTACCCCGGAATTCACTGGGAGGGATGCTGCTTATGAAGATGATTGCAAGTAGCTTATGTATCTTCTCCAGAAGACCAAGCTACTGTAGGGAGCACCACCCCAATTGCTGTAGGAGTACTCAATTTCCAGTAGGGTGGCCCTGTTTCTTGGGATTTGGATCCCTTCAGCTGTTTGTCTGCATTAGCAGAGCTACCCTGCACTTTGCTGAGAGACACACTGTTTATGAGAATGATTACAAATAGCTATGTGTCTTCTCCAGAAAACCTAGAAACCAATTGCTACAAGAGTACTCCAGTTCCAGTAGGGTGCTCTGGGGTCTTGGATCCCTCCAGCTGTTTTCCTGTGTTACTAGAGGAACCCTGGACTTCACTGAGAGGGACACTGCTTAAGAGAATGATTGCAAATAGCTATGTGTCTTCTCCAGAAGACCCAGTTACTGTGAGGAGCACCACCCCAATTGCTATAGAAGTGCTCAAGTTCCAGTAGGGTAGCCTTGTGTTCTTGGGTTTTGGATCTCTCTAGCTGTTTGTCTGCATTACCAGAGCTACCCTGGACTTCACTGAGAGGGATACTGCTTATGAGGATGATTGCAAGTAGCTGCAGTATGTGTCTTCTCAGGAAGACCCAGTTACTGTAAGAAGTACCACCCTACATGCTACAAGAGTACTCCAGTTCCAGTAGGGTAGCCTTGTGTTCTTCAGCTTTGGATCCCTGCAGCTGTTTGCCTGTGTTACCAGAGCTACCCTAGACTTCATTGAGAGGCACTCTGTTTATGAGGATGATTGCAAGCAGCTGTTTGTGTTCTATATTGTTTAACGGAAGTAGTGATTCTCAGCTTGACTCTCTGCC
Source organism: Staurois parvus (assembly GCF_062004578.1). Classification (NCBI taxonomy): domain Eukaryota; kingdom Metazoa; phylum Chordata; class Amphibia; order Anura; family Ranidae; genus Staurois; species Staurois parvus. The sequence continues at coordinate 3,829,460 of NW_028317920.1, read as the reverse complement.
CTTAAAGAGTCTTATAGAGACTATACTATACAGCTGCCTGTCTGTAATGTGGGGCAAAAACCAAGTGCAACAGGAATACATAGACAACAGCACAATTATTTAGAGGACAAATACCATGAACACTTTAGTGAGTAGTCACTTTAAGCAGGAATCTCAAATTCAGGGATGAAAAGTTTCTTTGCATCTCTCCCTTGCAAAAGTAGAGGGATGAGATTCATCCTAGGTTGGGACATTTCAGAACATGGGAACTCTGAGGCAAGCTCTCCATGGTGTTTTCGGTTCATGTGTGGATTTGGAGTCTTCAGAGGAAGTGCCGATAGTCGGGGATGAGTCAGATGCTCAGTCTGTTGGCCATTAGATGGATCGAAATTTGGCTGGTTCAGCAGGCATCAGATGCATTTCAAACCATCTATGACCATCCTGGTTTGAGAGGAGTTAATCTGGTGATAAACTCCTTTTCGAACAGGACTGTTGATATATTTTTGTTTGATAACCGCCTGCAGCCAACCGGCTGTAGCCCAGATCAGTGTATTCTGACAGCAGAATAGTCCCGCATCTGTCAGAATACAATAGAGCTGTAGGAACCGTATATGGGGGAATGGCTTATCAACAAAAGCGGAGTCATCTATGGCCAGCTTTAGGCTTAGCTTTGCAAAGCAGGGGTGGGTCTCTTCTGGGCTACACGCTAGATACAAGCTATTATAATGATTAAAGTTTTGCCTAAACAGGTACCCTCTATCTATGCTTGATCCCTAAAGCCTGAAGCATTCACATGTATTTGCCCTTCAGCCTGTAGATTTGGAGGTTCCTTGTCTTTAGAACAGTTGTTGGTTCCAAGTCAAGTAGGCATCTTGTGCCTTCCTTGGTGCCAAAGTAAAGATGTTTCAGCAATAATCTCTATGGGAGAGAGTTTTTGTAGGTACTTTGTCCCATTGGTGGAATGGATTCTGGACTAGTGTGGTCAAGGGCAATTACCCTCTCCCTCCATTGCTGTTCGACCAGGCTGCTCACAAGGAGATGAATGGCTAACTGGCTTTGATTGACAGTGCTTGTCTCTGGCACCAGGCACTTACTGGAGATGAACGCCATCACTAGGAATATAGGGAGAATGGCAGCCAGGATACTGCTGCGCTCACAGCAGCGGTGGCAGGAGATGGTGGAGGTCTACCTGTGCGCCGCACTCATGCACTGTCACTACACCTGCCGGGGGTGAGGTGTTTGGAGTGTCAAACAGACAGGCTGCAGCACAGAGGTGTTTTCCTAACAACATCATAGGTGAAGCTTCTCTCCTTTTCTCCCATGCTGGAGATGTAGAGGCGAAAGTAACAGAGCTCTGCTTGAGCTAACTAACAAATTGCAAAATGTCCACAAATCGGGCTTCCGGCAGGGGAGGAGCTGACATGCAAGAATGGACTAGAAAGGTAATAGATTGACTGCACAATCACACAGTATTTCTTTACACTACCAAAGATAATTGTTTCTAGAAAGGTATAGGAGTTCAATGACGTCTTGAGAAAGCCAAGCAGAGTTAATGTGTGGCTATCTTCATCTGCCGCAAGCACACGCCCACCCGAAAGGACGCTTCTAGGAAATAGATGATGCCGTTGGTTTACTTAAGGCCGTGTTTAAACTTTAACAATATTAAGCCTCGCTTAAAATATAATTCTGCTTTAGCATAATAACTAACGTCAGTAAACAGAGAAAAATACTGCGACTGTTGCCATAGTAACAGGATGCTGTTTCATCTCCAATGCATGCGTCTGTGGATGGTTAATGGGACATGGAGCACTGCTCTGTTTCACTGGCCGGTACAATATAAACTGCACTTTCCTCAAAGCACATGCTGGAAGAAGACAGACAATGATTTTATTATAGCCGTACAGTTTTAGATGTCATAGAATGGCTGCAATGGCTTCCTGGTACTATATAAAATAATTTAATGATATGCTATAAAATCACAAATGAAAGTGGACCTAGTATGAGATACACGGCTCAAAAAAATGAAAGGAACACTTTGAAAACACATCAGATCTCAATGGGGAAATATCTCCTGCTGGATCTCTATACTGACATGGATGGGGTGATGTGTGAGGAACGTAAGGATGCCCCATTGTTTGATGGAAATGAAGATGATTGACCTACAGAGGACTGAATTCACAGACACCCCGAAAATAAAAGTGAAAAAATGATGCAGCAGGCGAGTCCGTTTTGCTGAAATGTCATTGCAGCAACTCAGAATGGTCCTCAGTAGTTTGTATGGCCCCCATGTGCTTGTATGCATGCCTGACAACGTCGGGGGAGGCTCCAAATGAGACGATGGATGGTGTCCTGGGGGATTTCCTCCCAGATCTGGACCAAGGCATCACTGAGCTCCTGGACAGTCTGAGGTGCAACCTGGTGGTGTCGGATGGACTGAAACATGAAACGTGTTCTATTAGATTTAGGTCAGGTGAGCGTGGGGGCCATTTAATGGTATCAATTCCTTCATCTTCCAGGAACTGCCTGCATACTCTCCCCACATGAGACCGGGCATTGTGGTGCACCAGGAGGAACTCAGGACCCACCGCACCAGGAGGAACCCAGGACCCACTGCACCAGGAGGAACCCAGGACCCACTGCACCAGGAGGAACCCAGGACTCCCTGCACCAGGAGGAACCCAGGACCCACCGCACCAGGAGGAACCCAGGACCCACTGCACCAGTGTAGGGTCTGACAATGGGTCCAAGAATTTCATCCTCATACCTAATGGCAGTCAGGGGGCCATTGTCTAGCCTGTAGAGGTCTGTGCGTTCCTCCATGGATATGCCTCCCCAGACCATCACTGACCCACCACAAAAACGGTCATGCTGAACCATGTTACAGGCAGCATAACCTTCTCCACAGCATCTCCAAACCCTTTCATGTCTGTCACATGTGCTCAGGGTGAACCTGCTCTCATCTGTGAAAAGCACAGGGCGCCAGTGGTGGACCTGCCAATTCTGGTTTTCAATGAAAAATGCCAATCGAGCTCTATGGTGCCGGGCAGTGAGCACAGGGCCCACTAGAGGATGTCAGGCCCTCAGGCCACCTTCATGAAGTCTGTTTCTGATTGTTTGGTCAGAGACATTCACACTAGTGGCCTGTTGAAGGTCATTTTGTAGGGCTCTGACAGTGCTCATCCTGTTCCTCGCACAAAGGAGCAGATACCAGTCCTGCTGATGGGTTAAGGACCTTCTATGGCCCTGTCCAGCTCTCCTAGAGTAACTGCCTGTCTCCTGGAATCTTCTCCATGCTCTTGAGACTGTGCTGGGAGATGCAGTAAACCTTCTGGCAATGGCACGTATTGATGTGAAATCCTGGAGGAGTTGGACAGCCTATGCAACCTCTGTAGGGTCCAGGTATGGCCTCATGCTACCAATAGTGACACTGACCCGAGCCAAATGCAAAACTAGTAAAAAACAGTCAGAAAAGATGAGTAGGGAAAAGAATGTAAAACCATTCCTGTTTTGGGGGTCATCTCATTGTTGCCTATCTAGTGCACCTGTTTTAATTTCATTAACACCAAAGCAGCTGAAACTGATTAACAACCCCCTCTGCTACTTACCTGACCAGATCAATACCCTGGGAGTTTCATTGACTTGATGCTATACTCTGATTAAAAAGTGTTCCTTTAATTTTTTTGAGCAGTGTATATATTTTTCATGTTAAGGACATGCATACTAAGTAATATTTAGGAAAATTTAACACTTCTTGGTATGTATTACCTCTCACAGAGATCACAATACTCTAGCTGACCATGTCTTCATCTGCTTTTCTCTCTAGAAGCACAGCGCCATCTTTTTTTCAGGCATCATCCAGGGTCACCATCTACTTCTTGGACTCAGAGATGACCCGGTTATGGAAATTCTAGTGCCTTTGTTCACAAATGAATGACACAGATCAGCCCCCTGCTGCAGCCTCTCCCCTTGTGACTTGTTAATCAGTTACAATGTTGCAGTCTAATCACTGGGGGGAGAGGAGACTGAGCAAATGCTTCCTCCTGCCTGCAGCAAGCTAATGGAATCATCACAGTCAAATCAAAGTCACTAGACTGGCGCTCAAAGATGACTTTAAAATGATAAAAAGTGGAACTTTTCAGCACAATGATATTGTTGATGTGTCAGGTATTTATTCATGCTTATTTGTACGCTTACCAGGAATTCCATCTGTAGGCTGCAGTCAGATTTTGTGTTTTTGCAAATGTGAGCAAAATCATGCAGCATTTTTGCGACACACACATAGGGCAGCCCGTTGATTTGAATGGGCTGCCCTATGCACAGTAAAGAAGCTCATGTACCTTTCTGAGTGTTGAACTTTGCGTGTTTTTTAACTGCGCGTTTTGCTGTGTTTGCCGCATGTTTTTTCACACAACAAAGGCGTGTCTTTGTTGGCGAACTTGCGGTGCCATTACCGCTGAACGGCAATGCAAGCCTAACAGGAGTTTTTCACGCGTTTTGTAAACGTGTGCAAAATTGCGCATTCTGGAAACACGTTTACATCTCGCGATTTAGGATCATGGGCAGAATAGCTGCGATTCCGCCCCCGATCTCAAATTGCCTTGCAATCGCAGCACAAGGTGCTGCATGTTTTTGGGTGCCATTATCCTTCAATGGCACCCCAAATACGATGCGATTCTGCCGTGATTGTTGTGCGACAGGACCGCGCGGCAAATGCGGGTAACTGTGCCTTTACAAATCACATGAAGCTTCAGGATCAGGAGCTTCTTTTTGGACCAACAAACGTATATAGAGCAGCCCATTCAAGTGAATTTGAAATAAAAATAAATAAAGGTGCAGCATTAAAACATTAATTATCACCTGGATAATCGTTTAAATATACAGAGCACTTATCTGAGATCATTTGGATGGATCTTCACGAGTAGCACTTTATGGACATTCCCATGATTATTTATTGGAACTGGACATTTAGCACCAATAAGTGCTCACGATTGTCACTTTATTAGCACTTTGTTGCGGATACAATTAATTAGCACTATATTTGCACTTTGTCACATTTTTTACCATTAATCATGTGATTCGTGCATTTTATATATTTATTATATATTATTATTATACAGTATTTATATAGCGCCAGAAAGGTTTGCTCAGCATTGTACATTATAGTGGGGGACAGAACATGAGACAATACAGTAACAAAACAATACACGAGGGGTTCGAGGGCCCTGCTCCTTGGAGCTTACAATCTAGGAGGGAGGGGATAGTGGTACAGGAGGAAGTGGCTGTGGGGAATGGAGTGGTAGGAGGAGATCGGCTGTTAGGTGAGGGTGGGGTAGGCTTCTCTGAAGACATGGGTTTTCAGGGTGCTCCTAAAGGTGAGGAGGGAAGGTGACAGTCTGATGGATTGGGGTAGTGAGTTCCAGAGGATGGGGAAAGTCCTGGAGAAGTCCTGCAGTCGGGCGTGGGAGGTGGAGACCAGGGAGCTAGAAAGTAGGAGGTCTTGTGAGGAGCGGAAGATTACGGGTTGGGTGGTATTTGGGTATCAGGTCGGTGAGGTAGTTTGGGGCAGCGTTATGAATGGCTTTGTATGTCAATGTTAGTAGTTTGAATTTAATGCGTTGGGCAATCAGGAGCCAGTGGAGGGAATGACAGAGGGGGGTGCCAGTGGAGGGATTGGCAGAGGGGGGTGGAGGGAATGACAGAGGGGGGTGGAGCCAGTGGAGGGAATGACAGAGGGAGGTGGAGGGAATGACAGAGGGGGGTGGAGCCAGTGGAGGGAATGACATAGGGGGTGGAGCCAGTGGAGGGAATGACAGAGGGGGGTGGCAGAAGCGGAGCGGTTGGTAAGGTGGATGAGTCTGGCCGCTGAGTTCAGGATAGACTGAAGCGGGGATAGTCTGTGATGAGGTAGGCCGGTGAGGAGGGAGTTGCAGTAGTCCAAACGTGAAATAATGAGGGAGTGAATGGTTACATCATATTGATCAATTAAGGTTTTAGCTCTGCACCTTTATTTATTTTGATTGCCTTGGAGGTTGTTTTTGGTTGCCTTTTTCGACTGCTTACGGTTTTAGCGCTCGCTTATTCTGTTTTTATTTACATTTAAGTGAATTGACTGGCCTAGGTGACACATAGAATCGCGTGAAAATCGCAGTCAAAATCACGTAGTGGTAATGCTCATTCCCGCACTGTGATAATGTGAACGGGACCTAAAATGTGAATGTAGCAGCCTTGTAGAGTTCCCGTGGAACACTAAAACTTTCTATGTTGATAAAAATTACAATGTTGCAGTCTGATCACTGGGGGGAGAGGAGACTGAGGAAATGCTTCCTCCTGCCTGCAGCAGACTGAGATCATCTCAGCCTAGGCAAAGTCACTGATGGGAGCTCAGGGTTGGCTTTGTAATAGTAAAAGGTGGAACTCTTTTTTGAAAAATTATACTGGTGCTGTATATTATGGCGTGTCAGGAATTTATTGATACAGACTTGTAAAGTCCGCTTTACGTTTAGTTTATGTATTATAGTCATGGGAAAGACCTATAAAGATAAGAACTGATTATATCTTCTTTTGTTCCACAAGACTCACGAATGTCTCACTATAGGAAAGGAAATGCTTTTAAAGGCAGTGAGTGGCTCAAACAGTGAGCAGTAAAAGTTCTCTGATGACGCTCCAGTCCTGTTGCAATTATATATATTTATGTATTTCAGGTACTTATATAGCACCGTCAATTTACACAGCACTTTACATATATATTGTACATTCACATCAGTCCCTAACCCTCAAGGGGTGTACAATCTAAGGTCCCTAACCCTCAAGGGGCGTACAATCTAAGGTCCCTAACTCACAGTCATACATACACATACTAGGGACAATTTAGACAGGAGCCAATTAACCTACCAGCATGTCTTTGGAGTGTGGGGGGAAACCGGAGTACCCGGGGGAAACCCACACAGGGAGAACATGCAAACTCCAGGCAGGTGGTGCTGTGGTTGGGATTTGAACCAACGACCCGAGTACTGCCAGGCGGAAATACTAACCACTTTGGCCACCGAAAATGATCGGCTTGAAAATAGGGTTATTGGCAAAAAAGGTGCCGATAATGATAATTGACTTCAATGCAAAGTCACGTGCCACTAACGTCAATGCTAAATCGTGTCCAGTTGACTTCAATGCAAAAAATGCCCCCTACTGACTTCATTGCACAATCGTGTCCCATTGACTTCAATGCAAAATCGCATCCCACCACATCTAATGATTGGTAAGCTGCAATGTTATGTTTTTGGTTCTGGGTTTAAAGTGTTATTAAACCCACAAAAATGAAATCAGTCCATATATGCAGTAAAGCGTGCCTGTTATACTCACTGTGGAACCTAAGGGGTTAATCCTCCGCATTGTGTAAAAAAGGCTATTTGATCCTATCTTCTCTGATCCTCCCCTTCTTCTACTGTCCCCAATCCATCTGTCATAGTACAGAGAAGCAGTGGCAAATCTGCACATGCTCAGTTGGCCATCACTTTTCACTGCTGCGATAGTTTGACTGACAATTACGCCATGATGCAACACTGTATCCATATTCATTATATATCATTTTTTTAGAGACAGATGCAGCTTTCTTTTGGTGGTATTTAACCACTTCACATCCTTGCAAAAATATTACATTTTTGATTTTGGGTTTAATACCGCTTTAAACCTTCATCCGATGACAGGTCCACTTTACACTGTGATAGGAAACAGTTAATTCCGCTCTTACCAATCTCTCACATGATAGAAGGAAATCTAAACTGTAGCAGTGAAATGATTAAAGCGAGCATGAATATTTTTCCAGATCATTTAATCCATTTTGCATTATGAGCGGTGTGAGCCAAATCCCTGACTCCTTGTGTTTCTCAGCTGATCGAACAAAATCCAAAATTAAGTTGTTGGGTTTTTTTCCTCTCTTCAGAATGTAGAGAATTCTATGAGGCTCAGGCCATGTGGTTTTCACATAAATACGTCATATCTACATGATTAAAGCTGAACTCCGGGCACTAAAACTTTCATTTTCCTATGTTCTTCAATGACCATGAAGGTTAGCAATCCTAATGCCTTTGCAAATCCAGATATTACATTATAAAAGTAGTGGTGACATAATCACTGTGCTGTACTTAACCTGTGCAGAACAGAGATGAGGGAGGGACTCAGCAACTCCACCCACTGCATAGAACTAGAGGAAGGTGCGGAGACAAGACCTGTCACCCTGCACAAGGAGAGAGAGCAGCAGTGGGCAGTCTTTATTACAGGAAGTCAAAGTCTCAGCTGATTGAACAAAATCCAAAATTAAGTTGTTGGGTTTTTTTTCCTCTCTTCAGAAAGTAGAGAATTCTATGAGGCTCTGGCATGTGGTTTTCACAGAAATACGTCATATCTACGCAATTAAAGCTGAACTCCGGGCACTAAAACTTTCATTTACATATGTTCTTCAATGGCCATGAAGGATAGAAATTTAATGCCTTTGCTAATCCAGATATTACATTGTAAAAGTAGTGGTGACATCAGGGGCGGACTGACCATTTGGAAACTCGGGCAGTGCCCGAGGGCCCGGAGTCATTAGGGGACCCCATAAGATGCCCCTGGTACCTTTTTCATAGGTTTTTTTGAGTTTGGGCAAGGACACAGGGGCCCCATGATCCCCTATTGCCCGGGGGCCCCATGAGTTGTCAGTCCGCCCCTGGGTGACATAATCATTGTGCTGTACATAACCTGTGCAGAGCAGAGATGAGGGAGGGACTCGGCAACTCCACCCACTGCATAGAACTAGAGGAGGGGGCGGAGACAAGACCTGTCACCCTGCACAAGGAGAGAGAGAGCAGCAGTGAGCGGTCTTTATTACAGGAAGTCAAAGTCTCATTATGGAGTACTGCACAGATCTGGAAGAAATACACAAAGGACACCATCACTCAAGGAAAGATACTCATGATCAGGGGCGGACTGACCATTTGGAAACCCGGGCACTGCCCAAGGGCCCGGAGTCAGTAGGGGGCCCCATGAGATGCCCCTGGTACCTTTTTCATAGGCTTTTTTGAGTTTGGGCAAGGACACAGGGACCCCATGATCCCCTATTGCCCGGGGGCCCCATGAGTTGTCAGTCCGCCCCTGCTCATGAGGAATGGATTTCGACAATATATGCTTATCCCGGAGTTCAGCTTTAACTCTTTCGCTGCCACTGATGTTGGTTATACCAAAAATCGCACAAACTGACTGTTGGCTAATTAATCACATGGTTCTACAACCACCAGATCGCTTCTACATTCTTACAGCCCCAATAGTGCAGCCCCCGCCTTGTTTCCCTCTCCCACCTGCAGACTTGGGTCTGGTATGGCAGGTACCTCTGGGCAGAGCTCAGTAGATCAGTGACCTCCCCTACATAGTAAGAACATGAAAGTGACATGCATTACATCACTTCAGCCGTCACGTTCCCCGTGGCCACTGTGGCTGAAAAAAAAAGATAATGAAGCACAATCTGTGCTCCATTAACTTCAGTGGAGGGCGGGTAAGACATCGGGGGTCTAATAGACCCTTGATGTCTCAGTAAAGAGAACCTGTCACTGCAACTGAATATCACATAGAAACCTTTTTGGTCCCCTACATGATAAAAATAAAGGTTAGTGAAAAAAAAAACAGAATTCGGGCTCATGTACGCTGCAGCTGATAAACGGACATTCAGGTGCTTTTCTGCGTTTTTTTCAGCAGCCCCTGAACTCTCCCTAATGTTTTCCTATGTGTCTGTGTACACATCGTTGTTTGCAGTCGTTTACAGGCAGTTGAGTTTACAGTCGTTTTTTTAAACGCACCAAACTTGCGTTCAGGAGTAGATTTTACTGGCGTTTCAATACACCAAATGCGTGTAAACTCGGCTAACTGCGTTTATAAGCGTTTGCATTTAGAAGCGTTTTTTAACTGTTCCATATCCAGATGCTGTCTAGAGCCTTTTTTCATCATCAGAAATGCATGCAAAGCGTTTGTGTGTTACTGATGGTAGCCTTTGTTACGTTGGTCCCAGCTCGATGCAGGTCATTCACTAGGTCCCCCCGTGTGGTGCTGGGATTTTTGCTCACCGTTCTTGTGATCATTTTGACCCCACGGGGTGAGATCTTGCGTGGAGCCCCAGATCGAGGGAGATTATCAGTGGTCTTGTATGTCTTCCATTTTCTAATTACTGCTCCCTTAGTTGATTTGTTCATACCAAGCTGCTTGCCTATTGCAGATTCAGTCTTCCCAGCCTGGTGAAGGTCTACAATTTTGTTTCTTGTGTCCTTCGACAGTTCTTTGGTCTTCACCATAGTGGAGTTTGGAGTGTGACTGTTTGAGGTTGTGGACAGGTTTTTGATTGAAAAGATACTTTTATTGCAGAAGCATCAAAAACAACATGTTACGTGTAATCGGGGTACATCTCACCCTGTACTGCGACGCAGCGCACCACATAGCAATACAGTTCCAAGCATACGATAAATACAGTCAGGCAAATAAATACATTCGCTCAGCGGTATGATGCCTGACGTGATGTGCACGGAGGATGAATCCCCCGGACCACCACGTCATGCATGACGCCGCTTACCCCAAAAACTGTAGCATCCTAATACAATATACATTTCCTAGTCACTATGTCATGCACGATAACGATAACTGAAAAACACGATCAACAATAGGCATCGGGTGTGTGGGGGGGGGGGAAGGGGGAGGAAGGGGGAAACACAGGCCCGAAGCTTTATTGAAGGGACAAAGACACGCAAGGGGGGAGTAGGGGGAAGGGGGAAATCTTCAGACGTCCTCTTCCTCCTTAAAGTCCATCAAGGAATAGTCTCTGAGCAGACTGAGGGTCAGTCTGCGGCAGTCCTCAATGGACATCCTCTCCCGCTGGAGGGTGAGGCGCTTTCTGGCGCACCATAAAGCGTCCTTAAAACAGCACAGCACCCGCCAGGCGCTGTCAATGTCCTCCAGAGAAAAGGTTCCACAGAACAGTCCATTCAGCACCCCAAAGTGAGTGATGGCTGTCTGTGGCACAAAGTCCTTGAGTTCAGGTTCCAGGGCCCCCAACAGGGCCTGAGCAAATGAGCACTCCCAGAAAACGTGGTAAGACGTTTCCTCATGGATGATGCAGAAGGGGCAGTGTCTGTATCTGCTCAGGTTCCTGGCATGCATAAATGTCCTGAGAGGCAGTCCCCCCTGGATAGCCATCCATGCCAGGTCTTTGTGCCTGTTGGTGAGGATGTTGGAAGAAACATTCCTCCAGACCACCTTGCAGGTGTCTGAAGGCAGGCCTGGAACCGACTCCAAAATGTCGCTGGCTCGGATGAGCTTGTAGATCGTCTTTGGCTTCCACAAGTCCGGCTTGACTCCCTGCAGCCCTTGCTCCCTGATGAACTTGAAGGTATCCAAGTAGAACCAAGGAGTGTCCCAGTTGTGGACAGGTTGTTTTATACTGATAACAAGTTCAAACAGGTGCCATTGATACAGGTAATGAGTGCAGGACAGAGGAGCCTCTTAAAGTAGAAGGTACAGGTCTGTGAGAGCCAGAAATCTTGCTTGTTTGTAGGTGACCAAATACTTATTTTCCACTATAATTTGCAAATAAATTCTTTCCAAATCAGCCAATGTGATTGTCTGGATTTTTTTTCTCATTTTGTCTCTCATAGTTGAGGTCTACCTATGATGCCAATTACAGGCCTCTCTCATCTTTTTAAGTGGGAGAACTTGCACAATTGGTGGCTGACTAAATACTTTTTTGCCCCACTGTATGCAGGTTCACGCCATTCTCCTGGGAATTCGCATTGCGCATTTTGACTCGTCCGTAATTGGGGGTCAACTTCTTCCGGTACGAGGCAGAGTTTTCTGATGACGGGGAATCCCCTATATTTCCATGACCAGATTGAAGCATATATGATGTTATAGATGTCCCTATGAGGAGGGGCTTATTACATTCTTATTATATATTGATTGGTCTTTTATTTCCATATGTTATAGATATCCTGAGCGCCGTACTCCTATGTCGTTTATATTCAGTGGAATGTTCTGCCCTATGCGCTTTTGTCACCTGAAAAGAAGTTCCTGCTCCTTTTTGGGAGACAAGCTTTATGCGGTTTTGAAAGGTGCTACAGGATCGCGTGGCAATCACGGCAGAATCGCCTCACGTTCGGGGAGCCATTGAAGGAAAATGCACAGCACAAGTTGCTGCTGCGATTGCCACGTGATTTGGGATCACCGCAATTCTGCCCGCAATCCCAAGATGTGAATGGGGCTTTAAACTTGCATTTTGCCAAAATTACAGCACAACAATAGTGGCAGAATCGCACTGCGTTTGTGGTGCCATTAAAGAATAATGCCACCAAAGCATGCGCAGCGCATGTGCTGAGATCGCGGGCAGAATTGCAGCGATTCTACCCGCAGTCCCAAATTGCAAGATACGAACAAGGCTTTAAACAGGGCTGCGCAATCCTGTCACGCAACAGTCGCGGCAGAATTGCACCACGTTTGGGGTGCCATTAAAGAATATTGGTGTGTCGTGCATTCTGTCGCAAATTGAAATCACGAGAAGAATCGCACAGCGTTTTTGAGTGCCAATAAAAGATCATGCCAACCAAATGTGCGCAAATGTGCTGCATTTGCCAGGTGATTTGGGATCGCTGGCAGAATCGCAGTGATTCTGCTTGCGATCCCGAATTGCGAGATGTGGACAAGGGCCTTAAACTCGAGTTAATGCCGCGATTGCTGCGCAGTTCTGTTCTGCTACGATTGGCACAATCACACCGCACTTGGGGTGCCATTAAAGATCGATGCGCATGCCACGCGTTCTGCGGTGATTTGGAGTAGCGGACAGAATCATGGCGATTCTGATTTCAAATCTCGAGATCTGAACAGGGCCTATGTGATAAAATGCATCTTATTTTTTTTTCTCCTGTAATGAACAGTTTCTTCATTTTGAGGTGAGCGCTTTCACAATCCGCGCCGATACACAATCCGCGCTCTCTTCTGCCGCCATGACTGAGCTCACTTATGCTGCATAGTATGGTCGTGCTCTCCGGGGATTGGCCGGCTGTGTTTATGTTGATATTTTTATATGTAAAAATATACACCAATAAATCACAATAAAAAAAAGCCACTAAAAGCGCATTACTTCACCGCCAGGCCGCCCTGACCATCGCATACTAAAATTACAGATCGCGCCTCTAAGAATACCCGGCCCGGCTTTCTAAGAACATTCACAAGTGTCTCTTGTAGGAAAGGTCGGGGCAGGTAAGTCGCACAAAGACGCAGTGTTTACAAACATCTCAGGAGATACATTTCACCTTTAAAGGGACGGTACAATGCATTTGAAGGAATTATCGCAGGATTTAGACCCCGTTCACATTTTGACTGTGTGCTTTTCACATGAATCCACGTGTCGCATAGGGACAGTCCATTCACTTGATTGCGCATTTGTCCTGCCGAAAATAAGCTCTTGCTCCTTTTCAAGCAACAAGCTTCACACGATTTTTAAAGGTGCGGTTGGCCACGATTGCTGTCAAGGAAAAAAATCGCATTCGGGGTGTCATTAATGGGTCCCAAACGCATGCCGCATGTTGTGCTGTGATTGCCATGTGACCTGGAATCGCAGGCAGAATCAAAGTGAAGTGTGATTGAGCCTTCCTTAACCCCTTGCAACCGGGCACTTATACCCCCTTCCCAGGGGCGGACTGACCATTTGGAAACTCAGGCACTGCCCGAGGGCCCAGGGTCAGTAGGGGGCCCCATGAGATGCCCCTGGTATCTTTTTCATAGGCTTTTTTGAGTTTGGGCAAGGACACAGGGGCCCCATGATCCTCTATTGCCCAGGGGCCCCATGAGCTGTCAGTCTGCCCCTGCCCCTTCCTGCGCAGGCCAATTTTCAGCTTTCAGTGCTGTCACACTTTGAATGACAATTGCGCGGTCATGCAACACTGTACCCATATGAAATTTTTATAATTTTTTTGAGACAGATAGAGCTTTCTTTTGGTAGTATTTAATCACCTCTGGATTTTTTATTTTTTGCTAAATAAACCAAAAACCACAGAAAATGTTGAAAAGAAAATGTTTTTTCTTAGTTTTTGTTATAAAATTTGGTAAATAAGTGATTTTTATCCTTTACTGATGTGCTCTAATGAGGCTGCGGTGATGGGCACTGATAGGCTGCACTGAGGGGCACTGATGGGCACTGATGAGGAGGTACTGGTAGGTGGCACTTATGGGCATTGACAGGCATCACTGATGGGCACTGAAAGGCAGCACTCATATATGGCACTGATAGGCAGCACTGATTGGTGGCACTGACTAGCACTGATAGGCGGCACTGACTGGCACTGTTAGGTGACACTGATAGGCAGCACTGATGCGCACTGATAGGCAGCATTGATAGGTGGCACTGAATGGCAGCTCAGATGGGCACTGATATGTGACATTGATGTGCACTGGTAGGCACTGATATGTGGCATTGATGGGCACTGACAGGTGGCACTGCTGGGGCTACACTGATCATCAGGGCACTGATGGTCAGTGTAGATGTCCCCTCTGAGGAATGCCGATTAACGGCTCTCCTCTCCTCTGTCAGCGTGACAGCTCGTGAGGAGAGAAATGCCAAAAACTGGCATTTCCCCGTTTAGATGTGATCAGCTGTGATTGGACACAGCTGATCACATGACCGAGCTAACGTCTTCGGCTCTTTCCGTTGATCGGTGATCCACTGTGTCCGAGGGACACAGCGCACCACCATTCGCCACGCTGCGCACTCCCAGAGCTTAGAGTGGGTGGACGTCATATGACGTCCTCCCAGAACGAGAGAACCGCCTTGCGCCCGTCATTACCTTATATGGCGGGTGGGAGGCGGTTAAGGCTCCATTCACACCTATGCGTTTTTTAGCGCTTTTTGCAGAAACGCACTACAGTCCATTTAACACGATTTCCTATGGGACACGTTCACACTGATGCTTTTTTGAGCAGCTGCATTTTTTGGAAAGGGTCAGGGACTTTTTTAAAAGCAAAAAGCAATTTTTTTGCCGCGTTTTGCATTTTTATTCTGCCCTGCAAAAAAAAAAAATTCCACTTAAAAAAAAAGAGCTGAACAAAATGCAAAACGTGGCAAAAAAGCATGTAGGAAAATACAAAAAAAATGCATAAAGCTCTTCAAAACAGACAAAAAGCAACCTTCATAGGTGTGAACGGAGCCTGAAGTACATTTTTTAAGAAAATGCCATATAAGTACTTTGTTTACATTTGCGTGTGGGGGTAAGTGGTAAAAGCAGGTGATCGATCCTCGTTTTTATAACCCCCCCTTAGCCTAACATAGCAGCTGGAGGGGATGGTACACATGCCCCATCCATTGCATAAAATGATACTGCAGGACACATTCAGCGGCAGTGCCGCCATCAAACACAACTTTTTCAAAATGAATAGGGCAGCACCACATCCACCTGCAACCAGGGCCGTGTACAAGGGGGTACCACCAGTCCTCCTGTACGTGGCCCAGGTCAGCAAGGGGTCCAGGCAGCTGGGTGGTTCGGATGTGGGCAGGGAGATGATCGGCATGGCGGGGGGGGCAGTTACTGGAACCGATCCCCTGTATGGCTCTCTCTGCAGCAGCTGAAAGCTGGATTCTTCTCCTCTCCCTCCTGCTGGCTTTCAGCTGCTGCAGAGAGAGCCATACAGGGGATCAGCTTCAGTAATTACCACCCCCCGCCGCACCCATCATCCTCTCTGTGCCCCATACATTTCCCCAGCTGCCCAGGCCCCCCTGTGTGCCCCCATCCCTGCAGTGCTTCCGGCTTCCCTCCTCTCCTTTCCATCGGCAACTGCAGCTGCTCCATAGGATCCTTCAGGATGGAGAGTGGGGGAAGGGTCCAGTAAATATGTCACATTTACAAACCCCTTCCTTTCCTGAATGAACACAATGAGTGATCAGTACCAATCACTCACTGTGTTCATTCATTTTTGAAGCCTAGTAAACTGTGTTTTATTTTTTGAGGGGGCCCTGTTAGGTTGGCTGTATGGGGCCCGTGGTTTCTAACAGCAGCCCTGCCTGCAACCACATGTAATGTACACGGTACACTGCAGCTTTTCAAAGGTTAAATCAAGCATCCCACATGCAGTCTATCACTTCTGAACCACTTGTCAAATGCCTCTGAAAAGGAATCCACTGCAGATTGCTGTTCAGAGGAGCCGCAATGTAAATAAGCCCTTAGGCCCCATTCACACCTAGACGTTTTATAGCTCGAAACTGGAAACTTCAAAACACTGGAGGAGAGAAATTCAAGGCATCTCTTGGAGTTGGTTCACATCTCCACTCCAAATGCCTGAAGCCAAACCCCTGAAGTTCAAAAAACGTTTTGGAGCTCCTTTTGCAGCTTGATTCAGGCATATTCCCCCATAGAAATGCGCTGAACCCCGCAATTTGCAGGTTTATGAGCGTTTTCATGCGCTTTGTTGCGTGTTTTGGAGCTCGGCTCATATACAATTAATAAATAAATATAATGAAATAATAACAAATACATAATAAATAAATAATAATAAACATATAATAAATAAACACAAATAAATAAATACAAAATAAATAAATGCAAAAGAAAGAAAGAAAGAAAGAAAGCAACAAATAAATAAATAATTAAATTAATAATAATAATAATAAAAAAACAACTAATAAATATATAAAATAATAATAAAAAATTACAAATTAAAATAAATAAACGCAAATCATCATCATTATTATTAATAATAATAATAATAATAATACAAATGATACATAAACACTATTAAATACAAATAAAAATACAAAAAATAAAAATATTCTACTATAAATAAATACATAAACAAATAAATTAACTCCTAGTGCTGGTTTTTATTTATTTGTTATTAATTATTTTTTTTGGTTGGGGTTAGGGTTTCAATAGACTACCTTACGCACGGCAAACATTACAATGTAGCTCACTGAGCTTTTTTGATGCATTTCGTTTGCATGGTTTTTAGTGTGCGTTTTGCTGCATTTTTTGCTCCTAGGAAAATGCTTGTTTGTTTAGGGTGCCATTAACAATAATACACCACAAGTGTGATGCGCATTCCAGGAATGTGCGCGTGGAAAAGCGCGCTGCTGCACATGTTTCTGTGATCGGAACCTTAATCTTTATATATCACATGACCAGGGGCGGACTGACCATTTGGAAACTCGGGCACTGCCCGAGGGCCCGGGGTCAGTTGGGGGCCCCATGAGATGCCCCTGGTACCTTTTTCATAGGCTTTTTTGAGTTTGGGCAAGGACACAGGGGCCCCATGATCCCCTATTGCCCGGGGGCCCCATGAGCTGTCAGTCCGCCCCTACACATGACTGTAAACTGCTGGTTTGATCCTCTTTCTGTGTGGATGGTGGGAATGAACTACCTGCCAGTCAACAATGCCTATAGAGCTATGGATGCTGGCATGATGACGTCATTGCTGGAAGGAGATGCAAATCTTGAAATATTATTTTGAAATATATTGAATAAGGCCAAAATTGTAGCATTTCAAATATATGGCAAAATATTTAGGAGGAATATTTTTTAAATATATTTCAAATATATTTTTCTTCCATGTGGGTATATAAACAAATCATCGCATGACAGTCCTTTTTCCGATTTCTGAAAAACGCATTTGAAAGAAACAATGGAACTCGGCTGACTGCTTAGGCGTAGTGCGCACATTTCCCCGATCGGACCCTGGAGACAATTCAGTTGGCGTCGCAGAGCGAAAAGGGAACAACGAGAACTCGACATCATAATTTGCTGGGGGAAAAAAAAAATGTCCATTTACTGGCATTGATGGAAGTGGAGTAAATTTGTTCCGTCTCTGGAAATGACTCTTCGGAACGGTTTAGACGGGAAGGCGCTGGGAGAAGGTGGTGAGGTTTTTTTTTTTTAAACCCCCTGCAGGCGAGAGGCTGAGAACGGGGCCAGGTACAGAGCGTCAGGGTGGAGGCTGCGAGAAAGAACATCGCCTGGATGGCATCCTAAACCGCTCTGGGCACCGGGCAACCGAGCCGACAAAATCCAATATCCTGCCGGCCTATCAATAAGTTAGGTGACAGCCAAGCGCGAGGCGTTCCGATGGCGGGTTGACTAATGCGTACTTTTATTACTGGCTGGAAGCATTAGAGGTGTGCGGCAGCCAAAGTCAAGATTTTGCCATTTAAAGTGAACCTCGGAGCAGCATGTGAAATCCTTTGGTAAGCCACTGATGCTCTCCAGGAAAGAGCCGTGAAAGTCACTTCATCTGCTTATATTTTGCCTTCCCCAGTTCCTCCCTCCCCCTCCCATCAGGCTAATAACATTTTGGAATAAATCCTTTCCATTTTCATTCCATACTTTATTTTAAACGCAGTGATGTCATCACTGGGTCTCTGTGCTTCTCTATGCAATACAGGCAGATCATGGCTAGTGGGGGGGGACTAGCAGGGTGCTGTACATAGCTTCCTGAACACATCACGGCCCCCCTGCCTCAGTACTCCTCTCAAGAGCCCTCAGTCCTGATACAAGCAGTGGTCTGGCGCTTGGGAGGAGTTATGCAAATATCATAATGCCTTGATGGGTGGATGTCAGTCTTGAGAACGGGTGTCAAACTGAAGGCCCTCCAGCTGTTGCCAAACTACAAGTCCCATGAGGCATTGCAGAACTGACAGAAGCATGACTCCCAAAGGCAGAGGCATGATGGGACTTGTAGTTTCGCAACAGCTGGAGGGTCGCCAGTTTGACACCCCTGGTCTAGAGGAATGGGTGTTCTTAGGCAGGCTGTATTTGCATGCAGACCGCCCCCGCGTGATGCAGTGTGAGATCATCCAAGGCACTGCTGCCTCTGACTGCTAGTCTAAGGAGATCTGGTGAAATCACTACTGTATGACTCACTATTCTCCTTGCTGGAGAGGAAGCTGTACCTGAGGACCTACAGTGCAAGAATCTCCCTGCCCTGATTAGGCTTCATCCATTCTATGGATCTCTGATTTCTCCACCACTCCTGCTGCTTTTTATTTTTTTTAATCATTACCCCATATTCATCTATGACAAACCCCGGGCTGCGACGGTCTCCCAGCGGAGCTCTATGTAGCGCTGTGGGATCTCGTGGGCCCGGACCTGCTCGAGCTGTACGAGGAGATGGTGGTGGAGGGCAAGATGCCTCCTTCGTTGAGGGAGGGGATGATCACGATCCTGTACAAGCGTAAGGGGGAGAGATGTGATTTGAAAAATTGGCGTCCCATCTCTCTCCTGAACGTGGACTACAAGATCCTCGCCAAAGTCATGGCGAACAGGCTGAAGGCTGTCATCGGACAGATCATCAACCCGGATCAGACTTGTGGCATTCCTGGCCGCAGGATTGTGGACAGCCTAGCGCTTGTCCGGGACACGGTCCAATACATCAAGGACCGCCGTGTGCACGCGGCCCTGGTCAGTCTTGATCAGGAAAAGGCCTTTGACCGTGTCTCCCATGGGTTTATGTGCAGAGCCCTGCGCAGGTTTGGTCTCGGGGAAATGTTTTGTTCATATGTTGACATCATGTATAATGACATTTGTAGTTCCGTGCAGGTGAACGGCTGGAAGACTGACCCCTTCCCGGTCCTCTCCGGGGTCAGACAAGGCTGTCCTCTCTCACCTCTGCTTTTTGTTTGCTGTATAGAGCTCTTCACCGAATGCATCAGACGGAATCCAGAGATCGGGGGAATCACCGCACCGGGACCAGACAGACGGGAAGTGAAGTGCTCGCTCTACATGGACGACGTGACGGTGTTCTGTGCCAACCAGCGCTCCATCGACCTGCTCGTCCAGACCTGCGAGGACTTCGGCCAAGCTTTGGGGGCAAAGGTCAACTGCGGGAAGTCGGAAGTCATGCTCTTCGGAAAGTGGTTCCTGCCTTCTTCTGCATCCATGCCCTTTGGCATCAAGACAGACTTCATGAAGATTTTGGGAGTTTGGTTTGGTGCCGAGGGCGCAGCCCTGAAGTCTTGGGAGGAGAGACTGGCCAAGATGCGCCAAAAGTTTGGACTCTGGAGCCTCAGAGACCTCACCATCGAAGGGAAGACACTGGTACTCCGCAGCGAGATTCTCCCTGTGTTGCAGTACCTCGCCCAGGCCTGGCCCCCTCGGGTCAACACCTGCAAGGCCATCACCAGGGCGGTGTTTCACTTCATCTGGGGCTCCAAGATGGACAGAGTGAAGCGGGCAGTCATGTTCAAGGAACCCCTGAAGGGCGGTAAGGGCGTGCCCGACATCGCCACCCAACTGAGGGTGTTCTTTGCTTGCAGCTGCATCCGCAGAACTTTGCCCAGACGGATTATGGACTCTGGCGGGAACGCAATGTCTCGCTTCTTCCTGTTGCCTCTCTGGAGGTCCCTGGGGTGGGACACTTGGGATAGTTCCATCCCCTACAACTGGGACACTCCTTGGTACTACTTGGATACCTTCAAGTTCATCAGGGAGCAAGGGCTGCAGGGAGTCAAGCCTGACTTGTGGAAGCCAAAGACTATCTACAAGCTCATCCGAGCCAGCAACATTTTGGAGTCGGTTCCAGGCCTGCCTTCAGACACCTGTAAGGTGGTCTGGAGGAACGTTTCTTCCAACATCCTCACCAACAGGCACAAAGACCTGGCATGGATGGCTATCCAGGGGGGACTGCCTCTCAGGACATTTATGCATGCCAGGAACCTGAGCAGATACAGACACTGCCCCTTCTGCATCATCCACGAGGAAACGTCTTACCACGTTTTCTGGGAGTGCTCATTTGCTCAGGCCCTGTTGGGGGCCCTGGAACCTGAACTCAAGGACTTTGTGCCACAGACAGCCATCACTCACTTTGCGGTGTTGAATGGACTGTTCTGTGGAACCTTTTCTCTGGAGGACATTGACGGCGCCTGGCAGGTGCTGTGCTGTTTTAAGGATGCTTTATGGTGCGCCAGAAAGCGCCTCATCCACCAGCGGGAGAGGATGTCCATTGAGGACTGCCGCAGACTGATCCTCAGTCTGCTCAGAGACTATTCCTTGATGGACTTTAAGGAGGAAGAGGACGTCTGAAGATTTCCCCCTTCCCCCTACTCCCCCTTGCGTGTCTTTGTCTTTCAATAAAGCTTCGGGCCTGTGTTTCCCCCTTCCCTCCCCCCCCCCCCCCCCACACACCCGATGCCTATTGTAAACTGTGATTTTCGGTTTTTCGGTTTTTTCGCTTTCGTTTATTGCATGACTTAGTACTGTGTATCAGGATGCTATGGTTTTTGGGGTAAGCGGCGTCATGCATGACGTGGCGGTCTGGGGATTCATCCTCTGCACATCACGTCAGGCATCATACCGCTGAGCGAATGTATTTATTTCTGAATGTATTTATTGTATGCTTGAACTGTATTGCTATGTGGTGCGCTGCGTCGCAGTACAGGGTGAGATGTACCCCGATTACACGTATCATGTTGTTTTTGATGCTTCTGTAATAAAAGTATCTTTTCAATCAAAAAAGTGGTTCTCAACCTTCTCGGCCTTTTGGCTAAGATCAAGTGTAGTATCGACCTTGCCTTTAGGGGTGTCCCTGCTTCCAGCTAGGACGTTGAGAACCACTTGCATCTATCCCAGCCATTTGGTCTGTGTGGGGTACCCTCTTCTCGGCCTTGTAGGATCGTCGATTAAATTCGGCTTCACCTGCTTGCTGCTATTGGGTTTGAGGCTTAGCCCCCACACAGAACGAGTTTGTGATCTTCCCCCCCCTTGTTCACTCTGCGTTACTACCTCCGGGCAGTAGACGCTCAATAGCCTTTTCAAAGGCTAAGCAAGCGAGAGTGAAGCCGCCGAGGAAGAAGAAGGAGAAGGAATCCGATCAAGATCTCTGGGAAGCCCTCCTGAGAACTCCTCTGCGACAAGATGGGGAAGAATAAGCAAACCGCGAAGAAGCCACAGAACGCCACCACCGCCAAGACCCCGGGAGAAGCCCCCTCCGCCTCCACCTCCACCTCAGATCGCTCCGGCCCTGCAGACGGTCTCCCTCCACTGGAGCCCTGGATGAAGCAGACAGTCGTGCTGCGGCTGAAAGAAGTGGACGGCAGAGTCCCGGACATGACCCCGGAAGTCTTCGGGAAGAAAATGATCCTTGAACAAGGATTTAGCAAGGCAGAGACCCTGTCGGTGCAATCCTTCATGAAAGGTATTTTCTTCGTAACTTTTGTTTCTCTACAGGTATGCAGAAGGTACTGGGAGGCAGTGAAGACCTCTGGACCCGACTCCCTCTTCCGAAAGTTCATCGCGAACTCTCCCATTCAAAGGGACGAAAGGCGGATCACGGTGTCCATGAGGAACCCTCATGTCCCTGGTAGAGACATCGCCACCTACCTCCAAAGGTTTTGCGTCGTGTTGAAGGACCCAGTACGGATACTAGACGCCAACGGCTTCTGGACAGGTAAGTGGTCTGTGTTTTGCAGATTGCTGAGAGATCGTCCCGCTGGAGATCTCCAACACCTGCAACAGTGCTTTTCCCTGGGAGCGTCAGCAGGACTCCTACACTACCCGGATCAACCCCAGTCATGCCGCAGGTGCGGACAGCCGGGGCACGAGGGTAAGGATTGCCAAGTGCTTTCATGTAGGTTCTGTCGGTCTGCAGGTCACGAGACCAAGGATTGCCCGAGGTCCAAAACCTGCAACCTCTGTGGACGGTCAGAGCACGTCTACAGGGACTGCCCAGAGAGAAGCATGCTGGGGCCCTGAGCAAGGGCCCTGCCGCCAAACCAGCAACACAGAAACCCCCAAAGGACCCAGGTAAGAGGAACCCCCCTCCTCCCACCCCAGCCCCCCCGGACCCTGCCCCCCCCGCCCCTGGCCCTCCTGCCCCTCCCGCCCCCGCCCCTCCTACCCCCCCTGCCCCTGGCCCCCCTGCCCCTCCCGCCCCACCCCTCCCGGGCCCGGTTCCACCCCCCCTGACCTGTCCTCACAGGAGGATTTCCCGCCCCTTCCCCCTGCCACCCCCGTCAGCAGCTCTGCGGCGGGGATCAGGAAGCGGAAGAAGGATCAGGCTAGCCCGACGGCGGAGGAACCCTCCTCCGCCACCAAACGGCCTGCTGTCCTCCAGAATGCCGCAGGTCCCGACCCCGTGGGGGAGGACCTCGACACACTGGAGGAAGAGGAAGAGGTGGAAGAAGAGATGGCTCTGACCCGGTCGGGGCCAGATCTCTCCACCGACTTCGATGAGGTCCTCAACGAGGTCCTCAACCAGATCGGACTGAGCCAGGACCCTGGCCAGGCCGCAGAGGTCGCCCCCCCTCCCCAGGGGAGGTAGGCACAGCCCCTGGCGACTAACCCCTTCATCTCTTTCCCATGATGGCTGAGATCTCTATCTTTTCCATTAATGTGAGGAGCATCAAGGATGTGTCTAGGAGGCAGACTGTGCTGACCTTTCTTTCCACACAGCAGAGTGATGTGTACATGCTTCAGGAGTGCGCACTTCCCCCTCTGAGGAGGTACACTCACTTGTCCTCCCAGTGGACCCACGGTCCCTCCTACCGGTCTGGGGGTGGCGATTGCAAGTCCGCAGGGGTTGCGGTTCTTATCAGGGGAGGACGTTTCACTGTTGACTCCGTCCATGAGCTCGTCTGTGGCCGCCTTCTGGTCATAGACGGTTCGTGGGCGGGGGAGCCCGTTAGGCTCATCAACGTGTACGCCTCCCCGGAGAAGAACGCGCGGCTGGAACTTTTCCAAACCCTGCGGACGCAACTCGTCACAACGAGAACAGTAGTAATCGGCGGTGATTTTAACTGTCCGATAGAGGAGGATGGGCGCAGCTCCACCATGTACGCAAAACTCGACGCCACCTCGAAGCTGCTCCGGGAGATGATTGCGGAGGCTTCCCTGCGAGACGCAGTGGGATCCGTGGGGCGCGGTTCTGTGAACTACTCATGGAGCCGCCCCGATGGATCTGTGCGCTCCAGGATTGACTTTGTGCTCACCTCCAGGGCAGTCAGGCACCGCGGGTTCTCCATGGTTCCCTGCTTTTTCTCTGACCACAGGGCCATTCACTTTCAAGGCGATCTGGGAGAGGGCTTTGCCCCGGGCCCAGGCTCCTGGAAGCTGAATTGCACCCTGCTGGACGATGAGGAACTGCTAGAGGAGCTCAGGGAAACCTACGGTGCCTGGCGAGGGGAGAAGTCTTTCTTTCTAAAGGTAAGCGACTGGTGGGAGTTCGTGAAAGTCAAGCTGCGCAGCTTCTTTCAGGCCAGGGGACGCCAGCAAGTGTGCGCCAGGAGGAGGGAACTCAGGAGGCTGCAGCGTCAGCAGCAGTCCCTGCAGGACCTTCATCTCTGTGGCTGGGACGTGAGGCAAGACCTGGAGGACACCAAGAAGAGCTTGAAAAAGCACTTTGAGGAAGAATCCAGGCACATTGTCTTCCGTGCCAAGGTGGAGCATCTCGAGAAAGGTGAGAAGTGTAACTCTTTCTTTTTCAGGAAACTCCACTCAGGACACACTCCCCTGTCTGAGCTGCGCGACAAGACTGGAACACTCCAGAAGGGGAAGGAGGCCGTGATGGAAGTGGTCAGCGACTACTACTCCGACCTCTACTCCCCCAAAGCAACAGACACGGCAGCGGCCGACAGGTTCTTGTCAGGTATCTCTAATGCTATTGATCCTGCAGGTTTGTCGGCCACCAACGCCCCCTTGACGTTGGAGGAACTGCACTCTGCCGCTAAATCCTTTAGGCGAGGCAGGACCCCGGGCTGCGACGGTCTCCCAGCGGAGCTCTATGTAGCGCTGTGGGATCTCGTGGGCTCGGACCTGCTCGAGCTGTACGAGGAGATGGTGGTGGAGGGCAAGATGCCTCCTTCGTTGAGGGAGGGGATGATCACGATCCTGTACAAGCGTAAGGGGGAGAGATGTGACTTGAAAAATTGGCGTCCCATCTCTCTCTTGAACGTGGACTACAAGATCCTCGCCAAAGTTATGGCGAACAGGTTGAAGGCTGTCATCGGACAGATAATCCACCCGGATCAGACTTGTGGCATTCCTGGCCGCAGGATTGTGGACAGCCTAGCGCTTGTCCGGGACACAGTCCAGTACATCAAAGACCGCCGTGTGCACGCGGCCCTGGTCAGTCTTGACCAGGAAAAGGCCTTTGACCGTGTCTCCCATGGGTTTATGTGCAGAGCCCTGCGCAGGTTTGGTCTTGGGGAAATGTTCTGTTCGGTTGTGGATATGATGTATAACGGCATTTGTAGTTCCGGGCAGGTGAACGGCTGGAAGACTGACCCCTTCCCGGTCCTCTCCGGGGTCAGACAAGGCTGTCCTCTCTCACCTCTGCTTTTTGTTTGCTGTATAGAGCTCTTCGCCGAATGCATCAGACGAAATCCAGAGATCGGGGGAATCACCGCACCGGGACCAGACAGACGGGAAGTGAAGTGCTCGCTCTACATGGACGACCTGACGGTGTTCTGTGCCAACCAGCGCTCCATTGACCTGCTCGTGCAGACCTGCGAGGACTTCGGCCAAGCTTCGGGGGCAAAGGTCAACTGCGGGAAGTCGGAAGTCATGCTCTTCGGAAAGTGGTTCCTGCCTTCTTCTGCATCCATGCCCTTTGGCATCAAGACAGACTTCATGAAGATTTTGGGGGTTTGGTTTGGTGCCGAGGGCGCAGCCCTGAAGTCTTGGGAGGAGAGACTGGCCAAGATGCGTCAAAAGTTTGGACTCTGGAGCCTCAGAGACCTCACCATCGAAGGGAAGACACTGGTACTCCGCAGCGAGATTCTCCCTGTGTTGCAGTACCTCGCCCAGGCCTGGCCCCCTCGGGTCAACACCTGTAAGGCCATCACCAGGGCGGTGTTTCACTTCATCTGGGGCTCCAAGATGGACAGAGTGAAGCGGGCAGTCATGTTCAAGGAACCCCTGAAGGGCGGTAAGGGCGTGCCCGACATCGCCACCCAGCTGAGGGTGTTCTTTGCTTGCAACTGCATCCGCAGAACTTTGCCCAGACGGATTATGGACTCTGGCGGGAACGCAATGTCTCGCTTCTTCCTGTTGCCTCTCTGGAGGTCCCTGGGGTGGGACACTTGGGATAGTTCCATCCCCTACAACTGGGACACTCCTTGGTACTACTTGGATACCTTCAAGTTCATCAGGGAGCAAGGGCTGCAGGGAGTCAAGCCTGACTTGTGGAAGCCAAAGACTATCTACAAGCTCATCCGAGCCAGCGACATTTTGGAGTCGGTTCCAGGCCTGCCTTCAGACACCTGCAAGGTGGTCTGGAGGAATGTTTCTTCCAACATTCTTACCAACAGGCACAAAGACCTGGCATGGATGGCAATCCAAGGGGGGTTGCCTCTCAGGACATTTATGCATGCCAGGAACCTGAGCAGATACAGACACTGCCCCTTCTGCATCATCCACGAGGAAACGTCTCACCACGTTTTCTGGGAGTGCTCATTTGCTCAGGTCCTGTTGGGGGCCCTGGAACCTGAACTCAAGGACTTTGTACCACAGACAGCCATCACTCACTTTGGGGTGTTGAATGGACTGTTCTGTGGAACCTTTTCTCTGGAGGACATTGACGGCGCCTGGCGGGTGCTGTGTTGTTTTAAGGACGCTTTATGGTGCGCCAGAAAGCGCCTCATCCACCAGCGGAAGAGGATGTCCATTGAGGACTGCCGCAGACTGATCCTCAGTCTGCTCAGAGACTATTCCTTGATGGACTTTAAGGAGGAAGAGGACGTCTGAAGATCTCCCCCTTCCCCCTACTCCCCCTTGCGTGTCTTTGTCTTTTCAATAAAGCTTCGGGCATGTGTTTCCCCCTTTCTTCCCTTCCCCCCCACACACCCGATGCCTATTGTAAATTGTGATTTTCGGTTTTTCGTTTTTTCGCTTTCGTTTATTGCATGACTTAGTACTGTGTATCAGGATGCTATGGTTTTTGGGGTAAGCGGCGTCATGCATGACGTGGCGGTCTGGGGATTCATCCTCTGCACATCACGTCAGGCATCATACCGCTGAGCGAATGTATTTATTTCTGAATGTATTTATTGTATGCTTGGAACTGTATTGCTATGTGGTGCGCTGCGTCGCAGTACAGGGTGAGATGTACCCCGATTACACGTATCATGTTGTTTTTGATGCTTCTGTAATAAAAGTATCTTTTCAATCAAAAAAAGTGGTTCTCAACCTTCCTAATGCCATGACCCTTTAATACAGTTCCTCATGTTGTGGTGACCCCCAACCATAAAATTATTTACCCAGTAATTATAATTCATGAAGTGTCGTTTTACCTCCAATACTGCTGCTTTCAACACAGTAGCTGCTTTTAACAGAGTAGCTGCTTTCAACACAGTAGCTGCTTTCTACACAGTAGCTGCTCTTTACACATCGGAAATATGTGTTTTCTGATGGTCTTAGGCGACCCCTGTGAAAGGGTCGTTCGACCCCCAAAGGGGTCGCGACCCACAGGTTGAGAACCACTGATCTATGAGGTTGTAGACACGGGAGTTGCCCTAGGCACATTCACAAAGCAGGGATTGCACTGCTACTTTTCAGGAGGATTTTCCAGGGACTGCTTAGGCATAATTCACATTTCTGGATGTTCCCTATAACATGGAAAATCCTGTTTTTTGATTCCAGGTCCCCTTTAAAGTGAAACTTCACCCCTGCTTTATTAGCCTCCCCTCTGCCCTATGCACATTTGTTCCACTCCTTTTTGGACAACAAGCTTCACGCAATTTTTAGAGGTGTGGTTTGCTATGATCACCTGCGACAACTGCGGCAGAATCGCATCGCGTTTGGGGTGCCATTAAAGGATAATGGCACCCAAATGCAAGCCACGCGTTGTGCAGCGATTGCGATGTGGAATCATGGGCAGATTATGGCGATTCGACTGATTTGCGTAGGAGATGCATTGGAGCACCAAAGGGAGCGATGCATTGTGCAATGCAGTGGTGTGATTGGACCATGACTCTCTCTTCACCAAAGCACAAGTGTTTTTGCTCCTTGTTTTGACTCGGTCAGTAAACTGTTAACGCACAGCAGATGTTTGTGGAATATTTCGCGGGGAACCGAGGTGCATGAAGCACGCAGAGCCGCGCCATTTTATGGGCTCCGGAAAGGGCATGCTGCACAGCGGGAAAATAAACCTCAACAGGGCCCGCTGCTTTATAGATGTTTTTCTAGAGAAGTTACAACGGGTCAGAGATCGTCAGAAGACACTCATCGTGTTTGCCAAGTAAGGTCCAGACATGACAGAATCAGATCGCTCTGTTGACGCACGCAAGACTCGTTTCACCTTTCATATGGCGAATTGCCTTTATTTATTATAAAGTTGCAGTTTGTTAGCCTTTTTGTATTGAGAAGGTTCACAAGTGTGTATTGTATTCCTATAAATGCAGAGATGCGCACCAACCAGGGGCGGACTGACCATTTGGAAACTCGGGCACTGCCCGAGGGCCCGGGGTCGGTAGGGAGCCCCATGAGATGCCCCTGGTACCTTTTTCATAGGCTTTTTTGAGTTTGGGCAAGGACACAGGGGCCCCATGATCCCCTATTGCCTGGGGGCCCCATGAGTTGTCAGTCCACCCCTGGCACCAACTGTGCATTTTGTTAACTAATCGTGTTTACCAAGTGAGGCTCCAGACATGACAGCATCAGAACGATCTGTCGGCGTACGCAAGACTCGTAAGCTGGCGCAAATATGAAATCCTCACTGCTTCATTCGGGGAAACCAAGAATTGTATTTAGGTTCAACGATACTAGTGTTTGTCAACTGTCAATGTTTAATACAGTAAAGCTGCCCATAAATGAATTGAATTGCAGTAGGCACTGCAAAGTGTTCTCTGATTGGATGAGGTGGAAAGAGTGACGTCACCACCTCGCTTCTCCACCTCATCCAATCAGAGAATGCTTCGCATTCATTGAGAAAATACAAAGTGATCTCTGAATGGCACCTGTGAGCAGCAGCCAACCTCCTGTGTTCATGACCCACATGGAAGAAAAATATATTTGAAATATATTTCAAAAATATTCTTCCCGAACATATTGACATATATTTGAAATGCTACAATTTTGGCCGTATTCAATATATTTCAAAATATATTGCAATAAATATATACTGCATGTTGAAATGTGTTTTTTTATATGTTACCAAATATATGAAAAATATTTAAAAAAAATATATATTCTTCAGTTTTTTTTAAAATATAAAAAATTTTATATATGTAATTTTAACATATATTTTTACATATATTAGTAAATGCACTCCAAAAATGTAGATTTGTATTTTTAAAGACATACAGTATATTTGAAATGTATTTTTAATATATTGCAATAAATATATACTGCATGTTGAAATGCGTTTTTTATATGTTACCAAATATATGAAAAATATTTTAAAAAAAAATATTCTTCAGTTTTTTTTAACATATAAAAAAATTTATATATATGTAATTTTGTATTTCAATAGTTTTTATTAGTTTTAAGCAGTATAAAACAGAGGCGACAAAACATGCCCCCACAGGGGCTATCAATTGCACCGATAAAATAAAAAACATAATAATAAAAGAAAAACAGTGCTCTAACTTCAACAAGGCAGAAGGTACGCCCACGCAGGGGCCTTCAATGGCACATAGGTTACAATGACGGTAATGAAATTCTAACTGCAATTAAAGGCAACTGTCAACTATCACCCAAAAAAAACTAACAGAAATGGAGAGAAAGAAAGAGAAGAGAAATAACACTGTTCAACAAATTTTTATTTTTTGCCAGTTTTGGAAACAAAAGGATCCATTTCTTAATGAATTTCACATTCTGAGTTCAAATATAACAATGAAATTTGTCAATTGGCTCTAGTTTTTCTGTAAACGGAAAGTTTTCTACTATAGGCGTAATGACTACATAATGCACAATAATTATATAGATAGATGTCTTTCCACAAATATAAAGCAAGTGATATTGACTACATAACAAAGCCTAAATGGCATAATATATTGCATAGGATTACCAAGAAAAATTATAGCCATAAGCTAAGTTGAATCATTTTAATACTTAGGATTCTCACTAGTTTTGTCTTCAGTTTGTGTCGGTTTTGCTTCTCTTGGCTTTTCTCTTGTATTCGAGGAAAGGGCTATCTCTTACAACTGCACGTGACTACACGCTTCAGGTTCTTCCTCACTTGACTCAACCACAAAGGATTCTGGTGCTTTAGGAATTGGTAGCCCCTCTCCATGAGGAACTGGACGTATTGCCGATGGAATATTTGGATAGTGCACAGATAACTTTTTCTTCTTATTTAGCCCTTTTACAATTGGAGGCACCATACAAAAGTAACAATTACTAACATGATCTGTTGGCTCTCTCCAAATCATTGGCACAGTGAAAGGCATAGATGCCTTTTTTCCATTCAACCATTGCTCCAGTGCCGTCCCACAAGAATTGCAGCATATATGTGGTGCCCAGCTCTTGTCCTGGTCTCCTATCTTGCAGCCAAAATACAAGTTGTAGGCTTTCTTAATCATTCCTGTTATCCTCCTTTTTTGTGAGATAAAAGTTATTTCACCGCAGATATAGCAGAAATGATCTGCTTTATTCACACAAGTTCGAGGCATTACTGAGTAACCTATATAAGCATAAAACGAAATGTAAAGACGCTGTCCAACTACAATCAGCTACAGATACTGCAGCTTTTATGCAGTGAAGTGATGCAATTAAAGGCTAATATTGCATCATCTCAGTATACATGCAATTTTCTATTGGTCACCAGTATCAATTGCGCAATATGCAGCTGAAGTTGCATCATAATTTTGAATGGCTTACGTCATTAGATGGGTGAATATATCATGGAAACTAGAGCCAATCAACATTTTTTAGGGTCATTTTCGTTTTCAGCACCCCAAAATTATGTAAGATTAGCTAATTTTATGCCCAAAACTTTTTACCTGTTGAACAGTGTAAGAGGAGAGAAAAAGAAAAAAAAGAGAAGAGGAGGCAGAGATCCAGGAGCGCCACCATCAAACGCCAATGCCTAACGCCAGTACATCCCCATACTAGCCAAAGGAAGCGTGGGAAAGGCATATTGCAACCATGGTTCCCATATTTTCGAGAATTTACATTGGGAGTCGTTACATATGCTCGACATCTGCTCATTAAGCATCATATTGGTCATACGATCCCGCACCCCCTGAAAAGGGACAAACGGACTCTTCCAGGCCTGAGCAATCGTTCTGGTGGCCGACAGAAACAAATAGGATGCCAGCTTCTGCTGATGAGCAAAGAGACCCGGTATGGGGCAATGAAGCAAGGCATACCTAGCATCCCGGCGTATGGATAGATGAAACAACGTGAAAAGGAGGCCAAATACACGAGACCAAAAACGGACCAGTCTCGGGCATGACCACCAGATATGCAAGACATCGCCACGATGGCCACAACCCCGGAAACATCGATCACTACAAGCGGGATTAGCCTGGGCCAAACGAGCCGGAACCCAATACCAACGAAACAATACCTTATAGGCTGCCTCCAGCGTGGTGGTATTGAATGAGCATTTAGCTATGAGTGACCAGGCCCTATTCCAGTCCTCCGGATCCACATCCACCCCCAAGTCACGCTCCCACTGAACAACATATGAAAGAGAAGTATGCAACGGGCGTCTGTTTAAGGCTGCATAAAGGAGGGAGATAAGGCCCGGGGCGCCCGGGCGCTGCTGACAAAGCTGTTCAAAGGCCGATTTCTGGTATGGAAAAGAAGAAGTGCTCCGCAGCGAGAGTAGCCAGTGCCGCAATTGAAGGTATCGAAAAAATTCCGCCGGGGGAACATCCCGGGACTCCCGAAGAAGATCCCAGGTAGGGAAGGACCGAGAAACCAAAAAGTGTCGTACCTGTGAAAACCCATGAGCCACCCACCAAGAGAAAGCCCTTGGGTGATCTAAACCCGGTGGGAAAAGAGGGTTGTTAACAATTGGAAGCAAAGGCAGAAAGGGTGACATCAGGCCACTGGAACAACGTACCGAGTCCCAGACTCGTAAGCCATGGAGCAACATCGGGCTCAGCGATATAGGGCGCAGGGCAGGGGGAAGCCATAGAAGCGCCGACGGTTGGATAGGGGCACAGTTAGGTAGCTCCAGCAAGACCCAGAAAGGGACGTCAGAGGAAGCGTGCAACATAGACAGCGGGGCAATCTGGCTCGCCTGGTAATACTTAGTTACATTGGGCACCCCAAGGCCACCCTGGAGTCTATGAGCAAAGAGCGTATTTCTAGATACTCTGGGGTGCTTATTGGCCCAGATGAAACGCATAAGCTTCGCCTGAAGCAACCGAAGGAAATGAGGGGGAACCCGCACCGGGAGAGTACGAAAATAATATAACAATTTCGGCAGGACAGTCATTTTCACTGAATGAACCCGCCCTATCCAAGACAGGTGCGGAAATTGCCAGGAATGCAGAAGAGAAGATAAAGAACTAAGCAATGGGTAATAATTCGCAGCAAAGAGGGAGTCATAGGTGGGGGTCAAGCGGATGCCCAAATATTCAAGAGAGGAGGAAGCCCATTTATAAGGGAAGTAGGATTGAAGGCGTGAAACCAAATCGGAATCCAAAGTAATATTAAGAGCGACAGTCTTATCCAAGTTAATACGGAGACCCGAAATCAAAGAGAAGCGCTCAAGAACCTGTTGCAGATTAGGAAGCGTCGTCAGAGGCTTAGTAAGAGTCAAGAGGGCATCGTCCGCAAAAAGATTCAGCTTAAACTCCTGTCCCGCGTATGAAACCCCCGATATATTGCAATCGGTCCGGAGCGCTAAAGCCAGCGGCTCAAGCGCCAGTACAAAAAGCGCCGGGGACAAAGGGCAGCCCTGTCTCGTCCCTCGCCCAATAGGAAAGGGGTTTGAAAAATATCCAGCATATTTAACGGAGGCCGAAGGAGACGAATACAAGGCTTGAATCCAAGAAAGGATAGAATCCCCAAAACCCCAACGAGACAGCACAAACCGCAGATATTCCCAGGATAGAGAGTCAAAAGCTTTATATATGTCTAAGGACAGTAAGAATCCCGGGATTTTCCGCTGTTGCAGAAGATGTATAAGATGGACCACCTTACGAACGTTATCACCCGCCTGCCTCCCAGGGATAAACCCCACTTGGTCCCTGTGGACCAGGCTACGCAAATAGTTATTGATGCGAGAGCTAAGAATCTTGCCCAATATCTTCAGGTCTTCATTAAGAAGAGAAATGGGCCGAAAGGCTTGCGGTTCCTGTACATCCTCGTTCGTCTTAGGAATCATGGCTATATGTGCTCTAAGCGCGTCCGGGGAGGGCAAGGAGCCCTGTCGTAACTCATTGAAATAGGCAGCCAAGAAGGGTGCCAATAGGACCGAGAATTTCTTATAATAGAGACCGGAGTAGCCATCAGGACCCGGGGCCGCGGTGGACCTCAAAGATTTGATGGCTTGGAGCACTTCCGGTACGGTAACACAGGCATTGAGGGCCACCTGTGCCGCCTCGGATAATCCCGGAAGACGAAGATCTTGAAAAAATGCCTCTGCCTGAGACACAGGGAAGGGATCAGGCGTAGTGTAAAGGCGCGAAAGGAAGTCCGAAAATCGGGAAACAATCTGCCGGGGATTAGAAGTACATCCACCTGTGGGAAGTCGCAGTCGGATTGGTTTATGGGGTTTCCCCACGGAATTGAGCTTCCTAGCCAGCATCGGGCCCGGTTTATTAGCACAGGAATAAAATTTGTGTTTGGTCCAACGCAGAGCCCGTTCCGCCTCCGAAGAGGCAAGTAAGTCTAATTCGGTCGCCAAAGCGTCCCGAGCGCGTTTATGGGCTGCGGATGGAGACGACTTCCAGCGCGCATCCGCAGAAGCCAGGAGAGAATGAAGCTCCAAAAGTCGGCGCTCCCGCTCCCGCTTCCGGACCGCCGCCAGCTGTATAACATGACCCCGCACCGTGGCCTTATGCGCTTCCCAGAGGGGCACTGCCGAGGAGACCGATCCCGAGTTTTCCGTGAAGTATGTACGTAAGAAAAATTCTATTTGTTGGCAGGTAGCCTGAGTGGTCAATAAAGAATCGTTGATGCGCCAATGAAAAGGGCGCCGTTCTGACCCAGAGAGGGCAAGGAGAAGTACCAAGGGATCGTGATCCGACCAAGGTGAGGAGGGAATAGTTATCCGCCGGACCAAGGGAAGCTGCTGAACCAGCATAAATATATGATCAATTCTACAAAAACTATCATGAGGACTGGAATAAAATGTAAAGTCGCGTTCAGTCGGGTGAAGCTCCCTCCAGACGTCCGCTAGCCCCGCTGTCCGCAAAAGAGAGCGCATACGTTCCTCCAGCACAAAGTCATGGGAAGGGGCCGCCCCCCGTGCACAACGCCTATCCAACGTGGAATCCAAAGTAACATTTGAATCCCCCAAAACAAGAATGAGACCCTTGGAGTGTCGGGAAACAATGGTGCAAAGATGTGAAAAGAATTTATCCTGAAAACGATTGGGTGCGTAGTAAGAGACAAAAGTAACCTCCTGGTCCCAGAGAGTGCCCTGCAAAAGCAAATACCTGCCCGTGGGGTCCGCTATATTCCGAGCACAGACAAAGGGAAGATTGCGTTTAAAAGCTATCAGTACACCCCGACGCTTCTCAGGAGCCGAGGCCGTGTAAAAGGTGGGATAGTGAGGTGAAAGATAACGCGGAGCGGAGGACTGCGAAAACCTGGTCTCTTGTAAACATACCACGTCAATTTGTTGCGATTTAAGGTGATGAAAGATTTTAGCCCGCTTCTGAGGCGAATTGAAGCCTTGAACATTCTGTGAGTGTATTTTCAAAAGGGGCGAGGCCATGGCGATATCAACGCAACACGCTCGGCAGAAAAACCCATAAAGCAGCTAGCAATTTCCGCTTCCAATGGCGAGCGGACCGTGGCGTCCCGGAACCCTGCAGAAAACAAGAACAAAAAAAAAACCAAAGGAGAAAAAAGACAAAGAAAGAAAAAAGGAAAAAGACACAAAAAGTATATACAATAGTGCAATTGTGTCACGCCAATGGTGACGCGCATCCTACAAAAGGAAGGATACCAGTTAAGGGTGGCTCTACCACCGGACACATGGCTGCAAATGAAAACATCAGAAACTAAAGCCCCCAGGGGGCAAAAGGGCAATAAGGCAACAAACATAATCAAACGGGGTCCAAAGCTATAAAACTAAAGGTCTCAGGAGCGAGGCCTCCGTGATGACCTCCCACAAAAACCCAAAGAACCTTGGGGCCAACCCCCTCCCACCCAGCCGGGCCCGCCAGATCAACCTCCCACCCCGAAGCCCGAGGGAACCCTCACCCCATGCTACCAACGGAAACCAAAATACCCTCACCCAGGCCCAAGATAGGTTGCGGCAGCGGAAAGTCATAAGTCTTGAGTCTGCGAGGGGACCCCCTCCCACCCAAACAGGGAAGGAACCCAAGGGGGTAAACCAGATCAGTCCCAACCCGGAATGCTGACAAACCGGGGGGGCACCAAGAGCCAAACTCACGGTCCCGCCAGAGAAGTCCATCGCTGAGATGACACACGGGAAGTCCAAGGCACATCCTCAGCCCGGAGAAGAACAAGAAGGACTTGATCGCGAAGGGGTCCGGGGGAGAGCCCTCTTCCTATCGGACGACCGCTCCCAGATGCGGCCCGGAGGAAGCGGCCGTGCCGGAGATCCTGATGAATGAGCCGGGCTCCGATCCGCAGAATCAGGCGAAAGAAGGCGCAAGGACTCCAGGAGAGAATGGGCCTCCTGCGGCGTAGCCACAGAGTGACTGCGGCCCTGGTAGGTGAAGGTGAGGCGAAACGGGAAGCCCCAGGCGTATTTAATACGATGTTTCACCAGGACCGAAGTGAAGGGCTTCAACTGGCGGCGCTTCTGAAGAGTGGTCTGGGAGAGGTCCGCAAAGAGCTGGTAGCGATGCCCCTGGAAGCTGAGGTCAGGGTTGTTCCTAGCCGCCAAGAGGATAGTTTCCTTAGTGCGGTAATACGTAAACTTGATGATAATGTCCCTTGGGGGCCCCTCCGGTCGTCTGGGGCCCAATGCACGATGTATGCGGTCAAATTCAAGCCGGTCTATGGGAATAGCGGGTGTCAGCTCCTGGAACAGAGCAGTAGCAGTAGAAGTAAGATCTGCGACCGTTTCCGGGATACCCCTTAACCGCAGATTGCCACGGCGGGAACGATTTTCGAAATCCTCAAGCTGTAGTAGCGTGTCCGCCAATTCTTTCTTGAGGTCGCACAGATCCTGTTCGTGGTTTTCCATGACCGTGACTGCCGCGTCCATCTTATCTTCAAGGTCGTTCGTCCGATTGCCCAACTCCTGAATTTCCCGTGAAAGACGATCGGCCAGCTTGGAGGTAGCGGAGGACAACTCAGACTGCAACATGCACTTAAAGCGGCGTAGGAGCTCAGCATCCCGCAGGGATGGGATCGGAGACTGCAGGGATGGCTCTGGTGCCAGGTCCTCCCCACTGCCAGGGTCCGACCCACCCATGGATGGTGACAGCAAAGGACCCAAAATTGCGTCTGGGGCTCTATCTGAAGTCCCCGGCGGGAGCCGCGAATCCACGGCCGGGGTCCTGGAAGTGTCCGGCGGCCGGCCAAAAATCGAGGCCGCGGCTTCAGCCGCGATCTCCGGCGGGTAGGCCGCAAGCTCCGGAGCGGCCCGCTGGGAGCTGGAGGCACGGGCGGCCGGCGTTTTTTTGCCCATCAGGGCACCAGGGAGACAGGGGGCCAGAGAGGAAACAGGGGGACCCCCCCTGGAGGGCGAAGATCGGCCGATGTGTCCGGCGGCCGAGGCGGGAATTTAGAAAGCAGCCATCCTGGTTGCTGCTCACGAGCGCCCCCTATATATATATGTAATTTTAACATATATTTTTACATATATTAGTAAATGCACTCCAAAAATGTAGATTTGTATTTTTAAAGACATACAGTATATTTGAAATGTATTTTAAAAATATTTTTCATATATTTTGTAATAAAAATGCATTTCCTGTTCAAATATTTTATTAACATTTTAACAAGGGGAAAAGACATAGGTAATAGACATTTCGCAAACATGAGGTCATAGACATTGGTATCTGCAGTAGTAATGTCTTTACAGAGAAGGGGAGAAGAGGAAAGTACTGATTGTACAGCAATACGGCATTTCAAATGGCAGAAGGTGAGCTAAAGCAGTACGCATAATTACAGACAGGATTTTGATGAATGAAGAAACATGCTCCCCAGTGCTTTGTAAGGGTATCGAAACATGAGAGTGTAAAATTATGTAGGATGGTCAAAGGGAGAGGGATCACAGGGTACGAAGGGGGATGGGGGGAGAAACAGGCTGGGGAGGTCCAAAGGAAAGTGGGGATGGGAGGGAAAGGGTAAATGACTCCACAAATAATAACAATGAATGGGATAATGTGTGACGTAGATAAATATGGTACAAGGGTAGTATAAAGTATATGGGTTTATCATGGGATAAGAAGTGAGTCGATAAAAACGCATTTCAACATGCAAAGTATATATATATATATATATATATATATATATATATATTTTTTTTTTTTTATATATATATATATATATATATATATTTTGAAATATATTGAATACGGCCAAAATTGTAGCATTTCAAATATATGTCAATATATTTGGGAAGAATATTTTTAAAATATATTTAAAATATATTTTTTTCCATATGGGAATGCAACGGGCAGCATGGGATCCAGAAGCTAGTGGAGATCATTGGACTAGTAATGTCTATACAGTGATTTCCAGCATCTACCTTTTTAACATTCGTGTGATGGCCACTGGGAAGAAGAATGATCCATACATTGGTAGATAGCAAGAGGAGTGCCCCTATGACAGTTAGCTACAATGTCCATTGTTGTCAGTGGGAACTTATCTGAGAAGCAGAAGTTGCTCATTGCTCAAGGAAACCCTAGCAACCTCTGGAGGAACCCCAAGGATCCATGGAACCCTGGTTGCATAAGGCTGTTCCAGAGGGATCTCACAGGTAAGGTATGGTATGGTCAAGCTGAACCAATGTAACTATGTATAAATATCCATATCTGGAATGTTTCTTTTACATGTAGCACTCTCCTAGATTTAGGGAAGGCTGCAAGGTAAATTTAGGGCTCCAGTAATCAGTGGAGAAGGAGTTTCTTGGTTAGGGCTGCTTGGGTTTTCACAGGCAGCTGCTCTGCTACTTCCTCCCATTCTAGAGATTTCTAGCACATAGTGGGAGTTAGATCAGAGGCTGCAGCCTAAAAATGTATGGCACTTAAGCCAATTCCTTGGGAGGTGTGCCCAGAAGGTGGGGAAGAGCCCATAAATAGTCTTGCAGGGGATTCTGCTGTATGGTGTGGTAACGCAGCATTCCAATTCCAGCCCACTGGAGGAGACTCTTGTTGAGATGCCTCGCCCTCCTGGGCAGCATCCAGGAAAGAGAGCCAGTTGAAGACATTGAGGTAACAGGTAGACTTAACTGGGGGGCCTAAACAATTATTTCCCCAGCAACAATAGATCCCATGGCAAAAATAGACCCCCTACAGAAAATCCCCCCCCAGTAATGATAGATCTACACCAGCAACAATAGATCTCCCAGCAGCAAGCATCAATAGACTCTCCGGCAGCTATCAACAATAGACCCCTCTCTCAACAGAAGTTCCCTCCCAGCAATATAAACACCACCAGCAACAAAAGATCCCAAACCAGCAACAACAGACCTCCCCAGCAACAATAGATCTCCCCTAAAGACAATAGAATCCCCAGTAGCCAGCCAGCAACAATAGACCATCCAGCATAGCCAACTACCCCTTGCCATTACATTCCTCCATGTTCCCGCTGAAAAAAAGCCCTGCTGGAGGATATTGGCAGGAGGCAGCTAATGATCCTGTGGCTGAGTGATTACAAGACCCCAGTGCAGCAAGTGTGACTGTGTGGTGCTTTAGACCCTGGGAAGAGGACAGGTCACAGGGCAGGACAGAGATTCTGTGGGACTTTTGCTGAGAGAAGTACAGCTAGAAGTTGTGCAAGTACAGCCAAGCAGGGGTGCAATACTATTGGGCATTGTCCAGGTGCAGCTGCAGGTGTCCAAATCTTTTTTTTTCAAGAGTTGGACAAGTGCAGCCAGAAAGTTAGCAGTCCTCAAGTTGTTCAAGTTTTGGGGTATCCCATGCTTCCTATTCCCATCCACGTTCATTGATCCCCAATAAAAACCACAAAAGAAACCCCTAGACTGATTCGTGCACCAGAGAAAGACTGCCGAAAATGCTGTGCGCCTGACTGTATGTGTGCTAAGGGGAGGAACTAGGTCCAAACCACCAACAGCTCTTTTGGGGGTGCACTACAAATATTTTAAAGCCTAAATGAGATTTTATTGAATCATTTTAGATCTAGAGCTATGGGGCACATGTACTTGTATTCCCTCTGAAGATGATATTATGCTCCCTTGTCTTCACTGGCCCTCTTTAAGGGGCCACCCATTAGCCTTGAGGGGGGGCACATAACTGTACCGCAGCCCTGGCAGAGCCCCTTGTAGACATGTGCCTGTGAACTGAGCAGCGCTGTGTCTCACCGGTGCAGCACAGATACATTATTGAAGTGCTTTGAGCCTGCACAGACCACGTGTCATCGGCCCGGGGCCCGGCCTTCGTTCATGGTAATGGAGCTGCAGAGAGTCAAAGGCTCTTAATGGTGCCCATTGTGAGCTGAACATTGCTCTAGGCCTTAGGGGCGCTCCACTAAGAGTCTCTTGCTCTCGAATTCCATAGAGAGAAACCCTGGTAACTATTGATAGGGGAAGCCTTACAGAACATGTATTATCCAGCTAAGTCAAAGGCAGCCCCTTTCACCGAGCGACTGCATCACAGCGCGCCCAATCTTCTCTGGCGTTGTACAGGGGCCTCCAAAAAAACAGCATAACTCTTCCCTTCACTGGACAGAAAAAGAGCTATTTACTAATATAATACCAAGCGGATCTATCCCACCAGGGAAACTTTATCACCGGAGGGTCCTTGTGGCATTTTGGGGGAATGTGAAGGCAATGAAGGGGTTAACTGATCACTCTTGCACTGGTGTGTATTAGAAAAGAATCAGTAATTATAAATCTATCCTGGTTTTTGTTAACCATAGGTTCACATATGTGCATGCGCGTTTGAACACACACGTCATGGGTACAGCAGCCCAGTTGTTTGAATGGGCTACTGCACCTGCGAGAAATGTGGGGGAAAAAGTTCCCATCCCTTTCTTTTTTAATGTGCCACATGGAACCACATGGGACGGAACATGTAAGGGTGCAAATAAGAATTAGTGGCACCCACATGCCTCTGATAAAGAGCAACGTCTTTCTGTGCGGGTCAGGAATGCGTGTGATTATGCATGCATTCCCAAACTGCACATATGTGAACCTTGTTCCTGAACCCATAGTTCAGTAGCACGTGTACATAAAAACAGAACCATAGATAAATTGAAAGAGTAAATATCCAGCACTGCCAACCTCAGGGTGGAGGGGACTGGTCCATTTTTCTAGGTCCAGTATTGAGTTGAGCCTCAGGTTTACTTTTTGGTGGCCTGGAGCTGACTCCTGCACCAGTTCACAGCTGTACGTTGCATTAACACACCCACGTTGAATTTTACATGCATTGCGTAGCCCATTCACTTTGAATTGGGTGCAATGCACCAAAAATGCCACATGCCACACTTTTCCTAATGCAACGCACCCCAATGCACAGATTGTTCACATCTGTGTGCTGTGGAGCCTTACAAGGCACATGCACCACAGTTTGTTGTGTTAGTGCGTTGGGGTGCTATTCAAAAGGCAATGCACCGCAGTACATATGTTGGTA
Organism: Staurois parvus; assembly: GCF_062004578.1. NCBI lineage: Eukaryota > Metazoa > Chordata > Amphibia > Anura > Ranidae > Staurois > Staurois parvus. The sequence continues at coordinate 3,788,644 of NW_028317920.1, read as the reverse complement.
ACACATAGTAAAATGTGTGTTTTTCACTGCATCCACACAATTCACTGGTGTGAAAGGGGGCCTTACAAAGGGTTGGTCTTCAGTGGATTCTGTCACAGGTCAGCTGATTGTGCAAAGGGTTAAGTGTATTTTAGGGAAGGTTGGTGTCAGGAGTGGGGTTACAGTCAGGGGCATCCCTAGGGTTGGTGTCACCCGGTGCGGTAACACTTGGTGACAACCCCAACGACAAACCCAGCAGGATGGTTCGGATCTGCGGATTGAGCATAGTGGATCGGAGCCCAATCCATTATGCTCCCCAATCCACAGATGCGATCCATCCTGTACAGGGTGACACCGGACCCGCTCCATGATAAGGTAAGTTGTAAAGCAAGCCGATCCATTATGCTCAAGTAGTACCATTTTGTGGAGCGGGTCCGGTGTCACCCCGTGCGGTAGGTGTCAACCTGTCTTGGGATGCCCCTGGTTACAGTGAGGATCAGTGTTTGAGTTGGGGTTACAGGGATAATCAGTGTAAGGTTAGGATTACAGGTAGGTTAAGTATTAGAGTTGGACTTACAGAGTGGGTTAGTGTTAGGGTATTAGGGAGGGTTAGTGTAAGAGTTTGGATTACAAGAACAATTAATGTTAGGGCTGGGGTAATGGGGAAGGTTAGTGTTGGAGCTATCATAATAGGTAGATTTAGTGCTATGCATAGGGTTACAGGAAGAATTTGTGTTAGGGTTGAGGTTACAGGGATGGTTAGTGTCAGGTTTGGAGTTTTAGTGTTAGGGTTACAGGTAATGTTATTAATATGGTTAGAGAAAAGATTGGTGTTAGGATTGTAGGGTGAGTTACGGTCACAGGAAGGGTTAATGTTAGAGTTAATGGGAAGGTTAGTGTTATGGATACAGGGAAGGTTAGTGTTAGGGTTGTACTTACAAAGTGGGTTAGTGTTACGCTTACAGACAATGTTAGCAATATGGTTATGGGGAATGTTGGGTTGTAGGGTTATAGGAAAGGGTAATGTTAGGGCTACAGAGAAGCTTAGTTATTGGGAATGTTAGGCTTACAGAAAGGTCAAGTGTTATAATGAAGCTTAGCGTGAGTGCTAGGAATAAAGGGAAGGATTAGTGTTAGGATAAAAGGGAAAATTACTGTTGGGGTTGGATTTACAGCAATGATTAGTGTTGGGTTTGGGGTTAAAGAGAAGGTTGGTGTTAGTGTTATGGGGACAGGGGGAATTAAAGTTAGGGTTAAGTTACTTGGAGGGTTAGAGTTGGAGTTACAGAGAAGGTTAGTGTTACATGGAGGGTTAGTGTTGAAGATACAGAGAGGGTTAGTGTTGGGGATACAGGGAGAGCTAATGTTGGAGTTACATGGTGGGTTAATGCTGGAGTTACATGGTGGGTTAGTGTTGGAGTTACAGGGAGGGTTAAAGCTGGAGTTACATGAAGGGTTAATGCTGGAGTTACATGGAGATTTAATGTTGATGTTACATGGAGGGCTAGTGTTAGAGATACAAGGATGGTTCATGTTGGAGTTACATGGAGGGTTAATGCTGAACTTACATGGAGGGTTAATATTGGAGCTACATGGAGGGTTAATGTAGGTGTTACATGGAGGGCTAACGTTGGAGATACAGGGAGGACTAGTGTTGGAGATACAAGGAGGGTTAATGTTGTAGCTACTTGGAGGGATAATGTTGGAGATACAGGGAGGGTTAATGTTGGAGATACAGGGAGGGTTAATGTTGAAGTTACATGGAGGGTTAATGCTGGACTTACATGGAGGGTTAATATTGGAGCTACATGGAGGGTTAATGTAGGTGTTACATGGAGGGCTAACGTTGGAGATACAGGGAGGACTAGTGTTGGAGATACAAGGAGGGTTAATGTTGTAGCTACTTGGAGGGTTAATGTTGGAGTTACATGGGGGGCTAATGTTGGAGATACAGGGAGGGTTAATGTTGGACATACAGGGAGGGCTAGTGTTGGAGATACTGGGAGGGTTAATGTTGTAGCTACTTGGAGGGTTAATGTTGGAGTTACATGGGGGGCTAATGTTGGAGATACAGGGAGGGTTAATGTTGGACATACAGGGAGGGCTAGTGTTGGAGATACTGGGAGGGTTAATGTTGTAGCTACTTGGAGGGTTAATGTTGGAGTTACATGGGGGGCTAATGTTGGAGATACAGGGAGGGTTAATGTTGGACATACAGGGAGGGCTAGTGTTGGAGCTACTTGGAGGGTTAATGTTGGACATACAGGGAGGACTAGTGTTGGAGATACTGGGAGGGCTAGTGTTGGAGATACAGGGAGAGCTAATGTTGGAGTTACATAGAGGGTTAGTGTTGGAGATACAAGGAGGGTTCACGTTGGAGTTATATGGAGGGAAGGTTAGCGCATAGATATAACCCAGAAGTTAGAATTTCAATGAATGAGTAATCTATTTCTTTTAGCAGGATAAATCGGGGGGTATTCAGACAATTCAAGCATGGTCAGTGATCTTTTATTGTGACTTTTTTTAGTCACTTGTGAAAAGTTTGGATTCATGACAGGTGCTCTTTAATGATACATTTTTTTTTCACCAATAAATATCGCCCTGTTCACATAAGCGATATTTGTGGTCTTTTCAAATCTAATTCTACCTCACTGATACGCACAGCTATGAGCCCTATTAAACACGGAAATAATAAAAACATTACATCAGGAGGGAAGAATCCCAGCCATTAATCAGGGCATGGTGGCCCCTCGCCAAAATCAGCCCATTGTGGCCCACATACAGCGGTGAAAAGCCATCACATTTTAATTTTCCTTGTCGTGGACAGTTTTCAGAGCGGAGAAGGCGGCCATGCTCCATACAAGACATCGCTACGCCACTGCTTTCCAGCCATCCGCCATGAATGGATTATTGTTCGCCAGGGGCCCGTCCAAAGGAGAAAAACAACAGGAGATTTACAGCTTTAGGAAGATGCATATTTTACAGCCGTTTCCTGGAGAACGGCAACGCTCTTCCCGTTGGGCTGATGATGGGAATGTTGTCACTCTGCCACTTGTAGGAGGCTGTAAAGCAAATCTACATTGAATCGTTATCATAAGCAGCATTTCCAGAATATAAAAAAGAAGCTGCCACATTTTTTATGTTTGTGAATAGGTTTGGCATGAATGGTAACTGACCATAAGCCAAGTCCTTATATATTCATCGCCGTATTTCCATACAGTGATGTGGCTTCATCTCTTTGTAAAATCTAGAAGTCACACTCTCACAGCTGGGCTCCCCAACATTTTATTCATGTAACATTATGGAGAATCTATGAGGGTCCTCAATTTATATACGAGGCCAGACTGGGGTTTTAACTAATCAGCAACCGCTCAAAACTGAAACACCCATTTTAGGTGCAGTTGGCCTTTCATTTAAATGTTGTGAAAGCATTGCCTGGTGATTCTGGGATAATATGAACTTGAAAGCAATCAGATCTCCTTCTTACATATGCAGAATCTCCTTCCAGCTTACGTCTGGGTGCGGCATATCGCATGTGATTCGCACAGGAACCGCACCGCATTCCTGTGCAAATCACATGCGAATTCTGTGCGGTGCAATTTGAGCCATAAAAGGTGCAGATCCCTTTCTTTTTTTTTGTAATTAACTTTTTATTGATTTTCATACACACTACAACAAACAGTCGCAAAGGTAAACGTGTAATAAAGAGAATAATGAAGGTAAGAAACAAGCTCATCGATGAGAAGTACACAAGTACATACAATGGCAAAACAAAACTGTGGTATGGCAAAATGACAATCAATCACAAGCAAGCGGAGCAGACAAGGACCCTTTCGGATTGCATGGTTATTCACACCCATGTGATCCGATTCTGCAGGCATCAACAGTGAGGCTCCTACTTTCCATTCATCATACATCAGCATCAGAGGTTGGTCATCAGCTCTGAGGAAAGGGATTCATCCCTGAAACGCGTCAGCCATTTGACCGCACTGACAGTGAGAACACCTTGCCTGCCGTTGTGGCCATTGTCATTTTTCTATGCTTTTTAGATACATGCTTCGTCTGTGAGTATGTTTTTATTATTCTTTCACTCCTACAATAAACCTTGGATAATGCACTAGGTGCGTGCACCACCTGTTTTCTCTCTATCCAGTGGCTGATTTCTCCGTCTGAGGAGGTCTGCACCCCTGAAGCATTTCCTTTGGTTGTCGCTGTCCTGGTACCCTTTTGGCTGTGCATATCCTGAGGCGCTGGAGAGTACATACGATATCCGGTTCGGTTGCACATCGCACCGTGTTTTGCAAACTGGGGTGTTGTTAACTTAACATACACACCCGCAGTGGTTTGCATAAATGGGGTGCGATTATAACACACCGCATCAGTGTGAACCCGGGCTCACTCTACTACACAGGAATATCTATATCTATATCTAGATAGATGGACGGACGGATGGACGGACGGATGGACGGACGGACAGACAGACGGACGGACAGACAGAGAGAGAGATAGATTGATAGATAGATAGATAGATAGATAGATAGATAGATAGATAGATAGATAGATGATAATAGGGAGATAGATACAGGTGAAACTCGAAAAATTAGAATATCGTGTAAAAGTTCATTTATTTCAGTGCAGCAACTTAAAAGGTGAAACTAATATATGAGATAGTCTCATTACATGCAAAGTAAGATAGTTCAAGCCGTGATTTGTCATCATTGTGATGATTATGGCTTACAGCTCATGAAAACCCCAAATCCACAATCTCAGAAAATGAGAATATTACATGCAATCAATAAAACAAGGATTGTACATAGAAAAATATCGGATGTCTGAAAAGTAGAAGCTGCATATGTACTCAGTACTTGGTTTGGGCCCCTTTTGCAGCAATTACTGCCTCAATGTGGCGTGGCATGGAAGCTATCAGCCTGTGGCACTGCTGAGGTGTTATGGAAGACCAGGATGCTTCAATAGCAGCCTTCAGCTCTTCTGCATTGTTCGGTCTCATGTCTCTCATCTTTCTCTTTGCGATACCCCATAGATTCTCTATGGGGTTCAGGTCAGGTGAGTTTGCTGGCCAATCAAGCACAGTAATCCCACGGTCATTGAACCAGGTTTTGGTGCTTTTGGCAGTGTGGGAGGTGCCAAGTCCTGCTGGAAAATGAAGTCAGCATCCCCATAAAGCTCGTCTGCGGAAGGAAGCATGAAGTGCTCCAAAATCTCCTGGTAGACGGCTGCGTTGACCCTGGACTTAACCACTTCCCGACCAGCTGTTGCATATAAACGGCCGGAGGGTGGCAGTGCAAGGTCGGGTGGCCGTTTATAAACGGCCTCCCCGCACCCTGCTTGTGCGCGCTCCCTGGGAGCGCTCAGCACCGTGATCCGGAGCCTGCTGTGTCCTCCGGACACAGTGAAACACCGATCATCTGTACGAGGTCCCGATCATGTGATCACTGATTGGCCAATCAGTGATCACATGCAAAGTAGTAAGCAAGATGTCACTTGTGACATCATTGCTTACTACGTGTGAAATCTGTGAATGATCACAGAGATCACATGGTACAAGCCTATTCACAACAGCCTTGTACCATGTGACAAGCTGTGACCAATCACAGCTCACTCAGTACTTCTCAATGAGTGCAAGAATGCACACAGAGAGAAAGAGAAATTATTGCTTTTACAACACCTGCCACAAGTAGTACAGTGTCACCATGGTGACACTATACTGCTAGGGTGACAGTATGTAAAAAAAAATAAATAAATAATAATAATATAAAAAAATAAAATAAAAATGTAAAAAAAAAGTTTAAAAATTATAATTTTTGGTTATAAACTAATTTGGATTTTTTTTTTACTAAAAAGATAACGGAATAAAAAAAAACACTTTTTTTCAAAATTTTTGGACTTTTTCATTTACATGGCAAAAAAAAAAAAAATCCCAGCGGTGAATAAATACCACCAAAATAAATCTTTATCTGTCTCAAAAAAATGGTAAAAAAATTCATTTGGGTACAGTGTTGCATGACCGCGCAATTGTCATTCAAAGTGTGATAGCGCTGAAAGCTGAAAATTGCCCTGGTCAGGAAGGGGGTAAAAGTGTTCGGTCTGGAAGTGGTTAATGAAGCACAGTGGACCAACACCAGCAGATGGCATGGCTCCCCAAATCAACACAGACTGTGGAAACTTCACACTGGACTTCAAGCATCTTGCAGTGTGTGCCTCTCCATTCTTCCTCCATACTCGGGGTCCTTGGGCCTCTCCATTCTTCCTCCATACTCAGGGTCCTTGGGCCTCTTCATTCTTCCTCCACACTCGGAGTCCTTGTGCCTCTCCATTCTTCCTCCATAGTCAGGGTCCTTGGTTTCCAAATGAGATGCAAACGTTGCTCTCATCAAAAAAGAGGACTTTGGACCACTGAGCAACAGTCCAGGTCTGTTTTTCTTTAGCCCAGGTAAGACGCTTCTAACGTTGTTTGTTGTTCAGGAGCGGTTCAAGAGGAATACAACATTTGAAGCCCATGTCCAGGATCCGTCTGTGTGTGGTGGCTCTTGATGCACTGACTCCAGCCTCAGTCCACTCCTTGTGAAAGTCCCCAACACTTTTGAATAACCTTTTCCTGACAATCCTCTCCAGGCTGCGGTCATCCATGCTGCTTGTGCACCTTTTTCTTCCACACTTTTCCCTTCCACATAACTTTCTATTAATGTGCTTTGATACAGCACTTTGGGAACATCCAACTTCTTTTGCAATTACCTTTTGAGGCTTTCCCTCCTTATGGAGGGTGTCAGTAATGGTGTCAGGTCAGCAGTCTTTTCCATGATTGTGATTCCTACTGAACCAGACTGAGAGACCATTTAAAGGCTCAGGAACCCTTTGCATGTGTTATGGCTTAATTATCTGATTAGAGTGGGACACTTTGAGCCGAGAATATTCCACCTTTTCACAATATTCTCATTTTCTGAGATTGTGGATTTGGGGTTTTCATGAGCTGTAAGCCATAATCATCACAATGATGACAAATAACGGCTTGAACTATCTTGCTTTGCATGTAATGAGTCTATCTCATATATTAGTTTCATCTTTTAAGTTGCATTACTGAAATAAATGAACTTTTGCACCATATTCTAATTTTTTGAGTTTCACCTGTAGATAGATAGATAGATAGATAGATAGATAGATAGATAGATAGATAATAGATGGTGTGATCTTGCTGTGGCTGGATGACTTGCAGTTTTGCTCGGGTGCTGATGGCCTGCAGATCTGTTACAGGGAGGTTAATGATAAAACTGCAGGAATACAGTGAAGTGATACACATCAAAGCTCTGGGCTCCAGGCCTGTCTGCTCATTAAAGCCACATTCCACTTTTTGTTTCCAGATGTTCAGAGATGGTAGGATCCTTATCTACTGAACTGTCTACAGAGGACCTGACCAGGGACAGGCTGCAGGGACACACAAAGAGCCCAGCTAGGGACCGGCTGTACTGACGCATGAGGGACCAGGCCATGGCAAGGCTTTAGCTTTTAGCTATTTCTTGTTTGGGACCATGTCCATCTGTCCCTCTTCCCTCCAACTGACATTTTAAAGTGATATTAAAAGATCATGTGTGTGTTAAAATAATAAACGTCACTCTTACCTGCTGTGTGCAATGATATCGCACAGGGCGGTCCCTTACCTTCTATTTGGCAGTCCCCCGCTGGCACTGTCTACTCCTCCCTCCTTCGAGTGCCTCCTTAGCAAGGCTTGTGCTAAGGGGGCACCCGTGCTTGCGAGCTCCTGAGCCAGGCTGTGTGTATCCCTAGACCCAGGGGCGGACTGACCATTTGGAAACTCGGGCACTGCCGAGGGCCCGGGGTCAGTAGGGGGCCCCATGAGATGCCCCTGGTACATTTTTCATAGGCTTTTTTGAGTTTGGGCAAGGACACAGGGGCCCCATGATCCCCTATTGCCCGGTGGCCCCATGAGTTGTCAGTCCGCCCCTGCCTAGACCCATACTCCTTACAGGAGTTTGACTGACAGCCTATGGCTCCTGCTGTTCTCAGTGTCTTCTGTGAGACCTGGGAGGAGCAGTTCTGTAGCTGGGACATAGACGGGGGTAGTACAGGTAGTGGAGAATGTAGTTGTGAACATATAATGTTAGGCCTCATGCACACTAGGTGTTTAAAAAACGGCAGTAGCATTGGCTGTATAAAGTCGCGTTAAAAGTGCGAGTTTTTCTGTGTTTTTTTTTTTTTAGAATTTTTGCATTAGCATTTAGCTGTATTTTTATGTGTAAGTGGCTTTTAGCATTTTTTTTACAAAAAAAATTAAAAATTTTGGTTAAACAAAATGCTCAAAAATGCCAGTTTGCAGCATTTTACAGCATTTGACCACGTTTTCCAACGTTAGAGGATTTTTACAAACTCTTCTTGAAACCCACTAATTCAGTTTTTTTTTCCAGCCAGATAACACCCCTGCCAAAAATTGCTGATTAAAGCCTATGTGTGTATGGACACATAGGATAACATGCTGGGGGGTTACTGGCTGTAGAAAAGAGCTCCAGAAGCCAAAACGCCCCGTGTGCATGAGGCCAGGGGCGGACTGACAACTCATGGGGCTCTCGGGCAATAGGGGATCATGGGGCCCCTGTGTCCTTGCCCAAACTCAAAAAAGCCTATGAAAAAGGTACTAGGGGCATCTCATGGGGCCCCCTACTGACCCCGGGCCCTCGGGCAGTGCCCGAGTTTCCAAATAGTCAGTTCGCCCCTGCATGAGGCCTTTAGATATAACTATACAGACACCATAACTGATTTTGCTTATGTAGCACTACCACCTTAGGATTCACTAAAAGATTTGGGTCCCCCTATAGTCCTGCACAGCCAGGCATCATGCATCTTCACACAGGTTTGCATCCAGAGTCAGAGATCAGGCCTTGAGCTTTGGTTTTTTTGTTGTTTTATTTAGGGCAGGGGTGGGCAACTGTGGCCCTCCAGCTGTTGGTGAACTACAAGTCCCATCATGCCTCTGCCTTTGGGAGTCATGCTTGTAACTGTCAGTTTTGCAATGCCTCATGGGAGTTATAGTTCTACATAAGCTGGAGGGCCACAGTTGGCCACCCCTGATTTAGGGGATTTGAACTGGGATAGGGTTAGAATGCCCAAGGAAACCGATAAACTGAGGACAACTTCCTGGAACTGTTTACAAGCCTTCTCTGTAGCACAGTCTTTGTTGGAGAGCTAGCCAGCGTCTTCTTAATGTACCACCCCAGACCCCAAGATGAATTCCTCTTCTTCACCCAGCAATCTGGAGGTGTCCCTGAACAGGGGATCTGGCGCTTGTTACTTTAAAAGTGAACAGTCCCAAATAGGCAGGGAATCTGGTTTCCCACCAGAGTGCTCCTTCCCTTATCCACCCAGGGGGTGCAGGGGAACCTGCTCAGATCCTCTCCTGTACTGCTGATGGGTTGATGGCTGCTACCAGGCCTATCAGCTGGGCCACTCCTTCCCTGCCACACAGGTGGTCCTTGCTCTGTGGGACAGTGAAAGCCCGAGCTTCTCCTTTTCCAGCTCCAGGTCTGCAGGTAGGTTCCATTGCATTGGGCCTCCTCACAGCCTCCTGTCTTCAACCATCTTCCTCCCTATCTTCCACCCAAATTCTCCTGCAGCTGAGCAGGCTCCAACACTTTTACGGGTGTCCTGGCCCCTTTCCAACCTCCTGTTGGGGATTGGCTAGGACCCATCAAGAGTGCTAGTCAGCCCCTCCTCAGATCCACCCACTGCCTCTAGGACCTTCCTCCAAAGTCCTAGAACAGGGGGAAATTCCAGAGTGGCCGGCTTCCTCAGTTCCTGACCACAATTTGACCTTCTGGCTATTACACCCATGCTGCTACTCAGCCTTCCTCATTGACAATGAGGACTCTAGCTCCCCCTAGCTAAACTAGGAGAGTGCTACACTACGTTTCAGAAATGATCTTTCTTATCCTTCTTTTTTACAAGGTTAAAAAGTTCTGTCGTGTGACAATGAATCTCTTCTTGCTGATAGTGGGGGGACAGAGTGTGCAGACACATCATGTGCCTATATTCCATAGCCTGTTCATTCTAAGGTAATCTGTGATTGGAAGGGGGCATGTTCAAGTGGCAGGGGACCAACTGCAGTGATACGCAGAGGGAAGGACTGGCTGCAGTGCAACACAGTACACTGGCTGCAGTGACTCACAAGGGTCCAGGCCAAGGACCAGCTGAAGTGACGCACAAGAATCCAGGCCAAGGACTGGCTGCAGTGGCTCTCAAGGGACATGCTGCAATGACACACAGGGGGCTGGCTGCAGTGACTCACAAGGGGCAGGCTGCAGTGACTCACAAGGGACAGGCTGCAATGAAACATAGGGGACTGGCTGCAGTGACTCACAAGGGACCAGGCCAAGAACAGGCTGCAGTGACACACAGAGGACCAGGTCAAGGACAGGCTGCAGTGACACACAGTGGACCTCCTGTGGGGACACACAAGGCATGGAGGCTGCAGTGACCCACAGGGGACTAGATCAGGGACAGAGACTGCAGTGATCCACAGGGGACCAGACCAGGGACAGAGACTGCAGTGACCCACAGGGGACCAGACCAGGGAGAGAGGCTGCGGTAACCCACAGGGGACCAGACCAAGGACACAGGCTGCAGTGACCCACAGGGGACCAGACCAGGGACAGAGTCTGCGGTAACCCACAGGGGACCAGACCAAGGACACAGGCTGCAGTGACCCACAGGGGACCAGACCAGGGACAGAGGCTGCGGTGACCCACAAGGGACCAGACCAGGGACAGAGGCTGCAGTGACCCACAGGCTGGATATGTCATGTGACAGAAGGGACCACATAAAATGAGCCGGCTTCTCGCTCACATAACGTGAGCCTCGCTCTGTTTCTGTAACCTCGCCTCACAAATACAAACAGAACCGAAATAGAAGTGTCCAGCTGTGCTCCCATACAAGAAGGATAACACGCTGACTGCGAGGACTGTTGTTTTATGGACGCGGTCCCGCATCGTGCTTTGTGGCAGACCGGCAAGCTTTGCACACTAATCACTTTTGAAGAATCCTTCCAGCCTCACACCTGCAGCAGACTTTTATAAATCATTCTTTATCAGGAGTCAGGCAGTGCCAAAGCTACAGGCTCAACTGGGTCACTTAGTGGTCACACGGGACGGGGTAGAGATATCCTAGGTATTACCATTCCTGGAAAATTTTATTTTCAGCTCCTATAAAATAAAACACAATGAGCGCTCCCAATGAAGCAGCTATTGCACTAAGGTAACCAGAAAAACCTCTGCCAAACTGTAAACAAGGAGTGCAGCGCTAAAGTACAAATCAGGGCTAAATCAATAAAATGAATGTAAAATAAAATTAACATTAAAAGTTCATAAAAGTTCTTATATTGATAGTGGCGATAAAGGATCCCAACCGCAGCGATATTCAAGTGCTTTTGCTTTGAAGGTATAGTAAAAATGCGCACTCACCAGATGCGCATACAATATGAGCCTATAAATATATCCAACACTGTAGGGAACGGGATATGCCAGGAGTGTGGTAAACTTCCTTCAGGGTGTTAGGCAGCACAGCAGAAACTCTTGGGCTGGGTAAGTGGTCAGCTCATCCAGAGGTCCCCTTTAAGGATGGATGGGTCCGCAGCCTGTGTTACAGGGATTCCCTCCTCTGGGTGTTTGAATGGGCCAGGCTCTGTAATTCAATAGCTCCATAAAGGAGCCAAACAAGAGGTGCCTATAGTGCAGTATTTTTGTAAAAGGTAATATTTTATTCCATGGAAATATATAAAAAAAAGGTGACAGTAATGCAGAGTTAACGCAGCACTTACCATAAATAAAGATGGCCGCTGGACCTTCATGAGGCTCTGGTGGCGTGACGTCACGGCGTGTTGGTTCCTCCTAAAGCTTTTCATGCGCTTCAGAGGGGAGACCAACAAAGGGAGGGGGTTGGTCTCCCCTCTGAGGATGTGAATGGCATGAAAACCTTTAGGAAGCACCAACACGCCGTGACGTCATGCCGCCGGAGCCTCGTGAAGGTCCGGCGGCCATCTTTATTTATGGTAAGTGCTGCGTTAACTCTGAATTACTGTCACCTTTTATTTATATATTTCCATGGAATAAAATATTACCTTTTACAAAAATACTGCACTATGGGCATCTCTTGTTTGGCTCCTTTATGGAGCTATTGAATTACAGAGCCTGGCCCATTCAAACACCCAGAGGAGGGAATCCCTGTAACACAGCTGCGGACCCATCCATCCTTAAAGGGGACCTCTGGATGAGCTGACCACTTACCCAGCCCAAGAGTTTCTGCTGTGCTGCCTAACACCCTGAAGGAAGTTTACCACACGCCTGTCATATCCCGTTCCCTAAAGTTGACCGTGTTGGATATATTTATAGGCTCATATTCTATGCGCATCTGGTGAGTACGCATTTTTACTATACCTTCAAAGCACAAGCACTTGAATATCGCTGTGGTTGGGATCCTTTATCACCACTATCAATATAAGAACTTTTATGAACTTTTAATGTTAATTTTTATTTTATTTTACATCTATTTTATTGATTTAGCCCTCATTTGTATTTTTGCCCTGCACTCCTTGTTTACAGTTATTTTCAGCACCACGCTCCTTACTAAATTGTACTTTTAATACAATATGTAAAGGATGAGAGCGCCACTCAAGTCCAGGAAAAGTTTACTTATCATGACAATACAGCAAAAGCTAAAGCTAATGCGTTTCGGGGGCTCTCAACTCCCCTTTCATCAGGGCTGGAGTGCTGGCGATGATTGGGGTATACTGGACAACAATTGTAAAATTGTTGGTCAGACTGGGAACCCACAACCATTCTAATTTCTATTTTTACAGCTGTTGTAGAATGTACCCCAGTCATGGCCAACCCTGATGAAGTGGGAGTGGTGAGCCTCCGAAACGCGTTGGATTAACTTCTGTTGTCAAGATAGGCTTTTACTGGATTTACAGTATCACGTGTGGGCGTTACCTAAAATGGTCAGCATGCAAATACAGCCTGCTTAGGAGTTCCCACTCTTCAAGATTGACACCCACCAATGCATTTTGGTATTTGCATAACCCCGCCCAAGTGCTAGCCCACTGCTTCCATGATGTTTTCAGGAAGCTGTGTACAGCCATTATCTGCCTGCATTGTATAGAGAAGAGAGAGACCCAGTAATAATGTAATGTGTTTAGATTTCTGGCTTGTGAAAGAGAGTTATTAATGCAGTGTGTTGCCATGTTATTGTTTTCCCCTCTCCTTTCATTCGTGGCCGGCTGAGCTCCTGGCAGCGATTTAGCTCGTGTTCTGTGGAGTCTGACGAGCGTTCTTGGAAATTCCCCATCGTTGATACTTTTCTTTCCATTCATCTGTTCCCAGGAAAGTTGACAGAAAGCAGCCTTCTTCTTCTACGCCGCGCCGAGGCTCCATCTACTCGCTGCGCGACAGAGACTGAAATAAACATTTGACATTATAAGTCTCACCTCATTAATGTTCCGGGAAAAAGCGCAAAACACGGCTGTGTACGCCTTCGGGGTAACCCTTTATTTTACTTTCCTGTCTTAAAGAACCCCAAACCAATCAATGAAGGCATTGAACAGCACTTCCTGCACAGCGAGGGGGATTGGTTTTGGGTTTTATGTTTTAATACAGATACAAAAAGTGGGGCTTTGTGAAAAATAATAATGCTGCTGTATAATGTGGAAGATACATAGAGAGAAAGAAAATCTATAGTTAGGAGAAAGAAAGGAAAGAAAGAAAGAAATAAAGAAAGTAAGAAAGAAAGAAAGAAAGAAAGAAAGATATTTAAATACATTGATGATAGATCAATAGATGGATAGATCTATAGATATGAGCCTCTATCCCTGTTGTCCCCTACTCCTACCCCTACCCTTACCCCAACTCCCCTACTCCTGTGACACTCATATCCCCATGACCACCTATTCTGATGGCCCCCTCTTCCCGTGAACTCCCATTGCTGTGACCACCCAATTCTGTGACCCGCTATCTTTTTAAACACCTACACCCATTACCCCCTATTCCTTTGACCCTCCTGTTCCTGTGACCCCCCCCCCATTATTACTACCCCCTTGTTCCTATGGCCCCCTATTTTTGTGACCCCTATCCCTATGACCCCACATACCTGTGACCACGTATAACGGTGACCCCCTATTCCTGTCACACTGTTCTATCCCTATGACCCCCTATCCCTGTGACCATCTATTCTGGTGACCCCCCCCAGTTCTGTGACCCCCTATCCTTGTAAACATCTATCCCCATGACCCCTCTATCCCTATGACAACGCTATCCCTGTGTCTCCCTATCTCTATGTCCCCTATTCCTGTGACCCCCTATCCCTATGACCCCTTATTATTTTGACCACCCATCCATATGACCCCTCCCATTCCTGTGACCCCTTATTCCTATGACCCTCCTATTCCTGTGACTCCCTTATCCCTATAACCTACCTATCTTTATGATCCTTTATTCCTATGACCCCCCCCCCACCCATCTCTGTGACTCCCGCATTATTATGATGCCCTTATCCCTATGACCCCCTATTCCTGTAACCCCCTATTCCTGTAATATGCCAGAAATGCACAGGTGCATCCCACAATGATCATGGGGAAGAGTTTAGGCTGTCATCCCCGACACGTTTCGCAAGTCCCTTCCGCAGGGAGATCTGGCATAAATTTTTCTGTTACAGAGAAACCCACATGGTTTACAATCACTTCCCAGATACAGGTAAAAAATGCCCATAAACGAGATATGTCACACAACAAAAAGTAGAGTCATGGGAAAGATGCCATCATACTTCAAAGATCTTTCAGGGATTCCTCATCAGCCTCCCAACAGATGTCAACAATTCTAAAGTTTTCAGGTCGCCCAATGTCTTCTGGTGAACCACGCCATCCCATGGACGACAGTCTATATGGTGTTTGTGGCTCTCTGTATCTGGGAACTGATTGTAAGCCATGCGGGTTTTTCTGTAACAGTAAAAATGATGCCAGATCTCCCTGAGGAAATGGGCTTGTCCTGCAAAACGCATCCGAGATGACTGCCAAAGCCGTTCTCCATGACCATTGTGGGATGTGACTGTGAATTTTTGACGTATTACATGACTGTGTTGGTTTTAACAATATCTCAATCTCTTGAATTTTTAACATTTTGTACAATAAGTTTAAATTATTTCATATATGGTATGTTATCTTATTAGTTTTTCTTTCGGTAGGGAATTGTGTATTTTTCAGTGTCATTTTCAGAAAAAGGTTGACAGTATCAGTGCTCCATATTTCTTTCTTGGCAGGTTCCCTTTAACAGTCATTTATTATATGTAAATCAGACTTTCCTTGTGGAAGCTCTGCTGGGAGTATATATGGGATGGCTATATTAGGTGCTTGGCCTTATAGATAAACAGTGCGGATATTCTTAGCTGAGCGGAGGAAGGTGTTTTGGCTGGGCTTGTGTCCTGTATGGAACGAAGGAAGGTTATCCTGTAGGCTGATCTGGTTACCCGATCCAGGGTTGTGTCTCTATTCTTAGGGCAGCAGTGACATCATCACCAGCGCACATGACTGACCGCCAGAGGCTTTGGCGTTCTTTGGGATCAGAGATAAGTGCTGGAGAGAGTGCCCATCACTGATTCCCTGAGATCCCCGGTTATACCCCCGGGGTCAGAGGTCACTGTCACTCTTCTGTCATTTCCACTAATCGAAGAAGACGGCACACCTTTCACCAATAGAAAAAGAGAGAGAGAGGTAGATAGACCTGGGTCAGGGTCACATGTAGCTGGATTGAGACCTTTGAGGAATAACAGGACATCAGTATGATTAAATGTTGTAGATAAATAGAAAGATAAAAAGATCAATAGATAGAAATACATGAAAGAAAATGAAAAGAAGAAAGAAAGAAAGAAAGAAAGAAAGAAAGAACGAAAGAAAAAGAAAGAAAGATAAGCAGATCAATAGATATTTAAATACACTGATGATAGATAAATAGATGGATATATCTATAGATAGATAGATATGGCCCTCTATCCCTGTGGTCCCAAACCCCTGCAACTCCCCCTACTCCTGTGACACCCTATCCCCATGACGACCTATTCCGATGACCCCCTCTCCCCGTGAACCCACATTGCTGTGACCACCCAATTCTGTGACCCGCTATCCTTGTAAACACCTATCCCCAATACCCCCTATTCCTATGACTCTCCTATTCCTTCGACCCCCCCATTATTATGACCCCCTTATTCCTATGACCCCCTATTTTTGTGACCCTTTCCCTATGACCCCCCATACCTGTGACCACCTATTCCGGTGACCCCCTATTCCTGTCACACTTCTCTATCCCTATGACCTCCTATCCCTGTGACCATCTATTCTGGTGACCCCCCCAATTATGTTACCCCCTATCCTTGTAAACATCTATCCCCATGACCCCTCTATCCCTATGACAATGCTATCCCTGTGTCTTCCTTTCCCTATGTCCCCTATTCCTATGACCCCTTATTATTTTGACCACCCATCCATATGACCCCTCCCATTCCTATGACCCCTTATTTCTATGACCCTCCTATTCCTGTGACCTCCTTATCCCTATGACCCACCTATCTTTATGACCCTTTATTCCTATGACCCCCCACCCATCTCTGTGACCCCCCCATTATTATTACGCCCTTATCCCTATGACCCCCTATTCCTGTGACCCCCTATTTCTGTGACCACTTATTCCTGTGACCCCATATTCCTGTCACACTGCCCTATCCCTATGACCCCGTATCCTTAGGACCCCCTATCCCTGTGACCACCTATTCTGGTGACCCCCCAGTTCTGTGGCCCCTACCCTTGTAAATATCTATCCCCATGCCACACCTATCCCTATGACCCCCCTATTCCTGTGATCACCTATCCCTATGACCCTCTATTCTTTTGATCCCCCCAATCCATATGACCTGCCCTTTTCCTATGACCCCTTATTTCTATGACCCTCCTATTCCTGTCATCCCTATCTCTATACCCCCTTATTTCTGTGACCCCCCCATTCCTATGACCCGTTATCCCTATGACCCACCTATTCCTGTGTCCCCCAATCCCTGTGACCCCCTATTCCTATGACCCCCCCCCTATTCCTATGACCCCTTATCCCTATGACCCACCTATTCCTGTGGCCCCCAATCCCTGTGACCCCCTATTCCTATGACCCCCCATTCCTATGACTCCCCATCCCTGTGACTCCCTATTCCTATGTCCCTGGCAGACAGATATATAGATATTATTTAGCAGAGCTCACACAGTGCACCGCTCTGACCTGCTGGCTGGGCAGAGGAACCACTAATCTTCTTGGAGTGAGCTCCTCTTTCTTCTATGTTGGGACGGAGCCGGTGTGTATTTTGTGCATTGACATCTATTTCTGTCCTGTACTTAGGAGTCAGAGCCATGAATCCGTGATATTTAAAGGCGTCTTGGTAATCGGGCTCAGCAGTCCTGCCTGCAGATAGTGCGCACACTGTGCCCCCCTCCTGTGGTGTGTACACACAGAGCCTTCCATACCACAGAACCCACCAGCATTATTTACCCCGACGCGCTTGACAGCCGCGGAGCCAGAACTGCGACTGCGGGAAGATCGTGGAAGAACATACGAGATGTTATTTTGTAGACGTGCCTGACATTCCTCATCTTCTTGTAAAGAACATTTTATTCTGAAGATATTTCTCATGCACAGAGCAAACCGTCATCAGTGTACCTGCTCTACAGCCAACTCTGAGCAATGAGTACAAATCTGTCTGTGCATGGCCAGTGCTAGAAAGTTATCAGTCTGCTGCAGGCAGGAGGAAGCATTTCCTCAGTCTCCCCCCCCCCCTTTCTCAGTGATCAAACTGCAACAATGTAGCTTCGTAGCAAGTCACAAGGTGGAAGGATGCAGCAGGGGGCTGATTTGTGTCTGACATTTGTAAACACAGGACTGCACAGGCACTAGGATTTACATGATTGTGTCATCTAAGTCAGCATTTCAGTCCAGGATGTAGAGGATGACTCCTGGGTCTTTTAGAGCCCTGATGTCTCACTAAAGGATGCATCACATCGGGGAGTTTTGTCCACTATAAGATGAAAAAAAAAAGTTTAGAAAAAAAAAATGTTCAAAAATATATTAAAAAAATCTAAGTCGCACCCAAGCACTTAAAATCCCCCCAATCAAATTGCTGAGCCCCCAATCCCCACATACACACACGTGCAAACATAAAAGCACACATCAGGGGTGCCTGCACTTGAAAATGTAAATTGCTATACACATGTTATATATCACCTGCACACGCCAGAGTGAGAGCAATAATTCTCAGCCCATTACTTATTATTAAAGTGATTCTACAGAGTTTCATTTTTTTTTCACAAAAATAATAAACATGTCTATACTTACCTGCTGTGTGTAGTGGTTTTACACAGAGCAGCCTGGATCCTCCTCTTCTTGGGTCCCCCACCGGCGTTCCTGGCCCCTCCCTCCTGTCAGGTGCCCCCACAGCAAGCAGCTTGCTATGGGAGCACCCACGCATGCGCGTTCCCCAGCTTCTGCAACATGTGTTCATTTGCACATGGAGCAGCAGCTCGGCCCCGCCCTCTCTCTTCTCATTGGCTCATTGGTTGTGATTTACAGCAACGGGTGCCAATGGCTTCCGCTGCTGTCTCAGCCAATGAGGAGAGGGAGTCCCAGGATAGCCAGGACTCCCCTGCACATCGCTGGATCGTGAGGGGGCTTAGGTGAGTATTGGGGGGCTGTGGGGATCAGGGGCAGACTGACCATTTGGAAACTCGGGCACTGCCCGAGGGCCTGGGGTCAGTAGGGGGCCCCATGAGATGCCCCTGGTACCTTTTTCATAGGCTTTTTTGAGTTTGGGCAAGGGCACAGGGGCCCCATGATCTCCTATTGCCCGGGGGCCTCATGAGTTGTCAGTCCACCCCTGGTGGGGATGCTGCACACAGAAGGTTTTTTACCTTCATGCAAAGAATGCCTTTACAACCACTTTGGCTCCATCCTGATGACCTGTAGGGGCTTTTAGCCCTTTTGCTGCCAGAGCTGTAAATCATTTTAAGCCTGAAGATTACACAAACCCCCCAAACATGATATATTTTCTGAAAGCAAACATCCTGGAGAATAAAATAGTGGTAGTTCCAATTTTTTATGTCATACGATATTACCGGAAAGATCTGGGAAACGCATATTTTCAGTAAAAAACACACTAAAGTGAATTTTAGGGCAAACAAAAGTAATAAATTACCCACATTTTTGGTAAAATATAAAAGATGAGGTTGCATCGAGTAAATAGATACCCAACATGTTAAACCCTCAGCGCTGGTTCACACTGATGCGGTGCAGAATTTGCAGCGTTTTCAGTGAGAATTCCGCACCGCATCAGCATCGCTCCCTGTTCATGCGAACCGCTGCGGGTGTATGTTAAGTTAACAACACCCTGAAAGTGGTCCGCAAAACGAGGTGTGATGTGCAGAATCGGATCGCATAGGTGTGAATACCCATGCGATCTGATTCTAGTGCGGACACAAAAAAGGGTCCTGCATGTTTTTGGTGGTGGTGTGGTGCGAATAGAGCCATACAAAATGTACAGCTCTGATTGCACCGCACACAAATCGCATGTGATTTGCAGAGGAATGCGGTGTGGTTCCTGTGTGAATCACATGCGATATACCGCCCCGCATATATGTGAACCCGGGCTAAACCTGTGTGCACCTGGGAAATGGCGATAAACTTCAGTTCCCTGTTTTCTATAGGCGACGCTTCAAAAACCCTACAAGTCACCAATTTAGTGTTATGGAGGAGGTCTAGCTCTTTTTCTGGCATGCGCGGTCATATGTCACATGTGTATCGCAATTGATGTATTCATGCGTAGGCAACACCCAGGCATGCGTTTACATTTGTGCATGCGTATATGTGGGGGCGGGGAGCCTCCACATTTTTTTTTAGGTGGATGATATGTTGCTAGGTGTAACTTTATTTGTTTGTAATAAATAAAACTTTTTTTCTACTTAACTTTTTTTTTTTTTTCATCACCGGGGGCTGTGAAAGCAATCAGGCAGCATCACAGCCACCCAACTGCTTCCCCCCTGACAGGCAGGAGTCTGCTTTCCACTGGATTGTGTGTAAAACCCCCTGCTGTTAGGTTGATACAATGTACGGACCCGGCAGCGAAAGGGTTAAAGCATCACCTACAGAAAATATAAAGTATCGAAGTTTGTTACTGTTTCAATTTTAAGGCTTGACACTTTCAGTATCTCTTTACTCAACGCAACCACAATTGAGTAATTTATTGTGTTTGTGTACTCTAGTATGAACTTTTGGGGGGGATTTACTAAAATTGGAGAGTGCAACATCTGGCACAGATCTGTATAGAAACCAATCGGCTTCCAGGTTTTATTGTCAAAACTTAATTGAACAAGCTGAAGTTAGAAGCTGATTGGCTCCCGTGCACAGCTGCACCAGATTCTGAGTGCTCCCAGTTTTAGTAAATCTCCCCCATTGTGTCTCCTATACAGTTGTGCTAAGATCGTGTGGAACTACCACTATTTTCTTCTCCAGAGTGTTTGCTTTCAGAAAATCTATGAAGTTTTCATGGTTTTATGCAATCTTTAGGACCCATTCACACCTGAGCCTAGTGCAGTGGTTCTCAACCTTCCTAATGCCGCGACCCTTTAATACAGTTCCTCATGTTGTGGTGACCCCCAACCATAAAATTATTTACCCAGTAATTATAATTCATGAAGTGTCGTTTTACCTCCAATACTGCTGCTTTCAACACAGTAGCTGCTTTCAACACAGTAGCTGCTTTCTACACAGTAGCTGCTCTTTACACATCAGAAATATGTGTTTTCCGATGGTCTTAGGCGACCCCTGTGAAAGGGGTTGCGACCCACAGGTTGAGAACCACTGGCCTAGTGTGTTTGTGCATTTTTTCACGCGTTGTGCATTTTTATGCACGCCAAAAACAATTCAATCTGCCCGAATGGAGCTACAAAATTAGCTCCAAAACTTTTTGTACTTGAGTGGAGATGTGAACCATCTCCGTAGAGTATGTAAATAAGGAGTGCAGCGCTAAAAGTAAATCACAATATAAGTATTCAAATGTTTATACACCATTAAATATACAGTTCATTAGGTGACTTGAAGTGACTTGAGGTGCTCTTGTGTAACTGTATCCTCCTGTGGGTAAGGTGCTGTGATATTACGTGCGGAAAGAATGCGCACTCACCAGAACGCGTTTTGAGTTTATATCCTGATGTCATCTGCCAGTCCGGAGAGTATCTAGAATCCAGTGAACTCCCCCCTATGGTCCTGTTGATTTCGAAGGGAATCCAGAAGCAGTGGGCGGGGCAATGGACGGAGCATAAACCCTCGTCAGCGGGGCGGGTGGGCCCCTCCATAGAGTAATATTGATTTTTTTTCTCCCTGAGCATTTTGCAGCTTCGAGCTTCGCCCTACAAAGCACTCAGGTGTGATTGAAGCCTCAGACCTAAAATAATTTAACCCCTTGCCCTCCAGAGGATTCACCCCCCTTCCTGACCAGGCCATTTTTTACAATATGGAGCTGCATTACTTTAACTGACAATTGTGCGGTCATGCAATGCTGCACCCAAATGAAATTTATGTCCCCTTTCTCCCTCCAATGGAACTTTCTTTCAGTGGTATTTGATTGCTTTTGCATTTTTTATTTTTTGCGCTATAATCAAAAATAGACAGAAATTTAAAAAACAAACAAACAATATTTTTGACTTTTTTCTATAAAACATATCCAGTAAAAATATTTAAAAAAATCTAATTTCATCATAAATTTAGGCCAAAATGTATTCTGCTCCGTGTCTTTGCTAAAAAAAAATCCCAATACGTGTAAATGAAGTGGTTTAAGTGAAAGTTATAGCGTCTACAAATGGCAGTATAGATACTAGTATTTTTATTTTTACTAGTAATAGCGCCAATCAGCGACTTATTGCGGGACTGCAGCGGGCATTCTGACACTGGGTGGGAACTAACTAACTGCCACTGACATCCCAGTGACACCAATACAGTGATCAGTGCTAATAAAAAGCACTGACACTGTACTAATGGCACTGGGCAGGAAGGGGTTAACATCTGGGGCGATCAACAGGTTAACTGTGTGCTGTGTGTGTTTTACTGTGTAAGCATGCTGCTTTGTATTACTGTGTTATGCAGAGCAATACAAAGCAGCATGCTGGTGCTGACAGGGGAGAGATCTGTATTGTTTGCATACAGACCTCTCCCCCATCAGTGTTCCTAGATGCAGGGGCGGACTGACCATTTGGAAACTCTGGCACTGCCCGAGAGCCCGGGGTCAGTAGGGGGCCCCATGAGATGCCCCTGGTACCTTTTTCATAGGCTTTTTGAGTTTGGGCAAGGACACAGGGGCCCCATGATCCCCTATTGCCCGGGGGTCCCATGTGTTGTCAGTCCGCCCCTGCCTAGTTGATCGCCGGGTGCCGGTGGGGAATCTCCGGCCGGGACCCAGTGATCGACAGCTGTAGCCGCCAATGGCGGCATGGGTAGGGCGCGCACACATTGTGCGCGCCCCCCCTACCCGGGAATACAAAATCACGTATATATATGTGATCTTGCGCAGCCCTGCCGCCCTGTAGCAGTAGTTCTGGAAGCAGGAAGTTGGGAAGCGGTTAAAACTTAAACAACAAAAAGCTGCAAAAACAGCTCTGGCAGTGAAAGGGTTAATATGCTGGGTTGCCATTCACAATAAAAGGGACTGCAACACGCTGATCCACATAATGTGTTGGCACACATACTACTGCAGCGCACACGCAATCACAAAAGTGTGTTTTGGCGTTTTGGGTGGACCCCAAACGCTTTCAGTCCGTGTCAAAACAAACCACTAATTTCTCAGCGGTTTTAATAATCTGCCCTAGTAATGTTTTGCATTTGTACAGAATATTCCACACACGCGGTGTGTACCAAGTCGCTCCGCCAAAAAAGCAAAAACATCCCTTGAAGATTGTTTTCAACCTTTTTTGGCGCGCTCGGGGCGCTACTTTGTGACGCCCGCTGGTAAAACTTTGTAACTTCTTTTACAACTTTTTTCCACCAGGCTCTGAAAAAAAAAACAGGCGGGAGCTCGGAGCTGTGCCGTCCTATGAATATTAAAGTGTTGCGTTGTTGCTCATCTATAATCTATGTGTGTCCGCCGTGGTCCGCCGTGCCGCTGTGTTTTTGGCAGCCGAAATGCAAATACAACAAAAATAACAAGTACAGAGGATGCGAGGAGAAGAATCTTTTCCGAAATATTACACAAGTTTCTGTATCATCACTTGTTCCTGTGACATCCCTGAGCAGAGAATGAGTTTTTAGGAAGTTTTTAGGAAGCCGAGGAGCGCATTTCTTGCATGCCATCGTGTTTTTGATGTTCAAATTTATTTTCAATGTCCTAAACCATTTGTTTGAATTTTTCTTACATTTTAAGTCCTCTTTATTCTTTTGTTATGCACTGAAACAGGAAGTGCCTTAACAAGGACCTTCATGGCAGGATCACCAGATATTATTTCAATGAATGTAGACATAAAATGACTTTAAGGGTCTGTAGCACTAATTCTGCAGCTGCCGCTTGATAATGCTTGTCCACAGTGGTTGCCCTGACCTTGCAAGCCCGACCAGGGGCGGACTGACCATTTGGAAACTCGGGCACTGCCCGAAGGCCCGGGGTCAGTAGGGGGCCCCATGAGATGCCCCTGGTACCTTTTTCATAGGCTTTTTTGAGTTTGGGCAAGGACACAGGGGCCCCATGATCCCCTATTGCCCGGGGGCCCCATGAGTTGTCAGTCTGCCCCTGCTCCCGACACCTCTGACATTCTGGGTTCAGGCATACACTATATTGTCAAAAGTATTGGGCCGCCTGCTGTCACACGCACATGAACTTTAATGGCATCCCAGTCTTAGTCCGTAGGGTTCAATATTGAGTTGGCCCCGCCCTTTGCAGCTATAACAGCTTCAACTCTTCTGGGAAGGCAGTCCACAAGGTTTAGGAGAGTGTCTATGGGAAGGTTGGACCATTCTTCCAGAAGCATTTGTGAGGTCGGGCACTGATGTCAGAAGAGAAGGCCTGGCCCCAAAGGTGTTCTATGGGGTTGAGGTCAGGACTCTGTGCAGGCCAGTCAAGTTCCTCCACCCCAAACTCACTCCTCCATGTCTTTATGGACCTTGCTTTGTGCACTGGTGCGCAGTCATGTTGGAACAGGAAGGGGCCATCCCCAAACTCTTCCCACAAAGTTGGGAGCATGAAATTGTCCAAAATGTCTTGGTATGCTGATGCCTTAAGAGTTCCCTTCACTGGAACTAGGGGGCCAAGCCCAACCCCTGAAAAACAACCCTACATCATAATCCCCCCTCAACCAAACTTTACACTTGGCACAATGCAGTCAGACAAGTACCGTTCTCCTGGCAACCACCAAACCCAGACACGTACATCGGATTGCCAGACAGAGAAGCGTGATTGCTCACTCCAGAGAACACATCTCCACTGCTCTAGAGTCCAGTGGTGGCGTGCTTTACACCACGGCATCCAACGCTTTGCATTGCACTTGGTGATGTAAGTCTTGGCTATAGCTGCTCGGCCATGGAAACCCATTCCATGAAGCTCTCTACGCACTGTTGTTGTGCTAATCTGAAGGCCACACCAAGTTTGGAGGTCCTTAGCTACTGACTCTGCAGACAGTTGGCGACTTCTGCGCTCTGTGCGCTTCAGCATGCACTGACCCCGCTCTGTCATTTTATGTGGCCTACCACTTGGTGGCTGAGTGGCTGTTGTTCCCAGTTGCTTCCACTTTGTTATAATCCCACTAACAGTTGAGCGTGGAATAATTAGTAGCCAGGAAATGACACGGATGGACTTATTGCACAGGTGGCCACCTATCACGGGACCACGCTTGGAGTCACTGAGCTCCTGAGAGCGACCCATTCTTTCACAAATGTTTGTAGAAGCAGTCTGCATGCCTAGGTGATGATTTTATACACCTGTGGCCATGGAAGGGATTGGAACACATGATTCCAATGATTTGGAGGGCTGGCCCAATACTTTTGGCAATATAGTGTATTTAAATAGTATAGGATAATAATGAAAGATACACAATTCTTTAGTAACACCTCTATATTAGACTTGTTCAGAAGAATAGGCTACAGTAATAATGGTTTTAGGATTACCAACATCTAACAGGGTGTACAGTCATGAGTAGCAAGCTTCAACTATTTAACTGCAACACCAACAGCAAGAAGGGGAAGAAAAGGAAATGCCTCCATGCCACCGGCGACACAATGGGGCATGCATAGAATTATGGAAATATATACTCTGGCATCAATTGATAAAAGGATCCTAATTTGAATAACAATGCCCTTAGAAGAGAAAAGGTCCCTTAAACTAGAGATTGCAACTTGAGTTCTGTGATGTTTAAAGTTCCTGATATGGTGGTATCCACTGTCTTCTGCTAGCAATGGTGGGGCCCATAAGCATTAGTGAATACTGGTAATTTAATGAAGTTAAACAGATAGACTGGGGCACTGCTCAAAGTAGAGGTCTCCTAGTAACTGACAAGTAAACTCATGCATGCAAATCTCCAAATGCACCTCTCAAAAACACACTTGTGATGGTTTTTTTAGTGTCTGAAAACGTTCCTTGCAAATACACCTCTAAACGCCCAAATGGGCTTGGACACATAGGCTAACATAGAGTTGCTTATACAGCCTGATAAAAAAATCAAAATGCCTGTTTAAGCAGAACTTTCTATGCCCATTGTGCACGGACCAGTAAAATCACATTGGCGTGTTAAAGAGGAAATATTCCAGCGATTGGGTTCATGTCTACCTTAAAATCTCCTTGCTGCTAATCAAAACTATCATTGGGGGCTGTGTATTGAAAATAACATCACAGTCTCAGGTTGCGGAATTCTGCTTTAAAACAAACAGGCAGCAGCGAGTGACAGGTGTGAGCGATCCCACGGATGAAGTTTACGCACAAGGCTCACATTGACATGGAGTGAGTGACAGGACTGGATTTGTTGTCTTGGCGGTAGAGGGGCACATGACTGGAGAGCGCTGCCTGAGAGCGTTTTGCCATGAGGTAATTCTAACCAGGAACATGCTACACAATGCAGCTAGTAAACACATAACATGGATGGGAATGTGCCCCTGCTATCAGGAGGACCCCTTTATAAAAAACACAGGATAAGGATGTGAATGATCCCCTGTTATCAGGACCCCTTTATAATAAACAAATGACACGAATGTGAATGATCCCATGTTATTGGGACCCCTTTATAATAAACACAGGGCACGGATGTGAATGATCTCCTACTATCAGGACCCCTTAATAATAAACACAGGACATGGATGTGAATGATCCCCTGTTATTAGGACCCCTTTATAATAAACACAGGACATGGATGTGAATGATCCCATGCTATCAGGACCCCTTTATAATAAACACAGGACACGGATGTGAATGATCCCCTGTTATTAGGATCCCTTTATAATAAACACAGGACACGGATGTGAATGATCCCCTACTATCAGGAGGACCCCTTAATAATAAACACAGGACACGGATGTGAATGATCCCCTACTATCAGGAGGACCCCTTTATAATAAACACAGGACACGGATGTGAATGATCCCCTACTATCAGGAGGACCCCTTTATAATAAACACAGGACACGGATGTGAATGATCCCCTACTATCAGGAGGACCCCTTTATAATAAACACAGGACACGGATGTGAATGATCCCCTACTATCAGGAGGACCCCTTTATAATAAACACAGGACACGGATGTGAATGATCCCCTGCTATCAGGACCCGTTTGTAATAAACACAGGACATGGATAGGAATGAGCCCTTACTATCAGGACCCCTTTATAATAAATAGAGATGAGCGAAGTATTCAAAAATTCGATTCGACTGATTCGGCGAATTCGTAGAAAAATTTTGATTCGAGTCGAATATATTCGCTGTGAATTTAACTTAAAAAAGGGTGTTTCTAGGCTTCAGAGAGACTTAATATTAGTGCTGAACACTGTACCTTTAATTTAAATGCCCTTGGAGTCTGCTGGGGAAGAGAAATAATACTGTCAGTCAGTATGACATGCAGGTGAGTGCCGTCGATCTTAGAATCACCGCACACTTCACTCATTTGGCCAGTCACGGGGCCAAAACCAGAGTGTGGAGCCACAGTGTGGCGGTGGAGGCAGCAGCAATAGGAGGCCATACAGCACCCTATGACAAAAATGGAAACCACCAGCAGTGTGAGGAGACCTGAAAGTGGCACATGGCAGAGTGTGGCGATAGAGACAGCAGCAATGGGAGGCCGTACAGGGACCCATGACACACTCTGGACCTGGCAGCAGCATGAGGAGGCGGTACAGGGGCCCATGGCAGATTACGGGCCTGGCAGCAGCATGAGGAGTCGGTACGGGGGCCCATGGCAGATTACAGGCCTGGCAGCAGCAATGGGAGGCCGTACAGGGACCCATGACACAATCTGGACGTGGCAGCAGCATGGGGAGGCGGTACAGGGGCCCATGACAGATTACGGGCCTGGCAGCAGCATTTGGAGTCGGTACGGGGGCCCATGACACACTCTGGACCTGGCAGCAGCATGAGGAGGCGGTACAGGGGCGCATGACAGATTACGAGCCTGGCAGCAGCAACTTGGACAGGAGAACGTTCAGTTTCTGCACCGTCTGGTGCGTGCTCGCAAACTGTTGTCTCTTGGAAACGGATTCCAAGAAAGACTGCTGACGGAATCCGTGAAGAGGAGTAGCAGGAGAAGGAGCATCTGAATGAGCGGAATATGCCAACAAGCGACAACAGGGGCCCATGGCAGATTAGGGGCCTGGCAGCAGCTATGGGAGGCCCGTAATCTGCCAGCACCCTATGACAAAAAATGGAACCCACCAGCAGTGTGAGGAGACCTGAAAGTGGCACATGGCAGAGTGTGGCGATGGAGACAGCAGCAATGGGAGGCCGTACAGGGACCCATGACACACTCTGGACCTGGCAGCAGCATGAGGAGGCGGTATATAGGGGCCTATGGCAGATTAGGGGCCTGGCAGCAGCTATGGGAGGCCCGTAATCTGCCAGCACCCTATGTCAAAAAATTCTACACACCAGCAGTGTGTGAGACCTGAAAGTGGCACATGGCAGAGTGTGGCGATGGAGACAGCAGCAATGGGAGGCCGTACAGGGACCCATGAGAGACTCTGGACTTGGCAGCAGCATGAGGAGGCGGTATAGGGGCCCATGGCAGATTAGGGGCCTGGCAGCAGCTATGGGAGGCCCGTAATCTGCCAGCACCCTATGACAAAAAATGGAACACACCAGCAGTGTGAGGAGACCTGAAAGTGGCACATGTTTGGGGCATGATTCATGGCCGATTTAGTCAGTTGTGTCAGGAACTGGTGGTTTGAAATCCAGACTAATCCACGCCTGATTCATTTTCACAAACGTCAGTCTCTCCACACTTTGGGTGGACAGTCGTGTCCTCCGCGGAGTTGCAATACCTCCTGCCGCACTAAACACGCGCTCCGATGCCACGCTACTGGCCGGGCATGACAGCCTTTCAAGGGCAAATTCAGCTAGTTGGGGCCAAAGGTCAAGTTTCGTTGCCCAGTAGTCAAGGGGATTGTCTACCTCGGTTGGCAGGGTGCTGTCCAAGTAGGCCTAAGCCTGTTGTTTGAGGTCCTGCTCCAGGTCCACCTGATGCTGCTGCTGCTGCTGCTGCGGCTGGTTAGTAGTTTCCTCACTGCGCTGGTGAAGAAAGCTACTCATCATCGACTGCAGACTGAGGCAGCCGCTGCTGGTGGAGCTGCCACTGCTCCTACCACCCCACCCCTCCCCTGCTGCCATGGCAGCGGAACGCGAGCGCACAGGGCCCACAGTGTCTGAGGATGGACGTTGGCGCAGACAGGCAGAGACCAGCTGACTACATAGGTGGTTTTTATAGTACGTTATTTTGGCCTCCCTCTCAGCAGGTGTGAAAAAGGCCACCATTTTTGAACGGTAGCGAGGGTCCAACAAGGTGGACAGCCAAAAGTCATCCCTCTGTCTGATGGTTATTATTCGGCTGTCGCTACGCAAGCAAGCGAGCATGCTATGGGCCATTTGTGCCAAGGAATGCGAGGGACTCCCTGCCTCCATCTCCACAGCATACTGCCACGGTGCGTCTGGGTCCTCTGTCTCCTCCTCCTCCTCCTCCTCTACCAGATGCTCCTGCTCCTCCACTCCTGTCCGCTGAGTGGAAAAACCACCCATTTCACTCAATAATTCCTGAGCACCAATGTCCTCCTCTACCTCCTCCTCTTCTTCCTGTCCTGCCCCCACAGGGGTCATGTGGCGTTGAGATCTGTGCGCCACGTCTACCGCACCCTGACCAGCCATTGTTAACAGCATTTGTTCCAGGACGTGCAACAGAGGAATGACGTCGTTCATCCCATAGTCCTGCCGACTCACGAATAGCGTGGCCTCCTCAAAGGGCCTGAGCAAGCGCAGGTGTCACGCATGAGCTGCCAATGGCTGACATCTAAGTTACACAGGGAGTACCTTTATCCGCTTTTAACATCAGGAAATCGGTGATGGCCTTTCGCTGTTCGTAAAGGCGGTCTAACATATGTAGGGTTGAATTCCACCTTGTTGCAACGTCACAGCATGAGGAGTCGGTACGGGGGCCCATGGCAGATTACGTGCCTGGCAGCAGCAATGGGAGGCCCGTAATCTGCCAGCACCCTATGTCAAAAAATTCAACACACCAGCAGTGTGAGGAGACCTGAAAGTGGCACATGGCATGAGACACTGTGGACCTGGCAGCAGCATGAGGAGGCGGTATATAGGGGCCCATGGCAGATTAGGGGCCTGGCAGCAGCTATGGGAGGCCCATAATCTGCCAGCACCCTATGTCAAAAAATTCTACACACCAGCAGTGTGTGAGGAGACCTGAAAGTGGCACATGGCAGAGTGTGGCGATGGAGACAGCAGCAATGGGAGGCCGTACAGGGACCCATGACAGACTCTGGACCTGGCAGCAGCATGAGGAAGCGGTATATAGGGGCCTATGGCAGATTAGGGGCCTGGCAGCAGCTATAGGAGGCCCATAATCTGCCAGCACCCTATGTCAAAAAATTCAACACACCAGCAGTGTGAGGAGACCTGAAAGTGGCACATGGCATGAGACACTGTGGACCTGGCAGCAGCATGAGGAGGCGGTATATAGGGGCCCATGGCAGATTAGGGGCCTGGCAGCAGCTATGGGAGGCCCATAATCTGCCAGCACCCTATGTCAAAAAATTCTACACACCAGCAGTGTGTGAGGAGACCTGAAAGTGGCACATGGCAGAGTGTGGCGATGGAGACAGCAGCAATGGGAGGCCGTACAGGGACCCATGACAGACTCTGGACCTGGCAGCAGCATGAGGAAGCGGTATATAGGGGCCTATGGCAGATTAGGGGCCTGGCAGCAGCTATAGGAGGCCCATAATCTGCCAGCACCCTATGTCAAAAAATTCAACACACCAGCAGTGTGAGGAGACCTGAAAGTGGCACATGGCATGAGACACTGTGGACCTGGCAGCAGCATGAGGAGGCGGTATATAGGGGCCCATGGCAGATTAGGGGCCTGGCAGCAGCTATGGGAGGCCCATAATCTGCCAGCACCCTATATCAAAAAATTCTACACACCAGCAGTGTGTGAGGAGACCTGAAAGTGGCACATGGCAGAGTGTGGCGATGGAGACAGCAGCAATGGGAGGCCGTACAGGGACCCATGACAGACTCTGGACCTGGCAGCAGCATGAGGAAGCGGTATATAGGGGCCTATGGCAGATTAGGGGCCTGGCAGCAGCTATGGGAGGCCCATAATCTGCCAGCACCCTATGTCAAAAAATTCTACACACCAGCAGTGTGTGAGGAGACCTGAAAGTGGCACATGGCAGAATGTGGCGATGGAGACAGCAGCAATGGGAGGCCGTACAGGGACCCATGACAGACTCTGGACCTGGCAGCAGCATGAGGAAGCGGTATATAGGGGCCTATGGCAGATTAGGGGCCTGGCAGCAGCTATAGGAGGCCCATAATCTGCCAGCACCCTATGTCAAAAAATTCAACACACCAGCAGTGTGAGGAGACCTGAAAGTGGCACATGGCATGAGAGACTCTGGACCTGGCAGCAGCATGAGGAAGCGGTATATAGGGGCCTATGGCAGATTAGGGGCCTGGCAGCAGCTATGGGAGGCCCGTAATCTGCCAGCACCCTATGTCAAAAAATTCTACACACCAGCAGTGTGTGAGGAGACCTGAAAGTGGCACATGGCAGAGTGTGGCGATGGAGACAGCAGCAATGGGAGGCCGTACAGGGACCCATGACAGACTCTGGACCTGGCAGCAGCATGAGGAGGCGGTATATAGGGGCCTATGGCAGATTAGGGGCCTGGCAGCAGCTATGGGAGGCCCGTAATCTGCCAGCACCCTATGTCAAAAAATTCTACACACCAGCAGTGTGTGAGGAGACCTGAAAGTGGCACATGGCAGAGTGTGGCGATGGAGACAGCAGCAATGGGAGGCCGTACAGGGACCCATGAGAGACTCTGGACCTGGCAGCAGCATGAGGAAGCGGTATATAGGGGCCTATGGCAGATTAGGGGCCTGGCAGCAGCTATGGGAGGCCCGTAATCTGCCAGCACCCTATGTCAAAAAATTCTACACACCAGCAGTGTGTGAGGAGACCTGAAAGTGGCACATGGCAGAGTGTGGCGATGGAGACAGCAGCAATGGGAGGCCGTACAGGGACCCATGACAGACTCTGGACCTGGCAGCAGCATGAGGAAGCGGTATATAGGGGCCTATGGCAGATTAGGGGCCTGGCAGCAGCTATGGGAGGCCCGTAATCTGCCAGCACCCTATGTCAAAAAATTCTACACACCAGCAGTGTGTGAGGAGACCTGAAAGTGGCACATGGCAGAGTGTGGCGATGGAGACAGCAGCAATGGGAGGCCGTACAGGGACCCATGACAGACTCTGGACCTGGCAGCAGCATGAGGAAGCGGTATATAGGGGCCTATGGCAGATTAGGGGCCTGGCAGCAGCTATGGGAGGCCCGTAATCTGCCAGCACCCTATGTCAAAAAATTCTACACACCAGCAGTGTGTGAGGAGACCTGAAAGTGGCACATGGCAGAGTGTGGCGATGGAGACAGCAGCAATGGGAGGCCGTACAGGGACCCATGAGAGACTCTGGACCTGGCAGCAGCATGAGGAAGCGGTATATAGGGGCCTATGGCAGATTAGGGGCCTGGCAGCAGCTATGGGAGGCCCGTAATCTGCCAGCACCCTATGTCAAAAAATTCTACACACCAGCAGTGTGTGAGGAGACCTGAAAGTGGCACATGGCAGAGTGTGGCGATGGAGACAGCAGCAATGGGAGGCCGTACAGGGACCCATGAGAGACTCTGGACCTGGCAGCAGCATGAGGAAGCGGTATATAGGGGCCTATGGTAGATTAGGGGCCTGGCAGCAGCTATGGGAGGCCCGTAATCTGCCAGCACCCTATGTCAAAAAATTCTACACACCAGCAGTGTGTGAGGAGACCTGAAAGTGGCACATGGCAGAGTGTGGCGATGGAGACAGCAGCAATGGGAGGCCGTACAGGGACCCATGACAGACTCTGGACCTGGCAGCAGCATGAGGAAGCGGTATATAGGGGCCTATGGCAGATTAGGGGCCTGGCAGCAGCTATGGGAGGCCCGTAATCTGCCAGCACCCTATGTCAAAAAATTCTACACACCAGCAGTGTGTGAGGAGACCTGAAAGTGGCACATGGCAGAGTGTGGCGATGGAGACAGCAGCAATGGGAGGCCGTACAGGGACCCATGAGAGACTCTGGACCTGGCAGCAGCATGAGGAAGCGGTATATAGGGGCCTATGGCAGATTAGGGGCCTGGCAGCAGCTATGGGAGGCCCGTAATCTGCCAGCACCCTATGTCAAAAAATTCTACACACCAGCAGTGTGTGAGGAGACCTGAAAGTGGCACATGGCAGAGTGTGGCGATGGAGACAGCAGCAATGGGAGGCCGTACAGGGACCCATGAGAGACTCTGGACCTGGCAGCAGCATGAGGAAGCGGTATATAGGGGCCTATGGCAGATTAGGGGCCTGGCAGCAGCTATGGGAGGCCCGTAATCTGCCAGCACCCTATGTCAAAAAATTCTACACACCAGCAGTGTGTGAGGAGACCTGAAAGTGGCACATGGCAGAGTGTGGCGATGGAGACAGCAGCAATGGGAGGCCGTACAGGGACCCATGAGAGACTCTGAACCTGGCAGCAGCATGAGGAAGCGGTATATAGGGGCCTATGGCAGATTAGGGGCCTGGCAGCAGCTATGGGAGGCCCGTAATCTGCCAGCACCCTATGTCAAAAAATTCTACACACCAGCAGTGTGTGAGGAGACCTGAAAGTGGCACATGGCAGAGTGTGGCGATGGAGACAGCAGCAATGGGAGGCCGTACAGGGACCCATGAGAGACTCTGGACCTGGCAGCAGCATGAGGAAGCGGTATATAGGGGCCTATGGCAGATTAGGGGCCTGGCAGCAGCTATGGGAGGCCCGTAATCTGCCAGCACCCTATGTCAAAAAATTCTACACACCAGCAGTGTGTGAGGAGACCTGAAAGTGGCACATGGCAGAGTGTGGCGATGGAGACAGCAGCAATGGGAGGCCGTACAGGGACCCATGAGAGACTCTGGACCTGGCAGCAGCATGAGGAAGCGGTATATAGGGGCCTATGGCAGATTAGGAGCCTGGCAGCAGCTATGGGAGGCCCGTAATCTGCCAGCACCCTATGTCAAAAAATTCTACACACCAGCAGTGTGTGAGGAGACCTGAAAGTGGCACATGGCAGAGTGTGGCGATGGAGACAGCAGCAATGGGAGGCCGTACAGGGACCCATGACAGACTCTGGACCTGGCAGCAGCATGAGGAAGCGGTATATAGGGGCCTATGGCAGATTAGGGGCCTGGCAGCAGCTATGGGAGGCCCGTAATCTGCCAGCACCCTATGTCAAAAAATTCTACACACCAGCAGTGTGTGAGGAGACCTGAAAGTGGCACATGGCAGAGTGTGGCGATGGAGACAGCAGCAATGGGAGGCCGTACAGGGACCCATGAGAGACTCTGGACCTGGCAGCAGCATGAGGAAGCGGTATATAGGGGCCTATGGCAGATTAGGGGCCTGGCAGCAGCTATGGGAGGCCCGTAATCTGCCAGCACCCTATGTCAAAAAATTCTACACACCAGCAGTGTGTGAGGAGACCTGAAAGTGGCACATGGCAGAGTGTGGCGATGGAGACAGCAGCAATGGGAGGCCGTACAGGGACCCATGACAGACTCTGGACCTGGCAGCAGCATGAGGAAGCGGTATATAGGGGCCTATGGCAGATTAGGGGCCTGGCAGCAGCTATGGGAGGCCCGTAATCTGCCAGCACCCTATGTCAAAAAATTCTACACACCAGCAGTGTGTGAGGAGACCTGAAAGTGGCACATGGCAGAGTGTGGCGATGGAGACAGCAGCAATGGGAGGCCGTACAGGGACCCATGAGAGACTCTGGACCTGGCAGCAGCATGAGGAAGCGGTATATAGGGGCCTATGGCAGATTAGGGGCCTGGCAGCAGCTATGGGAGGCCCGTAATCTGCCAGCACCCTATGTCAAAAAATTCTACACACCAGCAGTGTGTGAGGAGACCTGAAAGTGGCACATGGCAGAGTGTGGCGATGGAGACAGCAGCAATGGGAGGCCGTACAGGGACCCATGAGAGACTCTGGACCTGGCAGCAGCATGAGGAAGCGGTATATAGGGGCCTATGGCAGATTAGGGGCCTGGCAGCAGCTATGGGAGGCCCGTAATCTGCCAGCACCCTATGTCAAAAAATTCTACACACCAGCAGTGTGTGAGGAGACCTGAAAGTGGCACATGGCAGAGTGTGGCGATGGAGACAGCAGCAATGGGAGGCCGTACAGGGACCCATGACAGACTCTGGACCTGGCAGCAGCATGAGGAAGCGGTATATAGGGGCCTATGGCAGATTAGGGGCCTGGCAGCAGCTATGGGAGGCCCATAATCTGCCAGCACCCTATGTCAAAAAATTCTACACACCAGCAGTGTGTGAGGAGACCTGAAAGTGGCACATGGCAGAATGTGGCGATGGAGACAGCAGCAATGGGAGGCCGTACAGGGACCCATGACAGACTCTGGACCTGGCAGCAGCATGAGGAAGCGGTATATAGGGGCCTATGGCAGATTAGGGGCCTGGCAGCAGCTATAGGAGGCCCATAATCTGCCAGCACCCTATGTCAAAAAATTCAACACACCAGCAGTGTGAGGAGACCTGAAAGTGGCACATGGCATGAGAGACTCTGGACCTGGCAGCAGCATGAGGAAGCGGTATATAGGGGCCTATGGCAGATTAGGGGCCTGGCAGCAGCTATGGGAGGCCCATAATCTGCCAGCACCCTATGTCAAAAAATTCTACACACCAGCAGTGTGTGAGGAGACCTGAAAGTGGCACATGGCAGAGTGTGGCGATGGAGACAGCAGCAATGGGAGGCCGTACAGGGACCCATGACAGACTCTGGACCTGGCAGCAGCATGAGGAGGCGGTATATAGGGGCCTATGGCAGATTAGGGGCCTGGCAGCAGCTATGGGAGGCCCGTAATCTGCCAGCACCCTATGTCAAAAAATTCTACACACCAGCAGTGTGTGAGGAGACCTGAAAGTGGCACATGGCAGAGTGTGGCGATGGAGACAGCAGCAATGGGAGGCCGTACAGGGACCCATGAGAGACTCTGGACCTGGCAGCAGCATGAGGAAGCGGTATATAGGGGCCTATGGCAGATTAGGGGCCTGGCAGCAGCTATGGGAGGCCCGTAATCTGCCAGCACCCTATGTCAAAAAATTCTACACACCAGCAGTGTGTGAGGAGACCTGAAAGTT
Organism: Staurois parvus; assembly: GCF_062004578.1. Classification (NCBI taxonomy): domain Eukaryota; kingdom Metazoa; phylum Chordata; class Amphibia; order Anura; family Ranidae; genus Staurois; species Staurois parvus. The sequence continues at coordinate 3,752,606 of NW_028317920.1, read as the reverse complement.
GCACATGGCAGAGTGTGGCGATGGAGACAGCAGCAATGGGAGGCCGTACAGGGACCCATGAGAGACTCTGGACCTGGCAGCAGCATGAGGAAGCGGTATATAGGGGCCTATGGCAGATTAGGGGCCTGGCAGCAGCTATGGGAGGCCCGTAATCTGCCAGCACCCTATGTCAAAAAATTCTGCACACCAGCAGTGTGTGAGGAGACCTGAAAGTGGCACATGGCAGAGTGTGGCGATGGAGACAGCAGCAATGGGAGGCCGTACAGGGACCCATGACAGACTCTGGACCTGGCAGCAGCATGAGGAAGCGGTATATAGGGGCCTATGGCAGATTAGGGGCCTGGCAGCAGCTATGGGAGGCCCGTAATCTGCCAGCACCCTATGTCAAAAAATTCTACACACCAGCAGTGTGTGAGGAGACCTGAAAGTGGCACATGGCAGAGTGTGGCGATGGAGACAGCAGCAATGGGAGGCCGTACAGGGACCCATGAGAGACTCTGGACCTGGCAGCAGCATGAGGAAGCGGTATATAGGGGCCTATGGCAGATTAGGGGCCTGGCAGCAGCTATAGGAGGCCCATAATCTGCCAGCACCCTATGTCAAAAAATTCAACACACCAGCAGTGTGAGGAGACCTGAAAGTGGCACATGGCATGAGAGACTCTGGACCTGGCAGCAGCATGAGGAAGCGGTATATAGGGGCCTATGGCAGATTAGGGGCCTGGCAGCAGCTATGGGAGGCCCGTAATCTGCCAGCACCCTATGTCAAAAAATTCTACACACCAGCAGTGTGTGAGGAGACCTGAAAGTGGCACATGGCAGAGTGTGGCGATGGAGACAGCAGCAATGGGAGGCCGTACAGGGACCCATGAGAGACTCTGGACCTGGCAGCAGCATGAGGAAGCGGTATATAGGGGCCTATGGCAGATTAGGGGCCTGGCAGCAGCTATGGGAGGCCCGTAATCTGCCAGCACCCTATGTCAAAAAATTCTACACACCAGCAGTGTGTGAGGAGACCTGAAAGTGGCACATGGCAGAGTGTGGCGATGGAGACAGCAGCAATAGGAGGCCGTACAGGGACCCATGACAGACTCTGGACCTGGCAGCAGCATGAGGAGGCGGTATATAGGGGCCTATGGCAGATTAGGGGCCTGGCAGCAGCTATGGGAGGCCCGTAATCTGCCAGCACCCTATGTCAAAAAATTCTACACACCAGCAGTGTGTGAGGAGACCTGAAAGTGGCACATGGCAGAGTGTGGCGATGGAGACAGCAGCCATGGGAGGCCGTACAGGGACCCATGACAGACTCTGGACCTGGCAGCAGCATGAGGAGGCGGTATATAGGGGCCCATGGCAGATTAGGGGCCTGGCAGCAGCAATGGGAGGCCCGTAATCTGCCAGCACCCTATGTCAAAAAATTCAACACACCAGCAGTGTGAGGAGACCTGAAAGTGGCACATGGCAGAGTGTGGCTATGGAGACAGCAGCAATGGGAGGCCGTACAGGGACCCATGACACACTCTGGACTTGGCAGCAGCATGAGGAGGCGGTATAGGGGCCCATGGCAGATTAGGGGCCTGGCAGCAGCAATGGGAGGCCCGTAATCTGCCAGCACCCTATGTCAAAAAATTCTACACACCAGCAGTGTGAGGAGACCTGAAAGTGGCACATGGCAGAGTGTGGCGATGGAGACAGCAGCAATGGGAGGCCGTACAGGGACCCATGACAGACTCTGGACCTGGCAGCAGCATGAGGAGGCGGTATATAGGGGCCTATGGCAGATTAGGGGCCTGGCAGCAGCTATGGGAGGCCCGTAATCTGCCAGCACCCTATGTCAAAAAACTGAACACACCAGCAGTGTGTGAGGAGACTTGAAAGTGGCACATGGCAGAGTGTGGCGATGGAGACAGCAGCAATGGGAGGTCTCCCATTGTCCCAACATGGCCCAAATAGTCCCAACATGGGCCCCCTGGCCACGCTTGACTTTCTGGCCACATAGTCGACATACGGCTACGTTTACTTCCTCGGGCGGCTTGACGAAAAATTGCCACACCGCCGAGTAGGAAACTTTGCCCCCGATACTCCTCACTGGCTGACTGCTGCTTCCTCCGTGCACACCGGCACCACTACTGGCCGTGGTGGTAGGCTGCAGTGGAGCTGGTGCTCTACTCCGTGGCCGTTTGGCTCCACTGACACTGCTTCCACTGACACTGCTGCGACCCTCCTGCTGTCTCCTGGGCAACCCACCGACTGTTTCGCTCACTGCCAAGCTGCCACCCTCTTCTCCTGATGATGCGGAAGAAATTGCCTGATGACGACGAGGCTGCCAAGTGCGATCAACCTCCTCATCATCAAGTAGGGTCTCCGCCTCACTACTAGCCCCCTCGGCTGCGTCTGGGTCAGGAGACAGACCTGTCTCTAGACCGGCTACCGGGCCACTCTCCTCGCCACTACTTCTTCGCCTAGCTGCTGAAAAGGCGGATGTCTCCCCCCGTTCCTGACCGCCCTCTGTTAGCTCTTCCTCACTGTACAGTGGGGCTGAGCCCACAGCATGCGATACTTCGCTTGGTGAGGGAACACCAAAGGACAGGGGCAGGTAGAGGACACGTGATTTCAGTGGGCTAGGTCCCGGGCCATGCCAACTAACGGTTGTGTCTGACGTACCCACCGACCGTTGGCTGTAGGTGTCAGAGGTGACCTGGGAAGAGGAAGACGACCGAGCCAACCAATCGACGACGGCAGGGTTGTCGGTGGAGACACGACCGCTGGATGACACCGGGAGCACTGCCTCTGGCTGCGAATAGTGCTGCCTCGACCCCTTCCTCTGCTGCCACGTCTGCTCGCTCCTAAAACATTGCCTCCTCTGCCACTCCTCTGCATGTTGTCTGACATACTCTTTAATTAAACGATTATGTGTCCCTGAGTAACAATTCTGTGTCCCTGAGTAACAATTCTGTGTCTGTGCGAGTAACAATTCTGTGGCCCTAAGTAACAGTTCTGTGGCCCTCAGTAACAATTCTGTGTCCCTGATTAACGTTTCTGTGGCCCCAAGTAACAGTTCTGTGGCCCTCAGTAACAATTCTGTGTCTGTGCGAGTAACAATTCTGTGTCTGTGCGAGTAACAATTCTGTGGCCCTAAGTAAAGTTTCTGTGGCCCTAAGTAACAATTCTCTGGCACTCAGTAACAATTCTGTCTGTCCCTGAGTAACAATTCTCTGGCACTCAGTAACAATTCTGTCTGTCCCTGAGTAAAAATTCTGTGGCCCTAAGTAAAGTTTCTGGGGCCCTGAGTAACAATTATCTGGCACTCAGTAACAATTCTGTCTGTCCCTGAGTAACAATTCTCTGGCACTCAGTAACAATTCTGTCTGTCCCTGAGTAAAAATTCTCTGGCCCTAAGTAAAGTTTCTGTGGCCCTGAGTAACAATTCTCTGGCACTCCGTAACAATTCTGTCTGTCCCTGAGTAACAATTCTCTGGCACTCAGTAACAATTCTGTCTGTCCCTGAGTAAAAATTCTGTGGCCCTAATTAAAGTTTCTGTGGCCCTAAGTAACAGTTCTCTGGCACTCAGTAACAATTCTGTCTGTCCCTGAGTAACAATTCTCTGGCACTCGGTAACAATTCTGTCTGTCCCTGAGTAACAATTCTCTGGCACTCCGTAACAATTCTGTCTGTCCCTGAGTAAAAATTCTGTGGCCCTAAGTAAAGTTTCTGTGGCCCTGAGTAACAATTCTCTGGCACTCCGTAACAATTCTGTCTGTCCCTGAGTATGAATTCCGTGGCCCTAACTAGCGTTTCTTTGTCCCTAAGTAAAGTTTCTGTGCCCCTCAGTAACAGTTCTGTGTCTGTGCGAGTAACAATTCTGTGTCTGTGCGAGTAACAATTCTGTGGCCCTAAGTAAAGTTTCTGTGGCCCTAAGTAACAATTCTCTGGCACTCCGTAACAATTCTGTCTGTCCATGAGTAACAATTCTCTGGCACTCAGTAACAATTCTGTCTGTCCCTGAGTAAAAATTCTGTGGCCCTAAGTAAAGTTTCTGTGGCCCTGAGTAACAATTCTCTGGCACTCCGTAACAATTCTGTCTGTCCCTGAGTAACAATTCTCTGGCACTCAGTAACAATTCTGTCTGTCCCTGAGTAAAAATTCTGTGGCCCTAAGTAAAGTTTCTGTGGCCCAGAGTAACAATTCTCTGGCACTCCGTAACAATTCTGTCTGTCCCTGAGTATGAATTCTGTGGCCCTAACTAGCGTTTCTTTGTCCCTAAGTAACAGTTCTGTGGCCCTGAGTAACAATTCTGTGTCTGTGCGAGTAACAATTCTGTGGCCCTAAGTAACAGTTCTGTGGCCCTCAGTAACAGTTCTGTGTCTGTGCGAGTAACAATTCTGTGTCTGTGCGAGTAACAATTCTGTGGCCCTAAGTAACAGTTCTGTGGCCTTCAGTAACAATTCTGTGTCTGTGCGAGTAACAATTCTGTGTCTGTGCGAGTAACAATTCTGTGGCCCTAAGTAAAGTTTCTGTGGCCCTAAGTAACAATTCTCTGGCACTCAGTAACAATTCTGTCTGTCCCTGAGTAACAATTCTCTGGCACTCAGTAACAATTCTGTCTGTCCCTGAGTAAAAATTCTGTGGCCCTAAGTAAAGTTTCTGGGGCCCTGAGTAACAATTCTCTGGCACTCAGTAACAATTCTGTCTGTCCCTGAGTAACAATTCTCTGGCACTCAGTAACAATTCTGTCTGTCCCTGAGTAAAAATTCTGTGGCCCTAAGTAAAGTTTCTGTCTGTCCCTGAGTAAAAATTCTGTGGCCCTAAGTAAAGTTTCTGTGGCCCTAAGTAACAATTCTCTGGCACTCAGTAACAATTCTGTCTGTCCCTGAGTAACAATTCTCTGGCACTCAGTAACAATTCTGTCTGTCCCTGAGTAAAAATTCTGTGGCCCTAATTAAAGTTTCTGTGGCCCTAAGTAACAATTCTCTGGCACTCAGTAACAATTCTGTCTGTCCCTGAGTAACAATTCTCTGACACTCCGTAACAATTCTGTCTGTCCCTGAGTAACAATTCTCTGGCACTCAGTAACAATTCTGTCTGTCCCTGAGTAAAAATTCTGTGGCCCTAAGTAAAGTTTCTGTGGCCCTGAGTAACAATTCTCTGGCACTCCGTAACAATTCTGTCTGTCCCTGAGTATGAATTCCGTGGCCCTAACTAGCGTTTCTTTGTCCCTAAGTAAAGTTTCTGTGGCCCTCAGTAACAGTTCTGTGTCTGTGCGAGTAACAATTCTGTGTCTGTGCGAGTAACAATTCTGTGGCCCTAAGTAAAGTTTCTGTGGCCCTAAGTAACAATTCTCTGGCACTCCGTAACAATTCTGTCTGTCCCTGAGTAACAATTCTCTGGCACTCAGTAACAATTCTGTCTGTCCCTGAGTAAAAATTCTGTGGCCATAAGTAAAGTTTCTGTGGCCCTGAGTAACAATTCTCTGGCACTCCGTAACAATTCTGTCTGTCCCTGAGTAACAATTCTCTGGCACTCAGTAACAATTCTGTCTGTCCCTGAGTAAAAATTCTGTGGCCCTAAGTAAAGTTTCTGTGGCCCAGAGTAACAATTCTCTGGCACTCCGTAACAATTCTGTCTGTCCCTGAGTATGAATTCTGTGGCCCTAACTAGCGTTTCTTTGTCCCTAAGTAACAGTTCTGTGGCCCTGAGTAACAATTCTGTGTCTGTGCGAGTAACAATTCTGTGGCCCTAAGTAACAGTTCTGTGGCCCTCAGTAACAGTTCTGTGTCTGTGCGAGTAACAATTCTGTGTCTGTGCGAGTAACAATTCTGTGGCCCTAAGTAACAGTTCTGTGGCCTTCAGTAACAATTCTGTGTCTGTGCGAGTAACAATTCTGTGTCTGTGCGAGTAACAATTCTGTGGCCCTAAGTAAAGTTTCTGTGGCCCTAAGTAACAATTCTCTGGCACTCAGTAACAATTCTGTCTGTCCCTGAGTAACAATTCTCTGGCACTCAGTAACAATTCTGTCTGTCCCTGAGTAAAAATTCTGTGGCCCTAAGTAAAGTTTCTGTGGCCCTAAGTAACAATTCTCTGGCACTCAGTAACAATTCTGTCTGTCCCTGAGTAACAATTCTCTGGCACTGAGTAACAATTCTGTCTGTCCCTGAGTAAAAATTCTGTGGCCCTAATTAAAGTTTCTGTGGCCCTAAGTAACAATTCTCTGGCACTCAGTAACAATTCTGTCTGTCCCTGAGTAACAATTCTCTGGCACTCAGTAACAATTCTGTCTGTCCCTGAGTAACAATTCTGTGGCCCTAATAACGTTTCTGTGGCCCTAAGTAACAATTCTCTGGCACTGAGTAACAATTCTGTCTGTCCCTGATTATGAATTCTGTGGCCCTAACTAGCGTTTCTTTGTCCCTAAATAACGATTCTGTGGCCCTCATTAACAAGTCTGTGTCCCTGAGTAATGGTTCTCTGTCCCTAAGTAACTTTTCTCTGTCCCCAATTATCGTTTCTGTGGCCCTAACTCTGTCCCTGTCCCTAGTACAGAGCGGTCTGCCTCTGTTCAATAACTGCAGGCAAATGAAGAATTCCAAAATGGCCGCTATTTATAGCTCGACCATTACACAGTGCTGGCTGGCTGGCTGCTGATAGGCTGATGCGATCACATGTAGTTGAGGAATGCATTATGGGTCAGCGCGCCTTGTCTGCGCGCCTTCCCAGACATCCCCGCTCCGTCGCCGCACATGTCAGCCGCCATTTTCTGAAAAATTTCGATTCGCGCGTCCGAATTAGGCTATTTTTCGGATTCGGCACGAATCGAAATTTTTCCGATATTCGACTCGAATTCCACTTCGGATACTTCGATTCGCTCATCTCTAATAATAAACACTGGACACGGATAGGAATGAGCCCCTATTATCAGGACCATGGCATGCATTAATGTGCATTTATTATGAATGGACTGCCAAGGCACCACAACATCTTAAGCAGCACAGCTAGTAAACACAGAGCAAGGAATGAGCACTTACTATCAGGGCCCTTTTACATTTAAACATTCTTCTGGGCTTTATTAAAGTGCATTATGGTATGCAACAGTGTGCATTGTGTTAAGGCAGTCCATTTATTATGAATGGCCTACCAATGCTCTACAACATGCTATACAGTGCAGAAGTAAATACAGGACACGGATGGAAATGAGCCCCTGCTATCAGGACCCCTTTATAATAAACACAGGACACGGATGGGAATGAGCCCCTGCTATCAGGACCCCCTTACAATTAAGCATTCCACTGTGGTGACATAAAGTACATTAGGGTATGCATTAATGTGCATTTATTATGAATGGACTGCCAATGCACCACAACATACTACACAGGGCAGCTTGTAAACACAGGACATGGATGGGTATGGGCCCCAAATTTCAGTCCCCTGTACAGTAATTAAAATGGGATGCATTACAGTGCAATATGAATTTGCATTGTGTTAAAGCAGCCCATTTATCATGAATGGACTGCCAATGCACCACAACACCTTACGCAGTACAGCTAGTAAACGCAGAGCAAGGATGAGAATGAACGCTTACTATCAGGGCCCCTTTACATTTAAACATTCTGTTGGGGTGAATTAAAGTGCATTATGGTATGCAATAGTGTGCATTGTGTTAGGGCAGTTCATTTATTATGAATGGCCTACCAATGCTCTACAACATGCTATACAGTGTAGAAGTGAATCCAGGACACGGATGGGAATGAGCCCCTACTACTGGAACCCCTTTATAATAAACACAGGACACAAATGGGAATGAGCCTCTGTCAGGACCCCTTACAATTAAGCAGTCCACTGTGGGGACATAAAGCACATTATGGTATGCATTAATGTGCATTTATTATGAATGAACTGCCAATGCACCACAACATGCTACACAGGGCAGCTTGTAAACACAGGACATGGATTGGAATGAGTCCTAACTATCAGGGCCCTTTTACATTTAAACATTCTGTTGGGTTGAATTAAAGCTCCTTATGGTATGCAATAGTGTGCATTGTGTTAAGGCAGTCCATTTATTATGAATGGCCTACCAATGCTCCACAATGTGCTATACAGTGTAGAAGTGATCCAGGACACGGATGGGAATGAGCCCCTACTGCCAGAACCCCTTTATAATAAACACAGGACACAAATGGGAATGAGCCCCTACCAGGACCCCTTTACAATTAAGCAGTCCACTGTGTGGACATAAAGTACATTAGGGTATGCATTAATGTGCATTTATTATAAATGGACTGCCAATGCACCACAACATACTACACAGGGCAGCTTGTAAACACAGGACATGGATTAGATTGAGTCCCAACTATCAGGGCCCTTTTACATTTAAACATTCTGTTGGGGTGAATTAAAGCTCCTTATGGTATGCAATAGTGTGCATTGTGTTAAGGCAGTCCATTTATTATGAATGGCCTACCAATGCTCCCCAACATGCTACACAGTGCAGAAGTAAATACAGGACATGGATGGAAATGAGCCCCTACTATCAGGGCCTCTTTACAACTAGACATTATCTCCTGGCGAATTAAAGCACATTATAGTATTCATTAGTGTGCATTGGGCTAAGGCAACCCATTTATTATGCATGGACTGCCAATACACCACAACATGCCACACAGTGCAGAAGTACACAAAGGACACGGATGGGAATGAGGGCCCCTTTAAAACTAGGCATTCCGTTGGATTGAATTAAAGCCCATTATAGTATGCAATATTGTATGTTGTGCTAATGCCCTCCATTATTATGAATGATTCGCCAACGTGCCGCAACACCCTACACAGGGCAACTAGTAAAGAAAGTTAATGGATGAGTATGAGCCCGTACTATCTGGGCCCCTTTTACAATTAAACATACGGTAGGGGTGAATTAAAGCGCATTATGGTATGCATTAATGTGCATTGTGTTAAGCCAGTTCGCTTATTATGAATGAGTAAAGAACGTAAGCGGGAACGCACATTTCTTCTACACGAAGTGTGAATTTAGTCTGGCAGTGACGTGTTTTCGATGTGTTGCATGTTTGAAAGCCTCTACTTGATTTGACTTCCATCCACAATGTAGCCGACAGGGCTTTTATTGTGAAATGGTCCAGATGATGACAATGGATGTTCTCCGATCCCTGTGTCTCACCTGTAATCTGTAGCACAATGCAGGACAATATATCCATTGAGAACCAGAGATCTCCTGCAGCAGGAGAACACATTGTTTCTGGTAGCCCCCACCTAAGAGTACTTTTGTTACAGGTAAAGTTCAATCTACTTTACTCATCAGGATCCATTCCACCTGACAGTGTCCCAATTATGATCTGGGAACGATTATTTCCCCGGCAGAGACACTTACACAGGAATGTTCCATCGACTGCTCCAGCACACCTGCCTCGTCGATCTGCTGTGTACAGACCAAGATGTGACCATCCATTTATAATATCCTTCTCTCTGTCTTCTGTTCTTCTTGAAAGATCATAGAGCTCACTTAGGTCCCTCATTTTACTAATAAATCCAGTCTGCAGCTGTGTGACTGGAACATGAACTTCTCAGCTTAGTCATTGTTTGTGGATATTGCTAAAGCTCAACTCTGGGTACAAAGACTTTCATTTAAATTTACGGTGATCAGCCATAGCTTTAGAACAACCAAACTAATAATGAGTAGGTCCCCCTTTTGCTGCCAAGGCAGCCCTGACCCATCAAGGCATGGACATCACTAGATCTCTGAAGATATGCTGTGGTTTCTGGCACCAAGCCATCAGTATTAGATCCTTTAAGTCCTGTAAGATGGGAGGTGGGACTTCCATGGATTACACTTGTTTCTACACCACATCCCACAGATCCTCAATTGGATTGAGATCTGGAGAATCTGGAAGACAAGTCAGCACCTTGAGCTCGTTGTGTTACTCAAACCATTCTTGATTTATCAGACCAGGCCACCTTCCATCACTCAGTGGTCCAGTTTTGATGCTCATGTGCCCATTTTGACTGGACACAGGTCACTATGGGCACCCTGACCAGTCTGCGACTACTACACAGCCCCATACACAACAAACTGCGGTGCCCATTTCTTTATGCTTTCAACATGTTTCAACTCGTTCCTCAAACCATTCTTGACCCATTTTTGAAGTGTGGCGGGTCACATTATCCTGGTAAAAGAGATCATTGCCATCAGATAATACTGTTTCTGTTAAGGGGTGTACTTGGTCACCAATAATGTTTAGGTAGGTGGTACGTGTCAAGTAACATCCACAAAAATGACAGGTACCAATAACATTGCCCAAAGCATCATACCGCCTCCGCCAGCTTGCCTTCTTTCCATATTGTACCCTGCTGCCATCCCTTCATATACGCACCTGGCCATCCACATGATGTAAAAGAAAATGTGATTCATCAGACCAGGCCTCCATCATCCATTGCTCCATGCAGGAACATTGCAAGGATCCGTGTCCACACAGGTGAAGGTGCACCCCAGCACACACTAACTACAGGCAGGTTAGATAATTCATGGGCAACCCTTGGCACATGCTAGCTTAGAAAGGGCCAGATAATGCATAGGCATCCCTTGGCAAACATTAGCTTCGAGAAGGTCACATAATGCATAGGTGACCCTTGGCACATGCTATCTTCAGGAAGATCACATAATGGATGGGTGACCCTCTGCACACACTAATTCTTACATGATGGGTGACCCTTGGCACATGCTAGCTTCAGAAAGTCTAGATAATGCATAGGTGACCCTCAGCACATGCTATCTCCTGGAATATCACATAATGCATGAGTGACCCTTGGCACACGATATCTCCAGGAAGATTACATAATGCATGGGCAACCCTCAAGCACATGCTGGCTCCAGAAAGATCAGATGATGCATAAGTGACCCTCAGAACACGCTAGCTCTGGGAAGTTTACATAATACATGAGTGACTCTTGGCACATGCTAGCTCTAGGAAGGCCACATAATGCATGGGTGACCCCTGGCACACGCTATCTCCAGGAAGATCACATAATGCATGGGTGACCCTTAGCACATGCTAACTTTGGGAAGGTTACATGATACATGGGTGACCCTTGGCACATGCCAGCTCTAGGAAGGTCACATAATGCATGGGGACCCCTGGTACACGCTAGCTCTAGGAAGGTCACATAATGCATGGGCAACCCTTGGCACACACAAGCTTCAGGATAGTCACATATTGCATCTGGGACATCACCACCAGACAAGTGCCAGCACTTCCCCAGATCTGCCATGCTCTCTGTGCTTGCACCACCCAACAATCACCCATCTCCCTGACAAAGCAACGTGTCAGAGCACAGGCATCCTAACAGTGGGTTGAGGAGGGGAATGGAGCATGTGCAGAGAGTGTACAATTTGCACATGTGCAGCATTTGTAGGTTTGGTCTCGGGGAAATGTTTTGTTCATATGTTGACATCATGTATAATGACATTTGTAGTTCCGTGCAGGTGAACGGCTGGAAGACTGACCCCTTCCCGGTCCTCTCCGGGGTCAGACAAGGCTGTCCTCTCTCACCTCTGCTTTTTGTTTGCTGTATAGAGCTCTTCGCCGAATGCATCAGACGGAATCCAGAGATCGGGGGAATCACCGCACCGGGACCAGACAGACGGGAAGTGAAGTGCTCGCTCTACATGGACGACGTGACGGTGTTCTGTGCCAACCAGCGCTCCATCGACCTGCTCGTCCAGACCTGCGAGGACTTCGGCCAAGCTTCGGGGGCAAAGGTCAACTGCGGGAAGTCGGAAGTCATGCTCTTCGGAAAGTGGTTCCTGCCTTCTTCTGCATCCATGCCCTTTGGCATCAAGACAGACTTCATGAAGGTTTTGGGAGTTTGGTTTGGTGCCGAGGGCGCAGCCCTGAAGTCTTGAGAGGAGAGACTGGCCAAGATGCGCCAAAAGTTTGGACTCTGGAGCCTCAGAGACCTCACCATCGAAGGGAAGACACTGGTACTCCGCAGCGAGATTCTCCCTGTGTTGCAGTACCTCGCCCAGGCCTGGCCCCCTCGGGTCAACACCTGCAAGGCCATCACCAGGGCGGTGTTTCACTTCATCTGGGGCTCCAAGATGGACAGAGTGAAGCGGGCAGTCATGTTCAAGGAACCCCTCAAGGGCGGTAAGGGCGTGCCCGACATCGCCACCCAGCTGAGGGTGTTCTTTGCTTGCAACTGCATCCGCAGAACTTTGCCAAGACGGACTATGGACTCTGGCGGGAACGCAATGTCTCGTTTCTTCCTGTTGCCTCTCTGGAGGTCCCTGGGGTGGGACACCTGGGATAGTTCCATCCCGTACAACTGGGACACTCCTTGGTACTACTTGGACACCTTCAAGTTCATCAGGGAGCAAGGGCTGCAGGGAGTCAAGCCTGACTTGTGGAAGCCAAAGACAATCTACAAGCTCATCCGAGCCAGCGACATTTTGGAGTCGGTTCCAGGCCTGCCTTCAGACACCTGCAAGGTGGTCTGGAGGAATGTTTCTTCCAACATTCTTACCAACAGGCACAAAGACCTGGCATGGATGGCAATCCAAGGGGGGTTGCCTCTCAGGACATTTATGCATGCCAGGAACCTGAGCAGATACAGACACTGCCCCTTCTGCATCATCCATGAGGAAACGTCTTACCACGTTTTCTGGGAGTGCTCATTTGCTCAGGCCCTGTTGGGGGCCCTGGAACCTGAACTCAAGGACTTTGTGCCACAGACAGCCATCACTCACTTTGGGGTGTTGAATGGACTATTCTGTGGAACTTTCTCTCTGGAGGACATTGACAGCGCCTGGAGGGTGCTGTGTTGCTTTAAGGACGCTTTATGGTGCGCCAGGAAGCGCCTCATCCACCAGCGGGAGAGGATGTCCATTGAGGACTGCTGCAGACTGACCCTCAGTCTGCTCAGAGACTATTCCTTGATGGACTTTAAGGAGGAAGAGGACGTCTGAAGATTTCCCCCTTCCCCCTACTCCCCCTTGCGTGTCTTTGTCTTTTCAATAAAGCTTCGGGCCTGTGGTTTCCCCCCCCCCCTCCCCCTTCCCACACATACCTGATGCCTATTGATTGATTGCAATATCCGGTTTTTCGTTTTTGTGCATGCACTAGTATTGTTAGGTAACGTAATGTGTAGTAGAATGTTACAGTTTTTGGGGTAAGCGGCGTTATGCATGACGTGGTGGTCTGGGGATTCATCCTCGGCACATCACGTCAGGCATCATACCGCTGAGCGAATGTATTTATTTCTGAATGTATTTATTGTATGCTTGGAACTGTATTGCCATGTGGTGCGCTGCGTCGCAGTACAGGGTGAGATGTACCCCGATTACACGTATCATGTTGTTTTTGATGCTTCTGCAATAAAAGTATCTTTTCAATCAAAAATTTGCCATCTATTTTATGGCTGCAACAGGCAGACCCCACTGAACCCAGAGAGGGCCATACCAGGTAAGAAGTACTACCTGTATTTGGTGTACACCCCTATTGGGGCTTGTTGTCAGCCTAGGACAGGAAATGTGTTAACAGTATAGTGCGTGAGCGTTGTCACCCTAAGACAGAAACTATGTTATGGGCAGGATCACCAGGTGAAAAAAAGGAACTCTAATGCAATCATCTCATTTAAGGACTGGTCAGCTGCAATATATTTCTTGCATTTACATATTTTAATTCAATTATCTGCCCAGCTTATTACAAAGCTAAAATTGACATGTCTGGTTAAAATTCCTGCTCCGACGGCCCGTTCCCAAGGGGCCCGTGCTGAAATCTATACACCCGAGGCAATCGCTATCTTTCTGCAAGGCATGTGCACAGTAAGCCTGAGTCAGCAGATCTGGAACTTGTAACAGAAGTAATGTGTTCCGTGCCAAGCCTGGTGGGGTTTTGCAAGAGGAGAAAGAGGTTTCATAAATTAAGAGAGGCAAAGGAGAGAGAATTAGGAACATGTGTATTCTGTGGCAAGCAGGAGAGTGAGCTAAGTTGGGTACCAGGCCAGGCGCAGCACTAGACGGCTGCCAGGGCCTCTCCGATTTCTCAGCCCTCAGCAACAACTTCCAGTTCTCCGAGCCAAATCCCTATTGTTAGAACACTTCCCCTGGGCTGGCGGTCATTGTGCTGGATAATCAGATTTTATAGCTGGTATCTTGAGTTACCTACTACACAAAAGGCTTTGTATTTTTATTTCCCTCCTACTCTAAAACTTTTTAAAGTGACACTGTCCCTTCTTAAAAAAATACAAAATGGTGCCCATATAGACGTTTATTAATACTTAAAGTGGTTGTAAACCCTTACATATACCCAGTGAAGGGACTAGCCTCAGAGATTAAACAAATCCTCCTACATACGTTGTACCTGTTTATCTGCAGTCTTCTCCTCTCTACATCTGTTCAAAATCCAGAATTTCTAAAGCTTGTCTGAGAGGTCAGAAAAAAGGGGGCGGAGAGCTGAAATTACACTCAGCAGAGCTCAGTGAGGAGAGTTCTGAGAGCTGATTGGAGGGAAGGGCCACACCACCCTTCACACAGCATAGAGGAACAGAGGTGAGACTGTAAATCTTCTGGAGGTCCCTCCCCTGTAACCTTTTTTCTCTAGGTGTCAGGAAAATTTGTCAGAAGTGACTCATGCTGATAACAGAGGAACGAAGCAGCAGACAGAAAGGACACTTATGCAGGACATACATGGGATGAATTCTGAAAGAATTTTCTTTTGAAAATGATAACTAAGAATTGTCATTCATATTTTGCACCATTAGTAGGCTGCAGCATCGGCTGATTTTTGTGCAGCCATTGCATTTGAGTGACCAGGCCTGTTGGAAATTTTTAGAAAAATGAACAAATTTCTGATCAATGATGGGAGAATCGTGTGAAAAGAAATGAACATGAGCTGTGACCTGGAAAGAAAAGGAGATTCCCAGACACGAAAATTATTTTCTGTAGTAATGAGGTGAAATTGAAGGCTTGGTTGGTCGAATTTTGAAATAAATGGTGGCACCATTGAATTACAAAACGCTCAAAATTTCCAATTTTCCAAAGAAAATTAATTCAGAATTCGACCCAACAGAAGCATATGTACCTTTTTGGGTGATGAGATTTGTACGATTTTTAAATGCACATTTTGCCACGATTGACGCATACCAATTAAGGCAAAATAGCACCACGTTTGGGATGCCATTAAGAAATATGGCACCCAATAGTGTGTTGTGCATTTTGCCACTATTTGGGATCGAGGGCAGAATTGAGGCAATTTTCCAAGTGATTTCACATGACCAAGTGTGAATGCAGCTTAAAGTAGTTGTAAACCTCAGACATGAAATATGAACAAAGCACCTCCCTCTATAGTGTGTACTGAATCCAGAGCACCGAGTGCCATTTCTGTCTGCTGCTTTGTTCCTCTGCTATCAGCATAAGTCACTTCTGCCGAGTTTTCCTGACACCAACTGAAAAATGGTGACGGGGAGGGACTTCCAGCAGATAGACAGGTTTAAAATTCAGACTGCAGATAAACCAGTACAACTTTTACAGGAGGATTTGTTTAATCTCTGTGTATCCCCTGAGGCCAGTCACTTCACTGGGTATATGCAAGGGTTTACAACCACATTAAATGCTGATAGCTTACTGATGGGATACCTCAGGTGGGTTTGAATTAGGTATCATCGCATGCCTGAGCTCATCCTTTTTATGCTGTGTGAGCAATCTGAACTTGAGCTATTGAGTTATGCACACAATTGTAAATATAAAATATTCCTATGTGGTATCTCAAAAATATACTGCCATTGTTGTACTCCTACACAAGATAAATATATAGGGAGAACATTTACAAAGAAAAAAGCCTCAGTTCACATATATGCGAAGGGGAAGCGTTCTGAACAGCAGCTCAGTAATGGACAATGGAAATAAGTATTACCAACCATTATCTTAAGGGTCCAATGCCATTACCTACTAGCCTAACCATCAAAAATGGACAGATATCATCCCCCAGCCCATTAGCCATTTGTATCGAAGGGATAGATGTGTGCCTATGTCCACCCATAGCTTCTGCTCTACCTTGTTCTTGTATCAAGATGACTGACTGCAGTTTAGTAAGGGACACTGGAAATAAGCATTACCAACCATTATCTTAAGGGTCCAATGCCATTACTTACTAGCCTAACCATCAAGAATGGACAGATATCCCCCATCCCATTAGCCATCTGTATCGAAGGGATAGATGTATGCCTATGTCCACTCATAGCTTCTGCTCTACCTTGTTCTTGTGTCAAGATGACTGACTGCAGTTTAGTAATGGACAATGGAAATAAGTATTACCAACCATTATCTTAAGGGTCCAATGTCATTACCTACTAGCCTAACCATCAAGAATGGACAGATATCATCCCCCATCCCATTAGCCATTTGTATCGAAGGGATAGCTGTGTGCCTATGTCCACCCATAGCTTCTGCTCTACCTTGTTCTTGTGTCAAGATGACTGACTGCAGTTCAGTAATGGACAATGGAAATAAGTGTTAGTGACCATTATCCTAAGGGTCCAATGCCATTATCTACTAGCCCAGCAATGGGCAAACTACGGCCCGCGGGCCATATACGGCCCGGCGGACCTTTTAATCCGGCCCGCGGAGTGTGATACTGTCAGGATGGCTGTCAGAATGTGTGTAGGCGGGGCAGCGTGACGAACGTGAGGGGAGCTAGGCTCCTCTCACAGTCCGCCCTGAAGACCGGAACGGCGCGGGAACACGGCGAGAGGAACGCGCGGAGCAAAGGTAAGTAAATTGACACAGGGGGGACTTGGCTTACTACTTGGGGGGGAATAGTACTGTGGTGGATGAAATACTATATGAGGGATGAATTAATATGGGGGATGAATTAATATGGGGAATGAATTACTATAGGGGGGATGAATTACTATAGGGGGGATGAATTACTATATGGGGGATGAATTACTATGGGGGATGAATTACTATGGGGGATGAATTACTATATGGGGGATTAATTACTATGGGGGATTAATTACTGTGGGGGATGAATTACTATGGGGGATGAATTACTATATGGGGGATGAATTACTATATGGGGGATGAATTACTATATGGGGGATGAATTACTATGGGGGATGAATTACTATGGGGGATGAATTACTATATGGGGGTTTAATTACTATGGGGGATGAATTACTATGGGGGATGAATTACTATATCTACTCTTGGTCCGTCCCCTGGGTCCAATATATGAACCCATTGCGGCCCTCAAGTCAAAATGTTTGCCCACCCCTGTACTAGCCTAACCATCAAGGATGGGCAGATATCCCCCAGCCCATAAGCCATCTGTATCAAAGGGATAGCTGTGTGCCTATGTCCACCCATAGCTTCTGCTCTCCCTTGTTCTTGTGTCAAGATGACTGACTGCAGTTTAGTAATGGATAATGGAAATAAGTATTACCAACCATTATCTTAAGGATCCAATGCCATTACCTACTAGCCTAACCATCAAGGATGGACAGATATCCCCCAGCCCATTAGCCATTTTTACTGAAGGGATAGCTGTGTGCCTATGTCCACTTATAGCTTCTGCTCTACCTTGTTCTTGTGTCAAGATGAGTGACAGCAGTTCATTAATGGACAATGGAAACTGAGGATGCCTGGTTGAATTTTGCCAAATATGGGATCCTCAGCATGCCTGTTACATAAGTATCCCATCTGCCCTTGGGTAGTCATAGCTGTAAACCTTTAGGGTGCATATCAATCACTAGCTGACCTCATCAAGTGTGATGTATGGAAGCTGCCAAGGTCAGTAGGTTTGCTCATGCTCATCATTGCTTCCTGCCTTGAGATGCTGACTTGAAACAAAGACAGAGCTGAAGAATTCTGACTTCACTGTATACTGCTTCCAGGTCTTCACTTACTAGGCAGTGAACCAAGGATGAGCCTGACAGCCCAGGAACATGCTCCTTTAAAAAAAAACAGATCCTCCATGGCAGCTCTTATATTTCCACCCCAACAAGCTGCCTTTAATAAATAGATCTTTATATTTCTTACTGTATTGTATAAACATGAAATAATTATATTTATATGCGTGCCATTGGCAAATTAACGGAGTGTTAAACGCCACCCGCGAGCCCGTCTAATTGACTTTATATAAACTAATACGGCCCATCCATCAAGCCGATGGCATTACAGCTGATTATGAAATGTTACAATGCCATTCCACAGTTCTTTCTCCCGGGGTCACTCCTGACTGCCTCCTCTGTTTGCCAGCAATGAGTCCAAATTGTGTCCCGGGAAAGTAAGAGCAATGACGCAGTCCTCCCCCCCAGATGGAGGAGCCATAAGGGGCTCTTTGCTGGTCCTCCTGCAGCTGTTTGCTTTGGCAGCATTTACAAAAGCATTGCAGCCAACCTTAATTTGCTGTACCTGAGGCAGATTGTGCTGATAAAGAGCATGTTCAAGGCTTGTTGTGGCCCCGGAACAGAGCGCGGATTTTTCCAGGGGATGTTTGACCGTTCTCATTCCTGAAAAAAAAAAAGATTCTTTATACACTAGAGCATTGATGGCCCCTTCTAACTGCGACCAAAGTACACCTGCATCGCGTCTCCTCTCTGCTATTCACCTTCAACAGCAACTCTGTATAGTATTATAGGTGCCACTTTAAAGAGGAACTCCGCTAAGAACTTTTTTATGTGTGAAATTGTAGCATAACCTAACAGCATTCTTAGACAGACTAGAGCAGGGGTCTCCAAACTTTCTAAACAAAGGAGAAGTTTGCTGTCCTTCAGACTTTAGGGGGCTGGACTGTGTCCAATGGGATTAGAAAATAGCCCAGCATCAGACGGGAGTAAATAATGTCTCTGGCTTGGTGGTCAGTGGGAGTAAAAAAAATTACACAAAGCAAGTGGTTAGTAGCAGGAGGCCTAATGTCCCATCATTGGTGCCAGTGGGAAGAATAGTGCCCTCTCTGGTGTCAGTGGAAGGAGCTCCATTGTTGTTCCATTGTTTATATCAATGGGAGGAATAGTGCCCCATTGTTGGCGTCTTCAGAAGGAATAGTGCCCCATTGTTGGCGTCTTCAGAAGGAATAGTGCCCTATCGTTGGTGTCAGTGGAAATAACATTACCCCTTCGTTGGTGTCAGCAGGAGCACTAGTGCCCCATTGTTGGTGTCAGTGGGAAGAATAATGCCCCATCGTTGGTGTCAGTGGGAGGGATAGTGCCCCACTGTTAGTGTTGGTGGGAGGAATAGTACTCCATTGTTGGTGTCAGTGGCAGGGCCATCTTAATAGCATCATGTGCCCCTGAGCAAAGTAATGTACTGGGACCCCTACCAGTCTACCCCAATTTACACACCTACTCTCAAGAATTAAAGTATAAATAGTTGATAGAATTAAAAATATATTATTAGTACTGTCAATAAAATATGCCATAAATCAAAGACTAATCAACACAAAGGGCACAGTACAGGGGGGAGGAGGGTGGTCACAGTACAGGGGGGGGCAATGTCATTCCAATTGTAGATTTAGACCAGTGACTGTCCACACAGCCCAGATTCCAGGATGCTTCCCGAGACATGGTCATCGGGACAGCTTAGTAAAAAGCATGACTGTCCCAGGAAATCTGGGAAAACTGGCAAGTATGCTTTTATTGCAGAAGCATCAAAAACGAAAACTGGCAAGTATGATGTAATGCAAGATTATCATAGGGGGCGATGGGCCCCTAGGCAGTGCCCATGGGTGCCCATGCATGCTCATGCATTAAGATGGGCCTGATCAGTGGGAGGAATAGTGCCCCATTGCTGGTGTTGGTGGAAGGAATTATATTCCATTGTTGGGGTCAGTGGGAGGAATAGTGCCCTATTGTTGGTGTGTCAAGGTCCTACCTTTCTTCAGAGCTTGTGCATCTCCATGAGCTGGCCTCCATCTTGGTTTTCTGCAAAGCATGGTGGGAACCTTTATGCCTTCAGGCTCCTGCGGCTCCTCCTCAGAAGGGTGTGGTTGAGCACATTTAAACCTGCAGTCTGCAAGTGTGCTCTGCACTTGTGTCCTGTATGTTGCCCTGTTGCAAGCTCTTGTGTTGTTCCCATTGCTCTCCTGGTAACCGACTCGGCTTGGACAAGACTACTCTCTGCGTTAACCCTTTATCTGACCTCCCGTTGTTGAACCCGGCCCGTGACCTGAGTCTTCTTTGCCTACCGTCTAGTACTGTCTGCTCCATTCTTATTGACCCGGCTTGTCTGACTACTCTACTCGTGATCCCATCTAGCTCCCTCCAGCTGTACGCCATTGGCGGCAGTCGTTATCGCAGCTGGGGTCACTCGGGGGCCGCGACCTGGTCTCAGGCTGCGTCAAGTCCACCCCCACCATCAGGGGCCCTGGTGAAGGGTAGCCTGGGGCTTAGACTCCGCGCCCTGAGGGACTCTGGTCTGTGGGTAGTGGCTGTCGTCAGTCGCAGCGTGACCGTACCATAGGCCTGCCTGCCCATTCCATCGTTCCTGCCCTGACATTACACAAGTGCCATGAATCCTGACGGTGCAGGTACGCCTTCGATCCCTATGTTACTCGCCAGACTCGACCAACAGGATCGCTTGTTGGATCAGTTCGCTCAGGCGTTGCAGGCTCTGCTTGCACGCACAGCGCACCTTACCCCTGGGGCTATTAGGTCAGTTGTTACTCCGGTGGACTCTCCCACTGTTGCTCCGGTTGTTGCACCTACCTCTGCATCTGTTGCGGAACCCGCGGTACCCAGAGGTATGACTGGTTCTGCCCCTCTTCCTCAGCGCTTTGGGGGGGAACCGAGTCAGTGTTGTGGTTTTCTTAACCAAGTGGGGATTTACTTTGAATTAATACCTCACGCTTTCCCTACTGAGAGGGCAAAAGTGGGCTTCCTAATCTCGCTACTCTCTGATAGGGCCTTGGCCTGGGCTAATCCCTTATGGGAGAGGAATGACCCGGTGATTCACGTGTTTACCCGTTTCGTTGCCTCCTTCCGTACGGTGTTCGACGTACCCGCTCGCTCCGCTTCTGCTGCCAAATTGCTCATGTCCATGCATCAGGGTTCACGAACCGTTGCCGAGTACGCCATCGAATTTCGTACTTTGGCGGCAGAGGTGGGTTGGAACAATGAGGCTCTAGTGGCTGCTTTCTCTCATGGTCTCTCTGATGCGTTGAAGGACGAGATCGCAGCCAAAGAACTGCCTGTGGAGTTAGAGGCACTCATCTCCTTCCTAATCTTGATTGACACCAGGCTCAGAGAGAGGCCTTCATTTAAGGAGCGGCTGCGGGGGCCTCCTAACCGTTTGGCGCCTACGTTTTCTGTCCCACCCGTGCCTCCCTCTCCTCCCACGCCTCCTGGGGATGGTTTGTCTGGTAGTGAGCCCATGCAGCTGGGGTTTGCTCGCCTTTCCGAGGGGGAGCGGGCCTCTCGGCGTCGGGAGGGTCGCTGCCTGTACTGTGGACTCGGGGGGCATTTTCGGCAGTCCTGTCCGGTCCGTCCGGGAAACGCCCGCACCTGAGATCCTGTCGGGGGCAGATCTTGGGTGGAGTTTCCTCGTCCCCGGTTTCCCGTAAAGATAAACCGCTTATCACCGTTGTCCTCTCTTGGGCAGGAGGCTCGGTGACGGCCCAGGCGCTGGTAGACTCTGGGGCTGGCGGTTTGTTTATGGACAGTTCGTTTGTGGCCCAGTACTCCATTCCTCTGCAGGCTCGAGAGACTCCATTGGTTCTCGAGGCGATAGATGGCAGGCCCTTGCAGCCATCGCAGGTTACCCACGAGACCCTGCCGGTGGAGGTAGCTATTGGGGCTGTTCACAGGGAATTGGCCTGTTTCCAGGTAATTTCTTCCCCGCACTACTCCGTGGTTTTGGGCTATCCCTGGCTTCAGAGGCACAATCCGACCTTTGATTGGCGATCGGCCGAGATTCTCTCATGGTCACCACGGTGTGGGGCTGGTTGCATCCGTGGTCCGGTTAAGGTGCTGTGCACTTCCTCGGACTCTGTGCTGCCCACTGAATATGGGGAGTACCTGGACGTGTTTGACAAGGTGCACGCCGGTGCCCTGCCTCCTCATCGTCCATACGATTGTGCCATAACCTTACAAACTGGTGCTACTCCTCCGCGTGGCAGGGTGTATCCTCTTTCGGTGGCAGAGAATCAGGCCATGGAGGAATACGTTGCGGATGCGCTTTCCCGGGGGCACATTCGCAAGTCTACGTCTCCAGCAGGAGCTGGGTTTTTTTTTGTGAAAAAGAAGGGAGGTGAGCTGAGACCCTGCATTGATTTTAGGGGTCTCAATCGGATCACGATTAAAAATGCTTATCCTATTCCGTTGATCACCGAGTTGTTTGACCGCCTCAAGGGAGCAACGGTCTTTACTAAGCTCGACCTTAGGGCTGCCTACAACCTTGTACGGATCAAGGAGGGCGATGAGTGGAAGACCGCGTTCAACACCAGAACCGGCCACTATGAATACCTGGTTATGCCCTTTGGGTTGTGTAACGCACCCGCGGTCTTTCAGGAGTTTATTAACGATGTCTTACGTGACTTGTTGCAGCAGTGCGTGGTGGTTTACTTGGACGACATCCTGGTTTACTCTGCGTCCATGGAGTCTCATATCCAGGATGTTAAGCGGGTGCTGCAACGGTTACGTGAAAACGAGCTTTTCTGTAAGCTCGAGAAGTGTGAATTTCACCAATCCCAGGTTGCCTTTTTAGGCTACATCATTTCCCCGATGGGTTTTTCTATGGACCCTGAGAAGGTTTCAGCGGTTCTGCAGTGGCCTCGTCCCAGTGGTCTTCGGTCCATTCAGCGCTTTTTGGGATTTGCCAACTATTATCGGAAGTTTATCAGGAACTTTTCCACATTGGCAAAGCCTCTCTCAGATCTGACCAAGAAGGGCAGTAACCCTCACGAGTGGTCACCCGAGGCCATCTCAGCTTTCAAGGCTCTGAAAGCCGCCTTCACTTCGGCCCCAATTCTGTCTCATCCCAATCCTGGGTTGCCTTTTGTTCTCGAGGTTGATGCATCTGAGACAGGAGTAGGCGCCCTCTTGTCCCAGCGTCGGTCACCCGAGGGACCCCTACTTCCTTGTGGGTTCTACTCCAAGAAGCTTTCCTCTGCAGAGTGCAACTACCAGATTGGAGACAGGGAGTTGTTGGCCATTATTCTGGCTCTCAAGGAATGGAGGCACCTGCTTGAGGGTTCTGTGGTCCCGGTCCTAGTTCTCACTGACCACAAGAACCTCACATATCTCTCGGAGGCTAAGAGGTTGACACCCCATCAGGCCAGGTGGGCTCTGTTTTTGTCACGTTTTAACTATGTGGTCTCTTACTTGCCTGGTTCCAAGAATGTCAGGGCTGATGCCTTGTCGCGGCAATACTCTGAGCTGTCCAGGGAGGACACTGAGCCGACCTCGGTCATTCCTCCAAACCAGATCCTGGCTGCCATTCGTACCAACCTGACTTCTCCCCTTGGGGAGCAGATTTTGGCGGCTCAAACTAACGCTCCCCCTGAGAGACCTGCTGGAAGATGTTTTGTACCTGAGCGATTGCGTACCCGCTTGCTACGTACCTACCATAATGCCAAGACTGCCGGTCATCCTGGTAGGAACCAATTGTCCTGGGTCGTTTCTCGGTTATTCTGGTGGCCATCTCTCCGTTCTGACATCGCCTCATATGTAGCAGCTTGTTCGGTCTGTGCCCAGAATAAATCTCCTCGGCACCTTCCATTGGGCCTTCTGCAACCCATTCCCAATGGGGAGCGTCCCTGGTCACACCTGGGAATGGATTTTATTGTGGATCTTCCTGCGTCTCAAGGTCATACGGTCATTCTTATGGTGATCGATCGTTTTTCTAAGATGTGCCATTGCGTTCCATTCAAGAAATTGCCGACTGCACAGGAACTGGCTACGGTTTTCGCCAAGGAGATCTTTCGCTTGCACGGGTTGCCCAAGGTGATTGTCTCGGACCGTGGGAGCCAGTTTGTGTCCAGGTTCTGGTGCGCCTTCTGCTCCCAGTTGGGTATCGAGCTTTCCTTCTCTTCGGCCTACCACCCTCAGTCCAATGGGGCTGCGGAGCGTTCCAACCAGGCCCTGGAACAATTCCTTCGTTGCTATATATCGGATCATCAGGACAACTGGGCCGATCTCCTGCCATGGGCAGAGTTTGCAAGGAACTCGGCTGTCAACTCCTCCTCTGGGATGTCCCCCTTCATGGCCAACTATGGGTTCCAACCCGCTGTATTGCCTGAGTTGTTCTCTCCACAGGACATTCCGGCTGTGGATAACCACCTGGCTGCTCTGCGCTCCTCATGGGGGCAGATTCAGAGGTCCTTCAAGGACTCAGCACAGCGCCAGAAGCTCCAGGCTGATCGTAGACGGTTGCCCGCTCCCTCATACCAGGTCGGAGATCGGGTGTGGTTGTCCACTCGCAACCTCAAGCTTCGGGTGCCCACACCAAAGCTGGCCCCCCGTTTTGTTGGTCCTTTCCGCATTCTTTGCAGGGTGAACCCGGTTGCCTATGCCCTTGCTCTTCCTCCTGGGATGCACATCTCCAATGTCTTCCACGTATCCCTGTTGAAACCTCTGATCTGTAATCGCTTTACTGCCTCTCTGCCTCGTCCTCGTCCTATCAGGGTCGACGGTCATGAGGAGTATGAGGTGAGCCGCATCTTGGATTCTCGGTTGGTCCGCGGTCGGGTACAGTTTTTGGTCCATTGGCGTGGTTATGGTCCCGAGGAACGTTCCTGGGTTCCTTCCGCGGATGTTCATGCTCCTGCCCTCCTCCGCGCTTTTCACGCCCGATTTCCTCAGAAACCTTTTGTGGAGCCACGGAGGGGGAGGGGCCCTTGAGGAGGAGGTACTGTCAAGGTCCTACCTTTCTTCAGAGCTTGTGCATCTCCATGAGCTGGCCTCCATCTTGGTTTTCTGCAAAGCATGGTGGGAACCTTTATGCCTTCAGGCTTCTGCGGCTCCTCCTCAGAAGGGTGTGGTTGAGCACATTTAAACCTGCTGTCTGCAAGTGTGCTCTGCACTTGTGTCCTGTATGTTGCCCTGTTGCAAGCTCTTGTGTTGTTCCCATTGCTCTCCTGGTAACCGACTCGGCTTGGACAAGACTACTCTCTGCGTTAACCCTTTATCTGACCTCCCGTTGTTGAACCCGGCCCGTGACCTGAGTCTTCTTTGCCTACCGTCTAGTACTGTCTGCTCCATTCTTATTGACCCGGCTTGTCTGACTACTCTACTCGTGATCCCATCTAGCTCCCTCCAGCTGTACGCCATTGGCGGCAGTCGTTATCGCAGCTGGGGTCACTCGGGGGCCGCGACCTGGTCTCAGGCTGCGTCAAGTCCATCCCCACCATCAGGGGCCCTGGTGAAGGGTAGCCTGGGGCTTAGACTCCGCGCCCTGAGGGACTCTGGTCTGTGGGTAGTGGCTGTCGTCAGTCGCAGCGTGACCGTACCATAGGCCTGCCTGCCCATTCCATCGTTCCTGCCCTGACATGGTGTCAGTGGAAAGAATAGTGTCCCTCTTTGGTGTACGTGGGACGAATAGTGCTCCATCATTTATATTAGTGGGAGGAATAGTGCCATTCATTGTTGGTGGCAATAGAAGGAAGAGTGCCCCGTTGCTGTCAATGAGAAGAATTATAACCCACTGTTGGTGTCAGAGGGAGGAATGATAACTCATATCGGTGGTAGAAATAGAGTCCCAATGGCTAGATAAAGGAAAGCAAAGCAAAGGGATGAATAAAGGTAACAGATCACAGTCATCGCGTTTCATTGATGGCTCAACAGAACTGGCAGTAAAGGTTTACACACATCAATGCAATTCAATTGATCTCAATATAGTAGTCACAGTTTATGGCAATATATGGGTTACAGCAATCTAAGGCTACATTGATTTCCATAGGGAAACTCCTCCTTCCATAGGTTACTCCTATACGGGACTAAAAGATAGAGAGGTGTAGTACATAGTCTTCTGCCACAACCCATAGAACAGAAATTACCCTCACTGGCTTTAGAAGTAAGTAGGCTGATTTTTCCATTTGAGCGGAAACCATTGTAAGGAAAGAATAATTGGAGTGGTGAGGCAGTGATGGGGTTTCTCACTGAGTATCCTGGATGCTACATTCTGTACCAGATGCAAATATATAGTTCTTTCTTAGGGAGATGATAGTAGAAGGAATTGCTGTAATCCAATCTGTATGATTATACGGAAACATTGATTGTTTTTTTGCCAATCCTCTGCTGGAATCAGATGTTGGATTCTAATATTCCTGAGATGGTGCATGGAGAATTTGATGGCCACTGATACATTTTGCTTAATCAATAAGTCAATTTCCAGGATCATGCCCAGGTCTGAGAACATGAGATTTGTTTAGCCAGGGTTAAAACCAGCTGGTTTTGTTTGCTACCTTTTCATTGTTAGCCTTTGTCCTTCAGTTCAGGGGTTCACTTTTAGACAGTTTAGACAGTTACGGGTCATCCACTAGGACCCCTGTTATTCCTCATTAAAGACTCAGCAGAGTCTTTTTTGAAGGACAGGCAGAGTTGTGTGTCATCTGCAAAGAAAAGATAGCTAAGACCATAGTGTTGTATGATCTTTCCCAGTGGGATCACACATATGGCAAATAATAATGGTGACAAAATGGAGCCCCTTGGAACTGCATAATGTCATAGAAGAGAGAAGCATAAATGCATTCTTGCCATGACCCTTTGTGAGTTCTTTAACCAGAAGGATTTGAACCAGCTGAGCACTGTACCCTCTAGATCAGTGGTTCTCAAACTTTTGGAAAGCATGGCCTGTTAACTTCTTCCAACAATAAAAGATAAAGTTTATACTCATGCAATAAAAGTATGGGAATGCAATACATGTATTGAAATGCTGGAGGGTGTCGGATGGGGCTGGGTGCCATTGAGGGTGGATGAAGGTTCTGTATGCGGTTACAGGACTCTGAAGCAGAATTTGTGGCCCTGTAGAGAATGGGGTTTCTAGAGGAAGCTGGGAAGGGATCACTGTGGGAGGTTAGGGATATTATGGAGGGCTGAAGGCTCTGCGGCAGGCTGGGGGGCACTGTTGAAGGATGGATCATGCTGTGGAGGCTGAGAGATCTCAGGCAGCTTTGGATAACTGTGGGCTACTGTAGGTGGCCCTGTGGGAGCTGGAAGGCACTTTGGAAGGTTAAGGGATCTGCAGAAGGCTTGAGGCATGGGAGAATAGGGGCCATGGCCAGCACCCCCCCAGTAGTTGGGAAAAATGGACAATGTTTGCTATAGTACAAAGGGAAATCAATGCCATATTAATATCCATGGTTTTGAAATGAAATGTGCAATGAGCTCATATAGGTAGGATATGGTCAGATGTCCTCAAACGCATATGAGTGCAGCAGAGAGGGCAGTATGCCGTCATCGGGTCTTGACAACAGGCATAAAAAACATCCAGAGTCTTTTTTGTGATCCGATGTTTGAGTGGAATGCAACCTATCTTTGCCGAACTTGAGCTGGAGCACGTGACACAACAGTCCTTAACAACCATTTGTTTCATAGATTTCTCAGACCAGCCCAGATGTTAACCCTCTATTGCTCCAGCCCTGATGAATGGCAACCCTTGCAATGCTTGAAACACCTTGGGTTACCTTGTTGATAACAAACAATATTCATTCTGGACCTCTACCATTCAAGCTTTTATCCTCCAATCTCCTTCCACAATCCCAAAAGGGTACCTGGAACAAAAGAGCCGCCTACCGATCAAAAAGTATTCCCAAGACTACAAAGCTGCCTACCAGTTTCCATGTACTTCCCACTTTACAATTCACCAAGCAGTCCAGCATTCCTCACTTAAACCATTATACCAAGTTCTAAAAACCTAACCGAGGTTGTAATGCTTCCATACTCCATCTATACTAAAAAAAAAGGTTTTGCTTTAGATACATTTAAACATTGAGAGTAGCCAAGCAATATTCAGAGTGCTAAGTGGTGATGCAACAGTCTTTTTTGATTTCTGTGTCCCCCAAAGTTCTTTCTCCCCCATTTAAAACCTTTTTTGACAGGTACACACCATATTGAAACCATATTGTCTTAATGCTTACTGCAGTTTACCCTCATAGCCATTAAAATGTCGCCTCCTCCTTTGCAAGCCTCATTTATCAAACAGCTTAGCAACACGGCAATCTGTTTTCGTCTTAAATGAGCTCAGTTCATCAAGGAGGGCGACTAACAAGCACGTCTTTGAGATTCTCGGCTGGCTCCGGCCATGTCAGATATTGATGTCAGAGGCTCGCGGCGATGCCAGCGTGAGCACTTGGCAGCCGTGGGACACGGTACATAAAAAAAGCCTTGTCTCACATAGAGGGAGCTGTGTATGCTTCATGTTCTGCATCCTAACGAGTGGCACAAACAGAACAGCTCACTTTTCCATTGCACACCGAGTTTAGCTTGTAACGCTCACTTCTGGAAAATAACATTGGGTATTTCTAAGCACCTTTCGCTCAGGAAACACGAGCTTTATTGTCCTCTTGGACTTTAACTTTTGTTTCCTTCTTTGTGTATAAGGGAAGCAGTCAAAGTAGATCTAAAAGCTGATCACTAAAATCTCATATAAGCTTTAACATGTTAATGTCATTCTAAAAGTTGTGGTCAATCTCTTTTTCATTTTCAGATTTTAAGAAAATAATACTTGGTGATCCTGCCATAAAAGACCTTGTTTAGACACCTCCTGCTATGGGGTGAAAACTGTCTGCCGATTGTGCTCTTATATTGACACTCTGGCACATGAACCCCAAAAGCAACATACATTGCACAGGTATAGACCACCTTCGTCACTATCAGGAAGATGGTCCAGAATGTAGGGTCCTGATCCATGGTGGATGGAGGGTATCATGACTATTGCACCAGAGATAGGCTTGTCCACTCCCCATTACCACCATTACAGTTCCGTACCAACCCCCCCCTTCCCCTTAACCAATTATACTTACAAAAGACATGACACCAATTTTGGAGTAAATGGCCAACATGGCCTTTTATTAACAACTCAAGTTTAAATACACCAACCATTCCTTATAACAGAAACCCAAAGAATCGTTGTTGGTCTTCGAAGGCACCCCCAAACAATCCGATATGCACCTGCGGACAACCATATACACTAGGCCTCCAGCCGCAACCAACCAGCTCGGAGACAACCATACCGTCCGCAGTGCAGCACCACCACCTTCCAGTTAAACCTTGGTTAACTGGGAATGTCCCCGGGCATCCCATACCACCGATGGGTCCCACACCATTGTTTTACCTTCCAAGATAAGAACCGCCTCCAAAGACCAACAACCGCCCATGAACCAACATAATCCCCCCTTTTCCTGGAGGGACCCAATACCCACCAAAAACAGGGAGGGCGAGAGGGAAGCTCTCACTCCTGACGTCCAGCTCCATCTGACACCCCCTCACTGAAATCCCCCACCCTAAGATGCAGCAAACCCCACCTACCCTCAACCTTCTACCAACCAGATACCCCCACTATCAAAACAAACCCCTTGGAGCTGACCTTAACCCTTTCTGTTCCTCCTTCCCCACTCAGGGCCTAGTCATGCATGCCCTGCGCTATTTCTTCTTTCTTTTTTGCTACGGGCATTTCTTTCTCTTTGTTCCCTCTAGGGGTCCCCTCTTGCCTTCCATTCCTGTCTTTCTCACCATTCTTGTGGATCCGTGGGTAGTTTACATCTGGCGTAGTGAAGACACCGGGATTAGCTTCATCAAGAGATGGGTGGTTACATTGTGAAGGTAAGTCAGCCAGCCTGGCAGTGATGATAGGTTCCCTGTCTGGACCACACTATTCCTGTAGATCTGTGGGTAGCCTATACCTGGCGTAGTAAAGACACTGTAATTGGCTCAGTCAAGAGATGGGTGGTGGCCGGGTGAAGGTAAGTCAGCCAGCCTGACGGTGATGATAGGTTCCCTGTCTGGACAATGCTATTCCTGTGGATCTCAGGGTAGCCTACACCTGCCAGAGTTAAGACATTGGAACTGGCTCAGTCAGGAGATGGCTTGTGGCCTGGCAAAATTAGGTTGGCCAGCTTGGTGGCAATGAGGGGTTCCCTATCTGGACCATGCTATTCCTGTGGATCTGTGGGCAGCTTGTCCCTAGTGTAGCAATAACACTGGGATTGGTTGAGTCAAGAGATGGGTGGTGGCCTGGTGAAGGTTTGTCAGCCAGCCTGGCAGTGATTATAGGTTCCCTGTCTTTACCAAGCTGTTCCTGTGGATTTGTGGGTAGCTTATACCTTTGTAGTGATGACACTGGGATTGGCTCAGTTAGGAGATGGGTGGTGACCTGGTGAAGGTTAGTCAGCCAGCCTGGCATTGATGATAGTCCCTGTCTGGACCATGCTAGTCCTGTGGATCTGTAGGTAGCCTATACCTGGCACGGTGATGCCCTGTCATTGGAATGAAGTCATTGGGACTGTCTCAGTAGGAGATTCGTGGTGGCTTGATGAAGGTAGGTCAGCTAGCTTGATGATGATGGGTTCCCTATCTGGACCACACTATTCCTGTGCATCTATGGGTAGCCTACATTTGGGGCAATAAAGACACTGCGATTGGTTTGGTCAGGAGATGTGTGGTAGCCTGGAGAAGGTGGGTTAGCTGACCTAGTGGTGATGATGGGTTCCCTGTTTGGACCATGCCACCTTGTAGCCCTTGATCGTGGTGATTTTTTGGTCAGGTGTCCTCCAGCGTGACCTCTATTGGACCAGGCCATAGAATAGAATAAATATAGCTGTCTTCTGAAATTGAATTTTGAAAATAATAGAATAGAATAAAACAGAATATAATAGAAAAGAATAAGGTAAAACAGAACAGAATAGCATAGAAAATAAAAGAATGGAATAAAATAGAATAGAAAATAATAGAACAGAAAAGAAAAAATAGAATAGATTAAAATTGAATAGAATAAAACAGAAAAAATATAGCCATCTTCCAAAATTAAAACAAAATAGAATTGAATAAAACAGAATAGAATAGAAAATAAAAGAATAGAATAAAATCGAATTAAAAATAAAGGAATAGAATAGAATAGAAAGAAATAATATAATAGAAAACAATATAACATAAAATAAAAGAATAGAATAGAAAAGAATAGATTAGAATGGAATGGATTAAAACAGAAAGAATATAACCATCTTCCAAAACTCAAACTTTAAAGCGATTCTAAAGGTTTTTTTTTTTTTTTTTTTAAATAACAAACATGTCTATACCTACCTGCTCTGTGTAGTGGTTTTGCACAGAGCAGCCTGAATCCTTCTCTTCTCGGGTCTCCCACAGGCTCTCCTGGCCCCTGTCTCCTGTTGGGTGCCCCCACAGCAAGCAACTTGCTACGGGGGCACCCGATGCTCCATGCGTGCATTAACACACGGAACTGCGGCTTGCCCTGCATCCTCTCTCTCCTCATAGGTGGACTGACTGTGATTGACAGCAGCGGGAGCCAATGGCTCCCACTTGCTGTCTCAGCCAATGAGACAGCAAGGACCCGGAAGAGCCAAGACTGTCATTCAAATCGCTGGATCACGATGAGGCTCAGATAAGTATTGAGGGGTCAAGGGGAGCTGCTGCACACTGAAGGTTTTTTTTATCTTCGTGCATAGAATGTAAAAAACCTTGATCCTTTACAACCACTTTACCCCCTTCCTGTCCAGGCCAATTTTTAGCTTTCAGTGCTGTCACACTTATAATGACAATTGAGCGGTCGTGCAACACTGACCCATAATAATTTTTTAGCTTTTTTTTTGAGACTTTATTTTGGTGGTATTTATTCACCACTGGGATTTTTATTTTAGTTTTTGCTATATAAATGAAAAAGTCCAAAAATTTGGAAAAAGTGTTTTTCTTATAAAATGTTTCAAATAAATAATCGTTCTTCATAAATCTTGGCCAAAATGTGTTCAGTTATCTTTTAGTAAAAAAATAACCCAAATTAGTTTATAAGCAAACATTATAATTAAAAAAAAAAAACATTTTTATTTTATTTTTTTATATTATTATTTATGTTTGTGTTTTTTTTTAACATACTGTCAACCTAGCAGTACAGTGTCACCATAGTGACACTGTACTACTTGTGGGGGGTGATGAAGATTTTTTTTTTTTTTTTTACACTGATTGCTTTTACACCCATAAAGGCTGTAAACGCAATAATGTTTCCTTCTCTCTGGCTGCATTCTTGCAGCCATTGAGAACTACTGAGTGAGCTGTGATTGGTCACAGCTTGTCACATGGTACAAGGCTGTTGTGAATAACCTTGTACCATGTGACCTCTGTGATCTTTCACAGATTTCACATGTAGTAAGCAACAGGGGCGGACTGACAACTCATGGGGCCCCCGGGCAATAGGGGATCATGGGGCCCCTGTATCTTTGCCCAAACTCAAAAAAGCCTATGAAAAAGGTACCAGGGGCATCTCATGGGGCCCCCTACTGACCCCGGGCCCTCGGGCAGTGCCCGAGTTTCCAAATGGTCAGTCCGCCCCTGGTAAGCAATGATGTCAGAAGTGACATCTTGCTTACACCTATTCATGTGATCACTGATTGGCCAATCACACAGAGGTCCTATACAGCGATCGTTGTTCCACTGTCCAAATGGCGGGCGCAGTTTATGAACGGCAACCCGCCGCTGCACTGCCACCGGCCGTTTATATACAGTGCCCAGACGGGAAGTGGTTAACTAGAATAGAACCAGCTATTCTTCACAATGAATTTGGATCAATTCAATATTTTTGATTCAAATTTGATTCCAATACTTCGAATCCATTGGAAATATTTGAATCTGGTCGAAAACAAATAAACGAAACAAAACGAAATAAAACAAATTTTGGTACGAATGCAACAAAACAAAATTAGAAACTTAACGACTCTATCCAAAACGAAACACATTTTTTTCATTCTGCCCATGTTTATGCCACAGAAGTAGAGTCTTGATGGTGGGCAGCACAGTGGCTTCGTGGTTGGCACTTCAGCTTGGCTGCAATTGGGTCGTTGTTGCAGAACCCTCGTTGGACATGGTCCTGCATCCAATGCCTGCATCTACAATGTTTCACAAGGCATAGCATAAAACAGGAACCCCGGACCCTGACCCGCCACTCATGCCGTCTTTCTGTGTCAAGACACATCTCAGGACAGTTTAGTAAATCCAGCTCACAGTTTCCTCGTTTCCATCGATGGAAAGCCCAGGGAAAGAAACCTTTTAAGTTCACCGCAAAAGATTAAACCATTTACGTCCTAACAGGGTACACTCCATCCATTCATTTAAAGCTCCTTCCCAGAATCCTTTGTGCCAACCAGAGAGTCAACATTGTGGTCTAACCACCCGCCACAAGAGAGAACCGCAGGGGGGAAAATAGCTGCATTGCGGGGGAACTCTAACAAAAATATAAATAATGGCTATTTTTACATCTCCGAGATTAAAGCGTCCATCCAAAATATATTATTTGGAGCCTGCAGAGAAGAAGAAACAGAAAGCTGGTTCTAGAATGGCAAAAAAAGAAAAAGAAAGAGGTTGCTGTCATGTTGAGGATTTTGGTTAAAAGGCTCTGAAACGTGAAAGATATTTGTGACCAGGGGCGGACTGACCATTTGCAAACTCGGGCGCTGCCTGAGGGTCCGGGGTCAGTAGGGGGCCCCATGAGATGCCCCTGGTACCTTTTTCATAGGCTTTTTTGAGTTTGGGCAAGGACACAGGGGCCCCATGATCCCCTATTGCCCGGGGGCCCCATGAGTTGTCAGTCCGCCCCTGTTTGTGACTTTGTTTTAGACCTCTAACAATGATCTTCATAGATACAGTTGTGTCCAAAATTATTCAACCCCCACTGAAATTGAGTGTTTTGGCCAGTTTGACATTGCTTTTGATCATTCAGTCATCTTGCTTACATTTACATTAAAGAGGCACTTGTAGGTCAGACAAATATAACATAACAGTTATAATGAAATAACCACAAATGTCTTTTCTGTGCTCACAGCATTATCAGTTTTATTCAACCCCCAAGTGACATTCAATCTTAGTACTTAGTACAGCATCCTTTTACAGTTATAACAGCTTTTAAACGTGAAGCATAGCTTGACACAAGTGTCTTGCAGCGATCTACGGGTATCTTCGCCCATTCTTCATGGGCAAAGGCCTCCAGTTCAGTCACATTCTTAGGCTTGCGCACTGCAACTGCTTTCTTTAAGTCCCACCAGAGGTTCTCAATCGGATTTAAGTCTGGTGACTGCGATGGCCACTCCAAAATGTTCCAGCCTTTCCTCTGCAACCATGCTCTAGTGGACTTGGAGGTATGCTTGGGATCATTGTCCTGTTGAAAGGTCCAACGTCTCCCAAGCCTCAGGTGTGTGACGGACTGCATCACGTTTCCATCCAATATCTCCTGGTACTGAAGAGAATTCATGGTACCTTGCACACGCTGAAGCTTCCCTGTACCTGCAGAAGCAAAACAGCCCCAAAGCATGATTGACCCTCCACCATGCTTCACAGTAGGCAAGGTGTTCTTTTCATCATAGGCCTTGTTCTTCCTCCTCCAAACATAGCGTTGATCCATGGGCCCAAACAGTTCTAATTTTGTTTCATCAGTCCACAGAACACTATCCCACAACTTTTGTGGTTTGTCCACATGGCTTTTGGCATACTGCAGTCGACTCTTCTTATTCTTTGGAGACAGCAAGGGGGTACGCCTGGGAGTTCTGGCACGGAGGCCTTCATTACGCAGTGTGCGTCTTATTGTCTGGGCTGAAACTTCTGTACCCACATCTGACAAATCTTTTCTCAGTTCCTCAGCAGTCACACGGGGACTTCTCTCCACTCTACGCTTCAGGTAGCGCACAGCAGTCGAAGTCAGCATCTTCTTTCTGCCACGACCAGGTAGCGTTTCAACAGTGCCCTTTGCCTTGAATTTGCGAATGATGCTTCCTAAGGTGTCTCTTGGTATGTTTAACATCTTTGCAATCTTCTTATAGCCATTGCCCTTCCTGTGAAGAGAAATCACCTCTTCTCTTGTCTTCCTGGACCATTCTCTTGCCTTCACCATGTTTGTAACCACACCAGTAAATGTCTAGAAGGAGCTGAGTATCACAGTCATTTTAAAGCTGCCTAATTGGTGCTTATTATGCTTGATTGCTGCTCGGTGACATCCACAGGTGTTTTCAATACCTGATGGAAAGCACCTGTATGAACCTCTGTTCTTCAGAGTGGTAGTCTTTAAGGGGTTGAATAATTGTGGCAATGAAGAAACCACATAAGAACCATTTACTACTGTATTACATAAACAATTGATGTCATTTTAGTTGCATTTGGGTAGTTACAACGTCCTTGTAGGATTTGATTCTGAATACAATTCCAAATGTACACTATAGTCCCTAAACCCCTTTACAGCATTGGGGGTTGAATAATTTTGGACACAACTGTATGTATGTTTTCTAGAAACTCAATGACAGGTGAATAGAGATGAGCGAATTATTCAAAAATTCGATTCGGCTGATTCGCCGAATTTGAGGAAGAAATTCGATTCGATGCGAATTTATTCGCTACGAATTCAACTTATAAAAAGGGTTTCTAGGCTTCAGAGAGCCTTTATATTAGTGCAGTAACACTGTACCTTTAATTTAAATGCCCTTGGAGATGAGGAAGGAGAAGGAGAAGGATGAGAAGAAGGAGAAGGAGAAGG
The DNA here is from genome assembly GCF_062004578.1 of Staurois parvus. Taxonomy (NCBI): domain Eukaryota; kingdom Metazoa; phylum Chordata; class Amphibia; order Anura; family Ranidae; genus Staurois; species Staurois parvus. The sequence continues at coordinate 3,716,926 of NW_028317920.1, read as the reverse complement.
ATGAGAAGAAGGAGAAGGAGAAGGATGAGAAGAAGGAGAAGGATGAGAAGAAGGAGAAGGATGAGAAGAAGGAGAAGGATGAGAAGAAGGAGAAGGATGAGAAGAAGGAGAAGGATGAGAAGAAGGAGAAGGAGAAGGATGAGAAGAAGGAGAAGGAGAAGGATGAGAAGAAGGAGAAGGATGAGAAGAAGGAGAAGGAGAAGGATGAGAAGAAGGAGAAGGATGAGAAGAAGGAGAAGGATGAGAAGAAGGATGAGAAGAAGGAGAAGGATGAGAAGAAGAAGGATGAGAAGAAGAAGAAGGATGAGAAGAAGGAGAAGGATGAGAAGAAGAAGAAGGATGAGAAGAAGAAGAAGGATGAGAAGAAGGAGAAGGATGAGAAGAAGAAGAAGGATGAGAAGAAGAAGAAGGATGAGAAGAAGGAGAAGGATGAGAAGAAGAAGAAGGATGAGAAGAAGAAGAAGGATGAGAAGAAGGAGAAGGATGAGAAGAAGAAGAAGGATGAGAAGAAGAAGAAGAAGAAGGATGAGAAGAAGGAGAAGGATGAGAAGAAGAAGAAGGATGAGAAGATGAAGAAGGATGAGAAGAAGGAGAATTCCAAGCCGGCAAAAAGTGTATCTGCAGAGCTCCGCTATTTCTTAGCGGAGCTCTGCAGATACACTTAGCGGAGCTCTGCAGATACACTTTTTGCCGGCTTGGAATTCTTCTTATTTTCATCCTACTTCTTCTTCTTCTTCATCCTCATCCTCATCCTCTTCTTCTTCTTCTGAGGATGAGGATGAAGAAGAAGAAGAAGAAGTAGGATGAAAATAAGAAGAATTCCAAGCCGGCAAAAAGTGTATCTGCAGAGCTCCGCTAAGTGTATCTGCAGAGCTCCGCTATTTCTGACAGTTCTCTGACATTCACTCCATACAGCGGTTGAAACATTGTATCTATTTGTTTCCATAAATGGAAACAAATAGATACAATGTTTCAACCGCTGTATGGAGTGAATGTCAGAGAACTGTCAGAAATAGCGGAGCTCTGCAGATACACTTAGCGGAGCTCTGCAGATACACTTTTTGCCGGCTTGGAATTCTTCTTATTTTCATCCTACTTCTTCTTCTTCTTCATCCTCATCCTCTTCTTCTTCTTCTGAGGATGAGGATGAGGATGAAGAAGAAGAAGAAGTAGGATGAAAATAAGAAGAATTCCAAGCCGGCAAATAGTGTATCTGCAGAGCTCCGCTAAGTGTATCTGCAGAGCTCCGCTATTTCTGACAGTTCTCTGACATTCACATTTACAGCGGTTGAAACATTGTATCTATTTGTTTCCATTTATGGAAACAAATAGATACAATGTTTCAACCGCTGTAAATGTGAATGTCAGAGAACTGTCAGAAATAGAGGAGCTCTGCAGATACACTTTTTGCCGGCTTGGAATTCTTCTTATTTTCATCCTACTTCTTCTTCTTCTTCTTCATCCTCATCCTCAGAAGAAGAATGAAAAGAAGAAGAAGAATGAAAAGAAGAAGAATGAAAAGAAGAATGAGAAGAATGAAAAGATTCTTCTTCTTCTTCTTTTCATTCTTTTCATTCTTCTTCTTCTTTTCATTCTTCTTCTTCTTCTTTTCATTCTTCTTTTCATTCTTCTCATTCTTCTTTTCATTCTTCTCATTCTTCTTTTCATTCTTACTCTCATTCTTCTTTTCATTCTTCTTCTTCTTCTTTTCATTCTTCTTTTCATTCTTCTCATTCTTCTTTTCATTCTTCTTTTCATTCTTCTTCTCATTCTTCTTTTCATTCTTCTTCTTTTCATTCTTCTTTTCATTCTTCTTCTTCTTCTTTTCATTCTTCTTCTTCTTCTTTTCATTCTTCTTTTCATTCTTTTCATTCTTCTTTTCATTCTTCTCATTCTTCTTCTCATTCTTCTTTTCATTCTTCTTCTCATTCTTCTTTTCATTCTTCTTCTTCTTTTCATTCTTCTTTTCATTCTTCTCATTCTTCTTTTCATTCTTCTTTTCATTCTTCTTCTCATTCTTCTTTTCATGAAGAAGAAAAGAAGAATGAGAAGAATGAAAAGAAGAATGAAAAGAAGAAGAAGAAGAATGAAAAGAAGAATGAGAAGAAGAATGAAAAGAAGAATGAAAAGAAGAATGAGAAGAATGAAAAGAAGAAGGAAAAGAAGAATGAAAAGAAGAAGAAGAAGAATGAAAAAAATAAGAAGAATGAAAAGAAGAATGAAAAGAAGAAGAAGAATGAAAAGAAGAAGAAGAAGAAGAATGAAAAGAAGAAGAAGAAGAATGAAAAGAAGAAGAAGAATGAAAAGAAGAAGAAGAAGAATGAAAAGAAGAAGAAGAATGAAAAGAAGAATGAGAAGAATGAAAAGAAGAAGAAGAAGAATGAAAAGAAGAATGAAAAGAAGAAGAAGAATGAAAAGAAGAAGAAGAAGAATGAAAAGAAGAATGAAAAGAAGAAGAAGAATGAAAAGAAGAATGAGAAGAATGAAAAGATTCTTCTTCTTCTTCTTTTCATTCTTCTTTTCATTCTTATTCTTCTTTTCATTCTTCTTCTTCTTCTTTTCATTCTTCTTTTCATTCTTCTCATTCTTCTTTTCATTCTTCTCATTCTTCTTCTCATTCTTCTTTTCATTCTTCTTCTCATTCTTCTTTTCATTCTTCTTCTTCTTTTCATTCTTCTTTTCATTCTTCTCATTCTTCTTTTCATTCTTCTTTTCATTCTTCTTCTCATTCTTCTTTTCATTCTTCTTCTTCTTTTCATTCTTCTTTTCATTCTTCTTCTCATTCTTCTTTTCATGAAGAAGAAAAGAAGAATGAGAAGAATGAAAAGAAGAATGAAAAGAAGAAGAATGAAAAGAAGAATGAGAAGAAGAATGAAAAGAAGAATGAAAAGAAGAATGAGAAGAATGAAAAGAAGAATGAAAAGAAGAAGAAGAAGAATGAAAAGAAGAAGAAGAATGAAAAGAAGAATGAAAAGATGAAGAAGAAGAATGAAAAGAAGAAGAAGAATGAAAAGAAGAATGAAAAGAAGAAGAAGAATGAAAAGAAGAAGAAGAAGAATGAAAAGAAGAAGAAGAAGAAGAATGAAAAGAAGAATGAGAAGAATGAAAAGAAGAAGAAGAAGAATGAAAAGAAGAATGAAAAGAAGAAGAAGAATGAAAAGAAGAAGAAGAAGAATGAAAAGAAGAATGAAAAGAAGAAGAAGAATGAAAAGAAGAAGAAGAAGAATGAAAAGAAGAATGAGAAGAATGAAAAGATTCTTCTTCTTCTTCTTTTCATTCTTCTTTTCATTCTTCTTCTTCTTTTCATTCTTCTTCTCATTCTTCTTTTCATTCTTCTTCTTCTTTTTATTCTTCTTTTCATTCTTCTCATTCTTCTTTTCATTCTTCTTCTCATTCTTCTTTTCATGAAGAAGAAAAGAAGAATGAGAAGAATGAAAAGAAGAATGAAAAGAAGAAGAAGAATGAAAAGAAGAATGAGAAGAAGAATGAAAAGAAGAATGAAAAGAAGAATGAGAAGAATGAAAAGAAGAATGAAAAGAAGAAGTATTCCAGTACAGCAAAAAGTGTATCTGCAGAGAGCTCCGCTATTTCTGACAGTTCTCTGACAGTTCCTTCACATTTACAGCGGTTGAAACATTGTATCTATTTCCGAATAAAAACATCTGTATCCTACATGGAAACAAATAGATACAATGTTTCAACCGCTGTACATGTGAAGGAACTGTCAGAGAACTGTCAGAAATAGCGGAGCTCTCTGCAGGGACACTTTTGCCGGCTGATCGGGAAAAATCCGATTCGCGCACCCGAAGTATGCTAATATTCGGATTCGCCGCGAATCGAATTTTTCCTGAAATTCGAAACGAATTCCACTTCGCCTGGTTTGATTCGCTCATCTCTACAGGTGAAGTAAAAAATATTGTATATCTACTTACAATGGCACCTGAAAGTGGGTGGGATATGTTGGGCAGCAAGTAAACATGTTGTCCCTGATGTTGATGTGCTGAAAGCAGAAGAAATGGGCAAGCGGTAAGGATTTGAGTGACTTTGACAAGGGCCAATGGCTAGGCAACTGGGCCAGAGCAACTTCAAAACTGCAGCTCTTGTGGGATGTTCTCGTTCTACAGTGGTCAGGACCGACCAGAGGTGGTCCAAAGAAAGAAAACTGGCGAAACACAGACAAGGTCATGTGTGGCCAAGGCTTACTGATGCAAATGGGGAGCGAAGGCTGGCCTGTGTAGTCCGATCCAATAGAAGAGCTTCTGTAGCTCACATTGCTGAAAATGTTATTGCTGGTTCTGAGAGAAAGGTGTCAGAACACACAGAGCATCGCGGCTTGTTGTGTATGGGGCCGTGTAGCTGCAGACCAGTCAGGCTGCCATGCAGTAGGAATAGTATCCCATCATTGGTGTCATCGGAAGGAATAGTGCCCCATCATTGGTAGGAATAGTGTCCCATCATTGGTAGGAATAGTGTCCCATCATTGGTGTCATTAAGAGGAATAGTGCCCCATCATTGGTGTCATTGGTAGGTATAGTGCCCCATCATTGGTAGGAATAGTGTCCCATCACTGGTGTGATTGGGAGGAATTATGCCCCATCATTGGTGTCACTAGTAGGAATAGTGCCCCATCATCAGTAGGAATAGTGCCCCATCATTGGTAGGAATAGTGTCCCATCATTGTTGTAATTCGGAATAATTGTGCCCCATTATTGGTGTCATTGGTAGAAATAGTGCCCCATCATAACAGTCATTGGGTCCCATTGTTGATGTCATGAGGAGGAACTGTGCCCCATCATTGGTATCACTGGGAGGAATTGTGCCCCATCACTGGCATCATTGCTAGGAACTGTGCCCCATCATGAGTGTCATTGGGTCCCATTGTTGGTGTCATTGGTAGGAACTGTGCCCCATTGTTGGTGTCATTGGCAGCAACTGTGTCCCATTGTTGTCATTGGCAGGAACTGTGTCCCATTGTTGGTGTCATTGGGAGGAACTGTGCACCATTGTTGGCGTTGGTGAATGAAAGAGTGCACCAAGGGCCAGATAAAGGCAAGACAAGGGCTGCATCCGGCCCATGGGCCGCAGTTTGGAGACGACTGCTAGAGAGTGTCATTTCAGTCTGCTGGGACTGCTGACATCACATCCAAAATACTGGCACCCATTAACAGTCTCGAGGCATTTGGAAATCTACACAAGGGTGGATTTTACGGGTAAATAGCATGAATAAAATACATTAAATACACTCATAATCTATTGGGAACATTGTAATTAAGAGGAATGGTCTGGTGACAGGGTCTCTTTAGGTAAACCTTCAATGTCCAAAAACAGGTCAGTCATGATGCTCATGTTGAATACAGAAAGTCGTCTTTGTGATGCCATCGTTCTATGCATCAAAATGTATAAATGTTGGAACGTCAGTCCGTGCCATCTGAATCCTCCTAATGTTGTTTTCTGTACATTAAGGCGAGCGCGCTTGTTGACAGTCTTGTGGTCGGGAAGGCTTCAGAGAGGCACACGGAAAGTTCTCCGCTGACCTGGAAATGTCAGTACGCGACCTTCTACAGGAAAATTGGATGTGACTTTTTAGGGAAATTTTAAGTGTTTGGGGAATCTAAAAATGCGCACTATGTAACGTTCAGTCAGAAATTTGTTTTCATGCTGAGAGCAAACTTCGTCAACAGTCTGTATGGTATTCTAGAATTTAAAGGGGAACTTTGATCTCTGTGGAGGTTAAAGGATTGGTTCGCACCAGAACGCGTTTTCCTGCGCGTTTCCCACAATCCCTTCAAAATGCACTGCCTTTGCATTCTGCTGCGGGTGTCAACGCAATCCATGTTTGGGTGCCACATCGCATGGTATCGCAGTTCCAGGCACAGACTGGCCATAGGGCACATCAAGCATTTGCCCAGGGGGCTGTGGCCACTGGGCCGCATGTCCTAATAATAGCTGGCTGGCTAGGAGGGCCAGTGGGGGGGGGGGTGACACATAGAGGAACCAATCTGTCCATTTCACTGCTGCCACTATTAAATGCCCGCTTCTCCTCTTCTCTCTCCTGCAGGTATTCAGGGGCTGCAGGAGAGACATGGATGGATCAGATGCTCTATATGATGCCATCCCTCCTACCCATCTTCTTTCTGCTGCCCCCAGGCCCCTGTACTCTCTTCTGGTTCCCCTGTGTTCTCTCCGGGCCCCTGTGTTCTCTCTGCCAGCCTCTTTTCCACCCCCACAGCACTGCCAGGTTCCCCCCTCTCCTCTCCAGCTGACTGCTACAGGGGATCTGTTGGGATGGAGAGCAGGGAAGGGGCCGGCAAATATGTCATTTATCAGCCCCTTCCTTGTCTGAATGGACAGTCAGTGATTGGTACCGATCACTGACTTTGTCCATTCATAACTGAGGCATAGTAAACTATGTTTACTATACTTCAGTTTATGAATCATGCTCGACTTACTGTGAAGTTTCACAATTTCAAAGTTGGGGAACATACGGATTTCTGGTTCTATTTGCAAGAAGTCTTACACAGATGTCTATGCAAATCGCACCCAAAGTAGTGCATGTACTACTTTAGACTTGGTCGGAGCTGCACCGATATGACCCTGTAATTGCAGACAATAGGGTGCAACTTGGCGTGCATTTTACTAGTCGCATGGCATGCAAATCGCATGCCAAGTCGCACCCAGTGCAATCGGGGTCTTAAAAAAGTCCCTGACCCTTTTCAAAAATGCACCGGATGAAAACGCAAAAAAAATGTGAACCTGTCCCACAGGAAATTAAGTTAAATGGACTGTAGTTTGTTTCTGCAAAACGCTGCGGAAAACACATAGGTGTGAACCTAGGGTGAAAGGGTGGTCCTGGAAGGTGGGTAGAATGTGGAGCCAAGGAAAGGTACTCGTAGGTGGGTAGAAGGTGGAGCCAAGAATTTGGTGCTCAGAGGTGTGTAGAAGGTGGAGCCAAGGAATGGTGCTCGGTGCTCGGAGGTGGGTAGAAGGTGGAGCCAAGGAATGGTACCCGGAGGTGGGTAGAAGGTGGAACCAAGGAATGGTGCTTGAAGGTGGGCAGAAGGTGAAGCCAAAGAATGGTGCTTGGAGGTGGGTAGAAGGTGGAGCCAAGGAATGGTGCTTGGAGGTGGGTAGAAGGTGAAGCCAAGGAATGGTGCTCGGAGGTGGGTGGAAGGTGAAGCCAAGGAATGGTGCTCGGAGGTGGGTAGAAGGTGGAGCCAAGGAATGGTGCTCGGAGGTGGGTAGAAGGTGGAGCCAAGGAATGGTGCTCGGAGGTGGGTAGAAGGTGAAGCCAAGGAATGGCGATCGGTGCTCGGAGGTGGGTAGAAGGTGAAGCCAAGGAATGGTGCTTGGAGGTGGGTAGAAGGTGGAGCCAAGGAATGGTGCTCGGAGGTGGGTAGAAGGTAGAGCCAAGGAATAGTGCTCGGAGGTAGGTAGAAGGTGGATACAAGGAATGGTGCTCGGAGGTGGGTAGAAGGTGAAGCAAAGGAATGGTGCTCGGAGGTGGGTAGAAGGTGGAGCCAAGGAATGGTGCTCGGAGGTGGGTAGAAGGTGGAGCCAAGGAATGATGCTCGGAGGTGGGTAGAAGGTGAAGCCAAGGAATGGTGATCGGTGCTCGGAGGTGTGTAGAAGGTGAAGCCAAGGAATGGTGCTTGGAGGTGGGTAGAAGGTGGAGCCAAGGAATGGTGCTCTGAGGTGGGTAGAAGGTGGAGCCAAGGAATAGTGCTCGGAGGTAGGTAGAAGGTGGATACAAGGAATGGTGCTCGGAGGTGGGTAGAAGGTGAAGCCAAGGAATGGTGCTTGGAGGTGGGTAGAAGGTGGAGCCAAGGAATGATGCTTGGAGGTGGGTAGAAGGTGAAGCCAAGGAATAGTGCTCAGAGGTGGGTGGAAGGTGGAGCCAAGGAATGGTACTCGGAGGTGTGTAGAAGGTGGATACAAGGAATGGTGCTCGGAGGTGGGTAGAAGGTGAAGCCAAGGAATGGTGCTCTGAGGTGGGTAGAAGGTGGATACAAGGAATGGTGCTCGGAGGTGGGTAGAAGGTGAACCCAAGGAATGGTGCTCGGAGGTAGGTAGAAGGTGGATACAAGGAATGGTGCTCGGAGGTGGGTAGAAGGTGAACCCAAGGAATGGTGCTCGGAGGTGGGTAGAAGGTGAAGCCAAGGAATGGTGCTCAGAGGTGGGTAGACGGTGGAGCCAAGGAACGGTGCTCAGAGGTGGGTAGAAGGTGGAGCCAAGGAATGGTGCTCAGAGGTGGGTAGAAGGTGGAGCCAAGGAATGGTGCTCGGAGGTGTGTAGAAGGTGGATACAAGGAATGGTGCTTGGAGGTGGGTAGAAGCTGGATACAAGGAATGGTGCTTGGAGGTGGGTAGAAGGTGGAGCCAAGGAATGGTGCTCGGAGGTGGGTACAAAGCAGGGATAAGGGGTGACTCTGGAAGGGCAGGTCCCAGCACCTATTCTCTGAGTGTATCCTGTATATTGATGACATTGCACAAAGCAGGCAGAATTATGACTCTTCCTTTAACTTTCACTAAAGATCCAGTTTACATGAAGTATTTACAGCCAGAAATGTTCGAATATTTATCAGCTGGCAGCATTAAGCTGATGTATTGCCTGTGCAGTTTGCCAGACAGGATAAAATTACCGTCTCTATGGACTCGGAGTTATTCTGATCTGAGTTATGATCGCCATTTAGCTGTTTTATGAAGTCATTTTCTGCATTTAGTAAGGACTAAATGCAGAAGATGGACATGTGATATCTCCATCTGATGTGTCCTCCCAGGACACCAATCAATAGACACAAGGAGATACAGAAAGAGGAAACTGACCCCTCCGACGCACGAGGCGACTGTCAGTCCAGTGTAGTCAGATGTGACCGCATTTCTGTTAGATATCAGCTATTATTTCTTCAAACCTATTTCACCAAACTCCTTTCTCATTGCTGTCCCTGGAATGACCTCTGGATCAACTGTGGGTGTAGGATTAGAACATTTTTTTTTTTAATTGTTGAACTGGATGGACTTTTGTCTTTTTTCAGCCAGACTAACTATGTGATGACAGCGGTCACTCTTTTGTTCCTCTGAAACCTAGAAAATACATAACCGACATGGGAATTTTTCCCATTAAATAGCGTGCAGCAACAGCCCCGTTGAAGGGAGATTTATTTTTCTCCCGAAATGCGTTGGTTTGATGGACTTGTCGTTACTCTCAATAAATGCCTCCTAGTCTACCATCAAAAGTGCATTCTTTTGGACATCGGCGCTCCTTCTTTTTTAATATTCCAAGTCTACGTGTGGTTTTACATAAAAAGATAAAAGCTCATCATTGTAAGCGCTCCTGTCAGTGTTAAATGGTTGGTCTCATCCCTGTAACTGCAAGAAATCTTTTCTGTTGCAAAACAACAGACTTACTGGCAGGATAGCAAGATGAAAATAGAAGAAAGAAAACCTAAAAAAGAAAACTAATGCAGCCATCACATCTATTAATTGGTAAGCTGCAATATAATAAATGTATGCGTTTTGAGTGAATACCGCTTTAAAATCGATTAAAAAAAAAAAAGTAAAAAATATAGGAACTGCAGAAATGGTCCGAGAACTCCAGCCAACAGAAACATACAAAATATCTTGTGATGTGCCCTCGTTATTTACTAACTGAGCCTCAGAAAATGTCACCCTGACCATATGAGCCGGTGTTTGTTTAAGGCAAAACTCCGCCAATTTTTTTTTTTTCTGTTTTGAATAGGAAGGAATAGAACCTCTTCCAGGCTTTATTGCTTTGTCCCTTTATTAAAACTGACCTCCAGCCTCCCCTTCAGTCTTGCTCAGTTGTAGAGGCTCCTCTCCTGGACTGAAATGGCTTCCTCTGATTTCACTGCACACTGTGAGCTTCTCATAATGAGCATTAGAAGCTGCACCAAGTCAGATGGCACTCCGCCTCATTTCCTGGCTAGAGGACATCCATCATCATCTAGGGGTGGGCAAACCTGTTGACTTGAGGGCCGCAATGGGTTCATATATTGGACCCGGGGGCCGGACCAAGAGTAGATGAATGATGTGTATGTGTCATCCATAGTAAGTATAGTAATATTCCCCCATAGTAAGCATAGTAATTAATCCCCCATATAGTAATTCATCCCCCATAGTAATTCATCCCCCATATAGTAATTCATCCCCCATAGTAATTCATCCCCCATAGTAATTCATCCCCCATATAGTAATTCATCCCCCATATAGTAATTCATCCCCCATAGTAATTCATCCCCCATATAGTAATTCATCCCCCATAGTAATTCATCCCCCATAGTAATTCATCCCCCATATAGTAATTCATCCCCCATAGTAATTCATCCCCCATATAGTAATTCATCCCCCATAGTAATTCATCCCCCATATAGTAATTCATCCCCCATAGTAATTCATCCCCCATATAGTAATTCATCCCCCATAGTAATTCATCCCCCATATAGTAATTCATCCCCCATAGTAATTCATCCCCCATACAGCGCTGAGCAAACCCTTTGGCGCTATATAAACTCATAGTAATAATATAGTAATTCATCCCCCCTATAGTAATTCATCCCCCATATTAATTCATCCCTCATATAGTATTTCATCCCCCACAGTACTATTCCCCCCAAGTAGTAAGCCAAGTCCCCCCGTGTCAATTCACTTACCGCGCGTTCCTCTCGCCGTGTTCCCGCGCCGTTCCGGTCTTCAGGGCGGACTGTGAGAGGAGCCTAGCTCCCCTCACGTTCGTCACGCTGCCCCGCCTACACACATCCTGACAGCCAATGTATCACGCTCCACGGACCGGATTAAAAGGTCCGCCGGGCCGTATACGGCCCGCGGGCCGTAGTTTGCCCATTGCTGATCTAGAGCTTTCCGCCCCAGCCTGACTGTCCCTAGCCCACCCTTTCATTCATTGGATTTCAGTTCTTTCAGTCATGGAGGCTCAGCATCACATGTAGGCATTACCTAGGATGGTATGCATGCAAATGTAGCCTGCCCCGGAAATCCCTCTCCTTCAGACTGATATCCAACCATCAAGGTATTTTGATATTTGCACAACTCTTCCTAGGAGCCAGTCCACTACTTACATTAGGGCAAAGGATTCTTAAGAAAAATACTAAGCCAGGGTGCTGTGAGGATAAGAGGAAGCTATGTTGGGGCAGCACAGTGGCTAAATGGTTAGTATTTCTACCTGGCAGTACTAGGATCACTGGTTCAAATCCCAAACACAGCACCACCTGCCTGGAGTTTGCATGTTCTCCCTGTGCCTGTGTGGGTCTCCTCCAGGCACCCCAGCCTCCTCCCACACTCCAAAGACATGCTGGTAGGCAGGGGCAGACTGACCATTTGGAAACTCAGGCACTGCCCGAGGGCCCAGGGTCAGTAGGGGGCCCCATGAGATGCCCCTGGTACATTTTTCATAGGTTTTTTTGAGTTTGGGCAAGGACACAGGGGCCCCATGATCCCCTATTGTCCGGGGGCCCCATGAGTTGTCAGTCCGCCCCTGCTGGTAGGTTAATTGGCTCCTGTCCAAATTGGTCCTAGTGTGTATGAATGTAAGCTCCTCGAGTGTTAGGGACTGATGTGAATGTACAATATGTACATGTAAAGCACTGCTATAAGTTGACCGCACTATATAAGTACCTGAAATAAATAAATGTACAGTACCCTGCTTGCCCTCCCACCAGCCATAATCTGTCTGAATTGCATAGAGAAATACAGAGATCCAGTGATGACATCACTGGTACATAAAAAGGAATGTAATGAAAACAGAAAGATTTTATTTAAAAATTCCAATACCATGTTGATGAGGGAGGGATGGATGAACCAGGGAAGGCAAAATATAAGCATTTTAAACTCAAACTTTAAAGAAGATCATGTGGTTCACCTTAAACACTGCAATCGTGTATAACTAGAGAATAACAATTCTTCTTGCCTCAACATGTACATTGCTCAGACTAGGCAAAGTAACAGGTTCATAAGTTCACTTTAACTACTTACCTCCCGGGCCAATTCTGCCATTTCTCTCCTACACGTAAACATCATAATTTTTTTTCTAGAAAATTAACCCCCAAAACATTTTAGATATATATATATATATATATATACTGTATATATATATAAATATATATATATTGTGACGAACCGTCCCTTTGTTATGTAGACAGGCATTCTACACTGTTTGATTAGGGAAATGTGACCTTGTAGTCTTTCATTTCTATAGAGTTCATACTGTATTGTTGGTTGTAGGGTTTTGTTGTAGGTGGGGAAAACCCAGTGCCAGGCTGTCCGGTAGGGGTGGGGGTGAAGCTGTATATACTGAGCTGTGTTTAATAAAGATTGATTCATTTCACCCTACAGGAAGTTCCGACTCCTGGTTTGGGATAGCAGGGAAGGATTGGTTTTGAGCTCTAATACCTGCCTTGGCAGAGCACTGGAAGACTTGCCGGACAAGGGGACCATTGGCTGAGACGCACTGCTCCGCACGAGGAAGCCCAGGCGGAACGGTTCTGCCACATATATATATATATATATACAGTATATATATAAAATTATTATTATTATATTTATATATATTTTTTAGGCAGAGGCCTTAGGGAATAAAATGGTGTGTATTGCAATTTTTTATGTCACACGGTATTTATGCAGCAATTATTCAAACGCAGTTTTTTGGGAAAAAATATACTTTTATGAATTTTAATGCAAAAAAACGCAATATATTACCCAATTTTCTGGTAAAATATAAAGGATGATAGATGAATAACAATAATAAGTAAATAGATACCTAACATGTCACGCTTTAACATTACGCACGTTCATGGAATGGCGCCAAACTACAGTACTTAAAAATATCCATAGTTGATGCTTTAAACATTTTTTTACAGGTTACCAGTTTAGAGTTACAGAGAAGGTCTGGCACTAGAATTATTGCTCTCGCTATAATGGTCAGAACGATACCTCACATGTGTGGTGCGTACTCCGTTTAAATATGCGGGCGCGACCTATGTATGCATTCACAACTGTGCATGTGCGGGGGGGGGGGGGATGGGGCGCTTTCATTTCTTTTTTTTTTACACAGTCCCTTTAATTTTATTTTAGCACTTTTATTCCTATCACAAGAAATGTAAACATCCCTTGTGATAGAAATAAGACATGACAGGTGCTCTTTATGGAGACATCTTGGGTCTATATGACCCCAGATCTCTCCTCTACCTTGGAATACATGAGGAAAAAAAAACATTAATCTCTGTTTCCCAGATAAAAAAAATGGCAGTGTTTACATCTGCCAAGACCGGAAGTTATGTCACAAGAAAAAAAAAACAAAAACAACCCCCCCCCCCCCCCGATGGACCACTCGCTCTTTTCCTGCTGTCACTTTTCTATGTTTCTGTGTCATGACGTTGCTTCCGTCCTCCCAAGACCGTAGAGATAACCAGGGACTATCCGATCCATGTGCAGCTCTATGATAACCCAGCAGCACCGCCAGATTAGATACCGGGCTTGCTGATGACACTGGAGAGCCCGGAGAGGCTTTGGTGGGTGGTCGGCCTCATACAGCAAACCTGACAGGGTCCCACCCTGCCCCCCCCCCAAAAAAAACACAGTTTACTATGCTTCCGTTACGAATGAACACAGTGAGTGATCAGTACCAATCGCTCATTGTGTTCATTCCGGAAAGAAAGGGACAATTATTGGAACCAATCCCCTGTATGGCTCTCTCTACAGCAGCTGAAAGCCAGTGGGAGGAAGAGAAGAAGCCAGCTTTCAGCTGCTGCAGATCCATACAGGGGATTGGTTCCAGTAACTGTCCCCCATACTGTGCTGATCACCTTACCTGCCCACCTCTGATCCAAATAGCTGCCTGGGCCCTGTACAGGAGGACTGGTGGTACCCCCTTATCCAAGGCCCTGGGTGGCGGTGAATGTCCCCTCCTGCTGCCTGTAAAAGCTAATTAGCCACTAGGATGGCTTTTACATGACAGAGAATTGATGGCTGAAAAAAAAAAAAAAAAAAAGATACCAGGATGATGCCTGTAGCTGCAGGCATCACTGTGAAATCTCCACTTCGCAAACGTGCAAATTAGAACGAAAAACCCGTAAGTGATCACAAAAAAAGTGCAAGTGCGAACACCACACGAAAAAGTGCACTTAGGGGTATGCTTTTGTCCTACCCCAAAAGGGGCTGGACCACTACCCTGATCCCGAAGCTCCTGACAGGGGCAAGGTTCCCATTTGGTCCTCCTGGCCAAAAGGCCTGGTGGACCACCGTTCCTTGTGTCCAGCCAAAGCCGGACACCCAGTACTTGGTCAGGGGGCTCTCCCGAAGAAAAAACCCCCTAGGGACAGGGGAGGAAGGAACCAAAAGGCCACACATCCTCCCCCTAGACTTCAGGGCAGGCCCGAGGACCCACACCCTCCATCCGTGGAAAACACACACAAAAGTAACTGTGAAATCTCCACTTCGAGTCTAGGACATCATATGACGACCTACAGACGGGAAGTGGTTAAATGTTTTTTTCACATTCCGCCATGAGAAATATCCACTATCTCTGGTTATGGGGGGCTCAAGACACCTCCTTTTCCCCCTCCACAATGTAGTGCTTAGTACTTGAATGATCCAAGTGCTGTTCAATGGCTGTGGAGGGCTGTACATGGCACTGGGTACGTTTTGACTTGCTGAGCTGATCTGGTCCATCAGACAAACTCAGGGAAAGACATTTCCAGCCTAAGCAGCTTCTGGTCCTTGCTGTAAAGTGAACCTACTATGGGCACAGCACAGGTACTCTTTCCTCTTCAGCCTTCAAAGGAGATGGGGCAAACATGAATGCTGGTGACGAGACAAGAACTTGAGACGCTGGGCCCAGCCTTGTTTGGCTTGGAAAAGAAACGAGCGGACAAACACATGACCAGTCAGTCAGCATAGATTTTTGCAGCTCTTAAAGTAACAACCTTCCTTAAAATGATAGGTGTGCAACATAATGGCCGGTGCGGAGAAGGGGAGAGGACCTACTCCAGTACAGCAATGAATAGTCATTGTACATGCTATTGATACAGCTATACCATTGAAGCCTCCATCGGGACGCATTTAACCGGGTGACAGTGCTGGAGAGCAATTGGGAGAAGGGATGTAGATAAGGGAAGGGGGGGGGGTAGGAGGGTCCAAAACACCTACCCGCAGAGTGTCCATGGTGCTGCAGCTACCATTAACAGTGGCTGTACAAGGCAACGGCAGTTCAGAGCTCTCTTTAGTTGTTCTTCCTTAACTCCAGTCACATAACACAGTCTGATCGGTAGTTTTTATGGGGGAGGTTTGATGATTCAGCTATGAATGAACACAGGGAGGGATTGGTACAGAACAGAACACTCATTGTGTTCATTTAGAAATGGAAGGGGCTGGGAAATGTGATACATTTACCGGACCGTTCCCCCACTCTCCATCCTGAAGGATCCTATTGTGTGCTTGCAGCTGCCAGTGGGAAGGAAAGGAGGGAATATGGCAATACTATCGGCACACAGGGGGGCCAGGGCAGCAGGGGTAAACATTTGGTGCAAAGGGAGGGTGAAGGGTGCAGCAGGGAGGAAATTACTGGAAACGATCTCCTGTATGACTCTCTCTGCAGCAGCTGAAAGCCAGTGGGAGGGAGGGAGAGGAGAAAAAGCCAGCTTTCAGCTGCTGCAGAGAAAGCCATACAGGGGATCGGTTCCAGTGATTGCCCCCCCCTCCACTGTACCATTCACC
The DNA here is from genome assembly GCF_062004578.1 of Staurois parvus. Taxonomy (NCBI): domain Eukaryota; kingdom Metazoa; phylum Chordata; class Amphibia; order Anura; family Ranidae; genus Staurois; species Staurois parvus. The sequence goes on along the minus strand of NW_028317920.1, from coordinate 3,701,186 downwards.
CTTCCTGCCCACATCCGATTCACCCAGTTGCCTGGGCCCGCCTGCTGGCCTGGGCCCCGTACAGGAGGACTAGTGGTACTCCCTTATCCATAGCCCTGACTGGTGGTGTTGGGTATCTGTACTGGGGTAAGCTTTACTGGTAGGGGTAGGAGGGGATCTGAACTAGGGAAGCTGTATTGGAGGGGGGAGATCTGTAATGGGGGGTGCTTTAATTGAGGGCAGAGATCTGTGCTGGTGGCATTGGGAATCTGAACTTGTGGGGGAGATCTGTACTGGGGGAAACTGTACAGGTGGGGAGGATTGATAGGAGCTGTACTGGGGGGAGCTATATTGGTTGGTGGAGGGGGGTATCAGTATTGGGGAGAGCTGTGATATAGGAGAGGGGAACTGTACTGGGGGGGGGGGGGATCTGTACTGAGTGAAATTCTATACTTGGGATGAGATCTGTACTAGGGAAATCTCTACATGGGGGAGATCTGTACTGGGAGGAGTTTTAATGGTGGGCGGCGGATCTGTACTGGTTGGGGGGGAAATATGTGTTGGTGGTGTTGGAGATCTGTAGTTGTGGTGGGGGAGATGTGTACTGGGGGAGCTGTACAGGTGGGGAGGATTGATAGGAGCTGTACAGGGGGGAGCTGTATTGGTTGGGGGAGGGGGATATCTGTACAATCTGTATTGGGGAGAGCTGTGATATAGGAGAGGGGAACTGTACTGGGGGGAAAATCTGTACTGGGTGAAATTCTATACTCAGGATGAGATCTGTACTAGGGAAATCTCTACATGGGGGAGATCTGTACTGGGAGGAGTTTTAATGGTGGGCGGCAGATCTGTATTGGTTGGGGGAGAAATCTGTGCAGGTGGTGTTGGAGATCTGTAATTGTGGTGGGGGAGTTCTGTACTGGGGGGAGCTCTACAGGTGGGGAGGATGGATAGGAGCTGTACTGGGGGGAGCTGTATTGGTTGGGGGAGGGGGGTACCTGTATTGGGGAGAGCTGTGATATAGGAGAGGGGAACTGTACTGGGGGGAAAATCTGTACTGGATGAAATTCTATACTTGGGAGGAGATCTGTACTAGGGAAATCTCTACATGGGGTAGATCTGTACTGGGGGAGTTTTAATGGTGGGCGGCAGATCTGTATTGGTTGGGGGAGAAATCTGTGCAGGTGGTGTTGAAGATCTGTAGTTGTGGTGGGGGAGTTCTGTACTGGGGGGAGCTGTACAGGCGGGGAGGATGGATAGGAGCTTTACTTGGGGAGCTGTATTGGTTTATTGGTTGGTGGAGGGGGGTATTTGTATTGGGGAGAGCTGTGATATAGGAGAGGGGAACTGTACTGGGGGGAAAATCTGTACTGGGTGAAATTCTATACTTGGGAGGAGATCTGTACTAGGGAAATCTCTACATGAGGGAGATCTGTACTGGGGGAGTTTTAATGGTGGGCGGGGGATCTGTATTGGTTGGGGGAGAAATCTGTGCAGGTGGTGTTGGAGATCTGTAGTTGTGGTGGGGGAGTTCTGTACTGGGGGGAGCTGTACAGGCGGGGAGGATGGATAGGAGCTGTACTTGGGGAGCTGTATTGGTTGGTGGAGGGGGGTAGCTGTATTGGGGAGAGCTGTGATATAGGAGAGGGGAACTGTACTGGGGGGAAAATCTGTACTGGGTGAAATTCTATACTTGGGAGGAGATCTGTACTAGGGAAATCTCTACATGGGGGAGATCTGTATTGGGGGGAGTTTTAATGGTGGGCGGTGGACCTGTACTGGTGGGGGGGGGGGGAATCTGTGCTGGTGGTGGGGGAGATCTGTAGTTGTGGTGGGGGAAATCTGTATTGGGGCAAGCTGTACAGGTGCAGAGGATGGATAGGAGCTGTACTGGGGGGAGCTGCATTGGTTGGGGGAGGGGGGGTATCTGTACTGGGAAGAACTGTAATATGGGGGGCGGAGTTCTGTACTGGGGGTTAAATCTGTACTGGGGGGGGGGATTCTATACTTGGGAGGAGATCTGTATTGGTGGGGAAGCTGTACTGGGGTGGGGCAGATCTGTACTGGAGAGGTCATTACTGAGGCAGGTTTTGCTGTACTTCTAGTGATGTGTGACTGGTCTTGAGAACGCCCTGTGGGTGGGGTGAAACGCGTTGACGCACTTCCGGTCTGCCGTCATCTTGGTCTACGCCACTTCTGGTATTTGGAACGCACTCCAACTTTTGCGGTTCAAGCGGCCATTTTAGAGGTGGAAAGCTGGTCATCTTCTACAGTGATTCTTAAAGTGTGAGATCCCTATATTTACAATTTGGAATCTTGTTCCTTTGAAGCCTTTGAGGCTATTAAACAAGGCCTGTTATTTCATTGAAACATGTGAGTTTCCTTATTCTATGGATTTATATGGTATTGAGTGGCAGTATTACACTATGTAGCCTTTCTTTCCTTGCACATTATTGAGGATTCCATGGAGAAGTAGAGCGGAGTCGATTGCTGTATCTAAGCAGGGTGAAGAAGGCGATTTGAGTTCCTCCTGAGGGGCTATAGGATCCCTTACTGTATATCCTATGAGGCTTATTACTCACCTCCATCTGGTGAGTGCGGTCAATATTATTTTTCACGTGGTGATTAGGTGGAAGCACATTTTGGAACATTGTCTTGAAAATCCTTTTGGGAAAATAGGTGACTTGATACAAGCTACTGGCGCCTGCTGTCACTTATGCTGTCCATACACAAGAAATGTTTCCTTGGAAATGTTTTTGTTTTAAGAATGTTCTTTCGATTGTCTAATCCTTAGTGGAGTCAAATCGAAATTCATTTTCCACAACAGTGACGGAAAAATTCCAGCCAGGCCATGCCCCCGACTAATTTCGCTCCGCCTTTTGGAACCTAATCATGATTAGTGAAACGCGTTTAAGGCATTGCCTGGCTGGACTCCGGATTGGGGTTGCTATTCCTCTCACATGGGTCTGGCTTTCAGCCTCCACCTTCTCTGGGTTCAGATGCTGATTTTCGCTGCACAGAGCCCTTAAAGTGATTGTAAATGTTGGATTTGTTTTTTAAATTACAAACTTGTCATACTTACCTGCTCTGTGCGATAGTTTTTTCATAGAGCAGCCCCAATTTTCCTGTTCTGGGGTCCCCCACTGGTGCTTTTGGCGCCTCTTGCCTTCAGAGTGCTCCTTTAGCAAGCTGCAAAGCATAGTATAGAGTGCCCCCCATAGCAAGTTAAAAAACTTCTGCCAGAACTACATGCCCCATGAGGCATTGCTCCTAAGACATTCACAGGTTCTCAGGCACTTACTGACAGGTATGAACAGTGTGCTGAGCTGTATGTGTGCTGTACTATGTATAATGACATGTATGGATGGTGTATGGAGCTTTATGTGTGCTGCATGGTATTTTCTGACATGTAAACAAATAATGCTTTCTGTAAGCAGGTCAACTAATCGATTACACTGTTCAACAGGTAAAAAGTTTTGGGCATAAAATTAGCTAATCTTACATAATTTTGGGGTGCTGAAAACGAAAATGACCCTAAAAAATGTTGATTGGCTCTAGTTTCCATGATATATTCACCCATCTAATGACGTAAGCCATTCAAAATTATGATGCAACTTCAGCTGCATATTGCGCAATTGATACTGGTGACCAATAGAAAATTGCATGTATACTGAGATGATGCAATATTAGCCTTTAATTGCATCACTTCACTGCATAAAAGCTGCAGTATCTGTAGCTGATTGTAGTTCGACAGCGTCTTTACATTTCGTTTTATGCTTATATAGGCTACTCAGTAATGCCTCGAACTTGTGTGAATAAAGCAGATAATTTCTGCTATATCTGCGGTAAAATAACTTTTATCTCACAAAAAAGGAGGATAACAGGAATGATTAAGAAAGCCTACAACTTGTATTTTGGCTGCAAGATAGGAGACCAGGACAAGAACTGGGCACCACATATATGCTGCAATTCTTGTGGGACGGCACTGGAGCAATGGTTGAATGGAAAAAAGGCATCTATGCCTTTCGCTGTGCCAATGATTTGGAGAGAGCCAACAGATCATGTTAGTAATTGTTACTTTTGTATGGTGCCTCCAATTGTAAAAGGGCTAAATAAGAAGAAAAATTTATCTGTGCACTATCCAAATATTCCATCGGCAATACGTCCAGTTCCTCATGGAGAGGGGCTACCAATTCCTAAAGCACCAGAATCCTTCGTGGTTGAGTCAAGTGAGGAAGAACCTGAAGCGTGTAGTCACGTGCAGTTGTAAGAGATAGCCCTTTCCTCGAATACAAGAGAAAAGCAAAGAGAAGCAAAACCGACACAAACTGAAGACAAAACTAGTGAGAATCCTAAGTATTAAAATGATTCAACTTAGCTTATGGCTATAATTTTTCTTGGTAATCCTATGCAATATATTATGCCATTTAGGCTTTGTTATGTAGTCAATATCACTTGCTTTATATTTGTGGAAAGACATCTATCTATATAATTATTGTGCATTATGTAGTCATTACGCCTATAGTAGAAAACTTTCCGTTTACAGAAAAACTAGAGCCAATTGACAAATTTCATTGTTATATTTGAACTCAGATTGTGAAATTCATTAAGAAATGGATCCTTTTGTTTCCAAAACTGGCAAAAATAAAAATTTGTTGAACAGTGTTATATAAATAGTTGACAACTATTTTCATAATCAGTTATAATTAATTATGTTGATTTGTTGTTTCGGCCCTAATCTTGACCCCTGCGCTCCGTGCTACACACTCCTGACCCCTGCACTCTGTGCTTTACAAATTCCTGACCCCTGTGCTCTGTGCGTTGCTCACTCCTGACCACTGCGCTCTGTGTGTTACACACTCCTGGTCCCTAAGCTCTGTGTGTTACTCATTCTTGATCCCGGCACTCTGTGCCTTACACACTCCTAACCCCTGAGCTCTGTCTGCTGCACACTCCTGACCCCTGACCTCTGTGCGCTACACACTCCTGACCTTGCACTCTGTGCGCTTCACACTCCTGACCCCTGCACTCTGTTCATTACTGACTCCTGACCCCTGCGCTCTGTGCATAACTCACTCCTGACCCCTGCACTCTCTGAGTAACACACTCCTGACCCCTGCACTCTGTGCGCTTCACACTTCTGACCCCTGCGCTCTGTGCATTACTCACTCCTGACCCTTGCGCTCTGTGCGTAACTCACTCCTGACCTCTGCACTATATGCGCTACACACTCCTGACCCCTGTGCTCTACACAATCCTGACCTCTGCGCTCTGTTCACTCCTAACCCCTTTTAGACTCCTGGTTGTGGCACAGTATAATTAAAGAACAATTTTCACAAGGACTGTGCCATATGTTACCATGTACACAGTGAATAGGCTCAAGTTTTAAGCCCCCCCCCCCCCATAGTAATTTTGCCACACCACCCTGCACATGCTGACTCATTAGTTTCCTTTCAGTGCCCAAGATCAGTCCCCCTTCTGAAGAAAAAAAATATTCATGGCCCTGATTAGAAGACAGCACAGAACGTTGTCACGCTATTACAGGAAGTGACCTTCATGGCAGGATCACCAAGTACTATTTTAAAAAAGAAAAAAAAATCAGGTTCAGGTTAAAAAAAAGGCCAAAAACAACTTTTGAATTTCATGAACATGTTAAGTCTTTATTGATCCGAGTTTAGCTCCTCTTTAATCTCATATTGATATCTTTGCAGAGACGTCCTATATTAAGTATCCCTGGATTAAGTTCCTGTCTCTGGTGTCATTTTCTCTCTCTCTCTCGATTTTTTTTCTTCCCCCTTCACCTTAGAGAGATCCATGTAACAGGGAGCCGTTGTGTACAGGTAATTTGGGACCAGGCGCTGTAAATAGATACAAGGCCTTTCTGAAGCCCTGATTCACAGAGCCAGACCGATCTGGTTCCTCGTTGTATTCAGGGAACCCGTTACCCCTTCCTGAGGCATAAAGGCAGATATTGTGCGGAGAAGTGTTTATGTTCCTAGAAAGAAGAACCATTCATCTGATGGGGGACTGAAAGTCCCAGCATGCAGGTTCACTGCCCTGCATACACAGATTTTGCTGGTGTCCTAGCATGCCAAGCTGCGCAGAGCTGTAGCCATATGCAAATGTCTTTAACAATTTAGCCAATCAGTGCACAGCGAAATGTCATTTAGAAAACTGAAAATAAAGCAACAATGTAGCACCTAAATCTATCTATCTATCTATCTATCTATCTATCCATCCATCCATCCATCCATCTATCCATCCATCCATTATCTATCTATCTATCTATCTATCTATCTATCTATCTATCTATCCATCCATCCATCCATCCATTATCTATCTATCTATCTATCCATCCATCCATCCATCCATCCATCCATCCATTATCTATCCATCCATCCATCCATCCATTATCTATCTATCTATCTATCTATCTATCTATCTATCTATCTATCTGTCTGTCTGTCTGTCTGTCTGTCTGTCTGTCTGTCTGTCTGTCTGTCTGTCTGTCTGTCTGTCTCTCACTATATGCCTGTCTCTCGCTCTTTGACTCTCTCTCCCTCTCTCTCTCCCTCTCCCTCTCTGTCTGAATGTCTCTCTCTCTCTCTCTCTCTCTCTCTCTCTCTCTCTCTGTCTGTCTGTCTGTCTGTCTGTCTGTCTGTCTGTCTCTCACTATATGTCTGTCTCTCACTCTCTGACTCTATCTATCTATCTATCTATCTATCTATCTATCTATCTATCTATCTATCTATCTATCTATCTATCTATCTATCCATCCATCCATCTATCCATCCATCCATCCATCCATCCATCCATCCATCCATCCATCCATCTATCCATCTATCCATCTATCTATCTATCTATCTATCTATCTATCTATCTATCTATCTTATATAAATGGGTACACCCCAACAAGTTTGTCAGAAAACCTTTACTTTCCTTTTAGAATCAACATTTTCTATGGGACCCTGTACTACAAAATGCTCCCACTAATGCCGGCCATTGATTTCAAACAAGATTTGTTCATTTGCACACGCAAAAAAGTATTTTTCCTAACAAGTTCATTCAAGACCATGTTGCAAAAATGAAAACACCCCAATGAAAGTCTTAGGAGCAAAGCTATATTTTAGACTACAAAAACCTAATTAACAAGAATTCAACTACAGGTGAGTCTAATTATTCATTAAACAGGTGACCAGCAGACAGCTGATTTTAAAGGCGTTACTTAACAAAGAAAACCCCTCCCATTTTATGCTGTCAGCATATCATGGATGGCACCACATGGATGAAAAATGTCACAAGGCCTGAGAAAAGTAATTATTCCTTTACACAAGAAAGGTGAAGGCTACAAGAAGATCAGCAAAGCTTTACTTATCAGTCAGAATACTGTAACAAATGGAATACAAAACTTAACAAAGATGGAACTGCAACCATCTCACTGAGACGTCCAGGCTGTCCACGGAAGTTAAAACTTTGACAGGAGCGTCTTCGGATGAGAAGGGTTTAAGAAAATTGCCATGCAAGTTCACTGCAGTTAGCTAAAGAAGTAGAAAACTAGACTGGGGTGATTGTTTCCTGTGACACGATATGGCGTACACTGCAGAGGAATGGCATGCATGGGTGTCATCCACGAAGGAATCCTCTTCTAAAGCCCATGCACAAAAAAGCCCGCCTAAAATTTGCCAGGGCCCATGCTGAAAAAGAAGACTACTGGGATTCTGTACACTGGAGTGATGAGACCAAAATAAATGTTTTTGGAACTGATGGCGTTGCAAAGGTTGGAGTACAAAGAAAAATGCATGGTGCCTACAGTGAAACATGGTGGTGGCAGTGTCCTTGTGTGGGGCTGCATGAGTGCTGCTGGTGTTGGGAGCTCCATTTCATTGATGGTGTCATGAATTCACAGATGTACTGCAATATATTGAAAGAGAAGATGCTACCCTCACTCTGTGCCCTTGGTCATCGTGCACTTTTCCAACATGACAATGATCCAAAACACACATCTAAGGTCACTGTTGCATCTCTGAAGAACAGGGTGAAAGTGATTCAGTGGCCAAGTATGTCTCGTGATCTGAACCCAACCGAACACCTATGGGAAATTCTGAACAGACAAGCTGTCCTAACAAATCATGGAGGCCATACAAAATACTAGATGGAGTCGTTTTTGTTGTGGGGTATATTCATTTTTGCATCAACTAATTTGTGTAGAACTGAAGATTTTGTAAGCTGAGTTATATTATTAACCTTCCTTTCATGTAATGAGCTAAACAAATGCTCTATAAAACTCAGTTTTGTCAAAATTTTTAGAAATTGGTCTTGTGTTCATTGAGATATTGATTAAAATCTTACTTTTCAAAAGGGGTGTACCAGGGGCGGACTGACATCTCATGGGGCCCCTGGGCAATAGGGGATCTTGGGGCCCCTGTGTCTTTGCCCAAACTCAAAAAAGCATCTGAAAAAGGTACCAGGGGCATCTCATGGGGCTCCCTACTGACCCCGGGCCCTCGGGCAGTGCCTGAGTTTCCAAATGGTCAGTCCGCCCCTGGGGTGTACTCATTTATGCTGAGCACTGTATATATACATAATCACAACACTTAGGTTGGGTTTACATTTGAAGCAACGCTTGCCACCCCTCTGAAAATAAATCTGCAGTGGACCACTTTTGAGAGGTCTTTGACCTGTTTTATCCGCCGCACCACTGTGCGACATTATAACTAGCTGCAGGGCGGTTGCAGTGCAGCCTCATTTGTTGAATGGGTCACGTTTGCTGATGGTGCTGCCCATCAAACCCAACAAGGGGGATACTTTTTGCTATGCCATGTATATCCCTCTGTCTGGCTGCCTTTGCAGCTGTGTTTACTGCACCCCAACCTCACGTGTAAGCAAACTCCCACATCTAGCCATGTCTCCAAGCTTTATTTTGCTGGGATAAAAACTTTGGAAGTCATCACTTTGAAAAACACCCCCTTGCATTTCTGAATGTGGCCATCTGGAGTAAGGGCCGTTAATTTGTGTAGCATTTACTTCCTGTAATCCATCTGCCCTTAGCTCAGGCTCCTCAATTCCTCTAGGTGACAAAAAAAAATGCCCATAAAGACTTCTGGGATCTATGAAGACTTCTTGGGAAGCATGACATCATTGGCCTAGGCCAGAAACCAGGAAGTAACTGAAGAAATGTAGAACAAAAAGTTTAAAACAAGTAAATATGATATAATTTCCTTTCCATTTACTAATGTTAGCAGAATAAGGATTACAAATAGTCAGGGCTGCTGTTAAAAAACCATGGGGTCCCATATAGCCAACCCGACAGGCCCCCCTCCCCCCCAAAAAAAACAAACTAGTTTACTATGCTTCAGTTATGAATGAACAAAAAGATTGATCGGTACTGAGCACTCATTGTGTTCATTCAGGAAAGGAAGGGGCTGGTAGATAAGACATATTTACTGGACCCTTCCCCCACTCTCCATCCAGAGGGATACTATTATATGCTTGCAGGAAAGGGAAGAGGGAAGCAGGAAGCACTGCAGGGGTGGGGGGCTCACATAGGGCTCTGGGCAGCAGGGGGAAGCATAAAGTGCACAGGGAGAGTGATTGGTGTGGCGGAGGGGTGGGGGGCGATTGCTGGAACCGATCCCCTGTATGGCTCCCTCTGCAGCAGCTGAAAGCCAGTTGGAGGGAGAGAAGAAGCCGGCTTTCAGCTGCTGCAGAGGGAGCCATACAGGGGATCGGTTCCAGTAATTGCTCCCCCCCCGTGCCAATCACCCTCCCTGCCCACATCTGATTCACCCCCTGCTTTCCTGGGCCCCCCGTACAGGAGGACTGTCTACAGCCCTGATAGTCAATGTTGTTTAAGAGAGTGAAGTTTCGCTTTGAATCTCTTCCTTCTTTATCTAAGGTTGACCAAACAAGAATTTTTTTTGTAGAGAATGGGGGACGAAACTGCACTGCAGGTGCCACCTTCTGGCCATGAGGTACAACTGCAGCGGTCCAGGTCCAGCTCTTTGCCGGAGAAGATCGGCGTCATGGGACAGACAGATACATTTCCAGTGAGTCATATTTGACTGTCAGACAGTTTTACACCCAAATATAAAAAGACGACGTTGGTTAATAAATTCAGACAGATAACAAGCAATGTACAAAGTGTATCCACCAAAGTTTAGCTTTCACTGGTCTGTCAATCTAATTGGTTGCCATGAGTTCCTTTGTACATCAATGAGCCCGGGTTCACATTGATGCGGTGTGGAATTTGCAGTGTTTTCAGTAAGAATTTTGCACTGCATCAGAACTGTACCCCATTCATGCGAACCGCTGCGGGTGTGTATGTTAACAACACCTCGAAATCAGACGGCAAAACATGGTGTGATGAGCAGAATCAGATAGGTGTGAATACCCATGCGATCCGATTCTAGTGCGGACCCAAAAAAGGGTCCTGCATGTTTTTGGTGCAGTGCGAATAGAGCCATACAAAATGTATGGCGCTGATCGCACAGCACACAAATCGCATGTGATTTGTACAGGAATGCTGTGCGGTTCTTGTGTGAATCACATGCGATAAACGGAGCCGCACATATGTGAACCTGGGCTAAAATTGAATGACAGATACTTGCCGTAATTTTCCTTTCCTGACGTGCTCCATGTCAGCACAGCTGGGTATGGGCCCCGTCCCCTCGTGCCCGGTTGCCCTGAATTAGAGCCGTCAGGAAAGGAGCACTTTGCCCTGGATCCATTAAAGGTGCCAAAAGTCTAAGGTGGCCACACAGGCTACAATGCCATTGTCCAATCACATACAAACTCCCTAATGGCATAGTCTGCCTATAATAATAAAAGTACAAACACTGATAAAAGAATGTGCATTCAGTTTTTTTGTATTCAGCCCTGCAAAGCATTGTGTTTGCAATCAGTGGATTGCAGGTTCCTGCAGACTCTTTCCCCAGCCCTAGCTTTACATGGAGGTACGGAGCTTCTGTTATGGGGCCTGGAAGGTGGAGCAATGTAGAGCCTGACCAAATTCAAAACTAAACATGACCCCGCAGTTCACATACTTTTTTATATGGTAAAAAATTTAAAGAATATATTAAAAAATATGTATTTTTAAAAATCTACATTTTTTAAATATATTCTTCAGATTTTTGTTTTTATTCCAAAAATACTTTATTAATATGAGAATAGACAAGATAGCATATAGAGCATATACAGCTATAGATCACAGTCAGAACATACACATGACATGTTGTCTCCCGTTTCGCAGACGGGACTTATTGTAAACTGTAATTTTCAATATTCAAAGCAAACTCCCACATCTAGCCATGTCTCCAAGCTTTATTTTGCTGGGAAAAATCTTTGGAAGTCATCACTTTGAAAAACACCCCCTTGCATTTCTGAACGTGGCCATCTGGAGTAAGGGCCGTTAATTTGTGTAGCATTTACTTCCTGTAATCCATCTGCCCTTAGCTCAGGCAAGAAGTCGGGAGGATGTGCTTAGCTGAGAAATCTCCTCAATTCCTCTAGATGACAAAAAAAAAATGCCCATAAAGACCTCTGGGATCTATGAACACTCCTGGGATCTATGAAGACTTCTTGGGAAGCATGACATCATTGGCCTAGGCCAGAAACCAGGAAGAAACTGAAGAAATGTATAAAAAAAAGTTTAAAACAAGTAAATATGATATCATTTCCTTTCCATTTACTAATGTTAGCAGAATAAGGATTACAAATAGTCAGGGCTGCTGTTAAAAAACCATGGGGTCCCATACAGCCAACCCGACAGGCCCCCCTCCCCCCCAAAAAAAACCAAACTAGTTTACTATGCTTCAGTTATGAATGAAGGTGGACCAATGCAGAGCCTGACCAAATTCAAAACTAAACATGACCCCGCAGTTCACATACTTTTTTATATGGTAAAAAAATCTGAAGAATATATTAAAAAATTTTAAAAATCTACATTTTTTAAATATATTCTTCAGATTTTTTTTTTTATTCCAAAAATACTTTATTAATATGAGAATAGACAAGATAGCATATAGAGCATATACAGCTATAGATCACAGTCAGAACATACACATGACATGTTTCTCCCGTTTCGCAGACGGGACTTATTGTAAACTGTAATACAAGGCCATGTGGAGTGGAACAGTACATCAAGCATACACTACAACCAATGGATACGCAGAGGAAAGTGGATACAGCAATGTAGGTGTATGTTGTCACGTCTTGAATCTCAGCATTTATTTATGATGGAGTGGTATGAAGATTAGGGTATGGAAGGCACTAGATGTTGTGGACGTCATGGCTTACGCAGGGGCGGACTGACCATTTGGAAACTCGGGCACTGCCCGAGGGTCCAGGGTCAGTAGGGGGCCCCATGAGATGCCCCTGGTACCTTTTTCATAGGCTTTTTTGAGTTTGAGCAAGGACACAGGGGCCCCATGATCCCCTATTGACCGGAGGGGCCCATGAGTTGTCAGTCCGCCCCTGGGCTTACGTATTCATAACTTGAGTGTATGATATAGTTGAGATGAGTCATATCTGTGTGAAGGTAAGTGCTCTATTTGGTTGGTGAAGAATGAATGATAAGGTGGTATGACAGGTGTGAAAAAAGAGAGGTCGGAAAGAAGAACAGAAAGAAAAAGAGATGCAGGATGAGATGGTGGGGGAATACGTGGGAAGGGAAGAAAAAAAAAATTTTATATGGGGGGGGGGGGGAAGTGAGAGGTTACGCGGCAGAAGCGTGTATAGGTACTAAAAAGTTAAAATGGAGCACCTCCCCAAGTATTAGCCAAGCCAGAAAGGTAATTATAAAGCTTAGAACATGGTACGTGTAAGATCGGACAGCGGGGTAACACGTGGATTAGAAACCCCATGAGGCATGTCATGATATAGCTCTACAGCCCATCCTTATGTGTGATAAAAGTGTCCCTGGTGCAGATTTTTTTAAACATATAAAACATCATTTAAACATATACTTTTTACACATATTTGTAAATACATTCCAAAAATGTAGATTTGTATTTTTAAAGACATACAGTATATTTGAAATGTATTTTTAAAAATATTTTTCATATATTTTGTAATAAAAACGCATTTCAACATACAGTATATATATATATATATATATATATATATAATATATATATATATATATTTTTTTTTAATTGAAATATATTTTGAAATATATTAAATATGGCCAAATATGCTGTATGTCTTTAAACATACAAATCTACATTTTTGGAATGCATTTCAAATTTATGTAAAAATATATGTTAAAATGACTTTTTTATATGTTAAAAAAAAAATCTGAAGAATACATTTAAAAAATATATATTTTTAAAAATATTTTCATATATTTTGTAATATAGAAAATACGCATTTCAACATGCAGTGTATATATATATATATATATATTTATTGAAATATATTTTGAAATATATTGAACATGGCCAAAATTGTAGCATTTCAAATATATGTCAGTATATTTGGGAAGAATATTTTTTAAATATATTTTAAATATATTTTTCTTCCATGTGGGTAGGGCCATTGAAATACATGGAGAACACTGATGCAAAAAAAAAAGTGCTAACCCCGAGTCTTCTGTTTCAAATGACATTTATGCAGTAACCTACCTCCTTAGACCCAGTCTGTCCTGACAGTATGGTCACCTGCTGATTTATCACCATCCAGTGGCGTCCCGAGGCAGGTGTGGGGGGTGCGCGCCGCACCGGGTGAAAGCTACCACACAGGGTGACACCGGACCCGCTCCACGAAAAGGTAAGTTGTAAAGCAAGCCGGCGATTCCTGCAAGATGTATCGGATCTGTGGATTGAGGATAATGGATCAGAGTCCAATCCCTCCCCAATACGCAGATCCCATCCATCCTGCGGGGATTGTCGGCTTGCTTTACAACTTACCTTTTCATGGAGCGGGTCCGGTGTCACTCTGTATAGGTTGCATGACAACGATCCCCGCAGAATGGATCGGATCTGTGGATTGGGGAGCATAATGGATCGGACTCCGATCCATTATGCTCAGTCCGCAGATCCGATCCATTCTGCGGGGATTGTTGGAGGGGGTGTCACCAAGTGTTATCGCACTGGGTGACACCAACCCTAGGGACGCCCCTGTCACCATCCACAGTTGACTTAACTCTTCATTAGGACACAGCAGTTGAACCCGACACATTTTGAACCAGCTAATTCCAGTACAGAGAATGTTTACCAGTCTTTTGACGTGTATGAGGACAAGCGCTTTCTCAGATCTGTCATTGCAAAGTACTACTGACTTGCAGGGGTAGGCAACCTGTGACTCTCTAGCTGTGCTGGAACTACATTTCCCATGAGGCATTGCAAAGATTACAAAACTGACAGTTACAGCTATGACTTGCAGAACATGATGGAACTTGTAGTCCTGCGACTCTCAGGTTGCCGACCCCTGGACTAGGGGAACACAGGAGAAACAGGGAGGGACTAGCAAGGACTGCACTGACTGGCAATAAACAGGAGGGGAGGACAGAGGGAGATACCAAATCACATAAGTAAACAAGTTGTATTGGTGTATTGGCTCTAAGCCATCATTAGATGTCAACATACTGCTTAGCAATAATGACCTGATGTAGTTTAATAGAAAACAAAAAAAAATATAAGTGGGAAAGAACAGTAACGGGTCCAAGTATTTATTACCTCTCTCAGAGATCACAGTACTCCCCCTGATCCAATCACTTCAACCTCATAGAAGCTTTAACATGTGAATATGAAGTGAAGGGCTTGTTCACACGAGTCATGTCGGGCAGAATCACAAAAGCAAAATGCCGAGTGCTGCAACGGGGGAGATTTACAAAATGCCATGTAGAACAAGATGCTGTGGCAGTGATTGGGTTAGTGTGTCTGGCAGGATGGTGACAGTGACATGCAGCTAGGTAAACACGAAGCTGCTTTTTTTTTGTTTTTGGCACTGTGTATTCCCAGCCGTGTCCAATTCCTAGAAGCGTGCTGTAACCCGGTGTTCTCACACTCTGATCCTCTGGGGGACTCCCAAAATAATCTGGGACACAACAACCAGATAGGTGCCTTTCAGCACAAGCAACATCAGGGTGGCACAGTGGCTTAGTGGTTAGCACCTCCACCTGGCAGCACAAGGGTCATTAGTTCAAACCCCAACATCACCTGCCTGGAGTTTCTATGTTCTCCCTGTGCCTGCATAGGCTTCCTCCCACATTCCAAAGACATGCTGGTAGGGTAATTGGATCCTGTCTAAATTGTCCCTAGTATGTGTATGTATGCATGTGAGTTGGGGACCTTAGATTGTACACCCCTTGAGGCTTAGGGACTGATGTGAATGCACAATATATATGTAAA
The DNA here is from genome assembly GCF_062004578.1 of Staurois parvus. NCBI lineage: Eukaryota > Metazoa > Chordata > Amphibia > Anura > Ranidae > Staurois > Staurois parvus. The sequence continues at coordinate 3,685,860 of NW_028317920.1, read as the reverse complement.
GTGCTGTGTAAATTGACAGCACTATATAAGTACATGAAATAAATAATAAATCAATAGGTAGCCAGCAGAGGAGCATTTTTTAGGAGCAATGCCAGGGTATGGGACCACTCCACAGAACAGCATCAGAGGAGAGGGGGGGATGTATTCATTCTGGGAAAAGCCTTGAACCAAAATATTGACTACAAGTCAACCATGTGCATTCAAATTTACCAATCAATCAAAGCTCAACAGTAGCAAAAGTGTGTATTTTTTACTTTTGGACTGGAAGCTTTAGAACCCCAAAAAAAAGGTTGTATTATTTTATTTTTGTTTATTTTTAGATGAAGACTGGAAGCCATAGAACCCCAATGAGGTTTTATTTTATTTTTTATTATTGTATTTCATTTTATTGTAATTTAATTTGATTTTGTATAGTAGTTATTTATTATTTTATTTCATTTTTATTTTATTTCATTTTAATAAAATTTTGTATTTTATGATATGTGTGTATCCCGTTCATATTGCATCACTAACGGAGAGACTTCTCCCTGGCTTTCTACTAGTAGGTGAAAGACTACTACAGTATATATATATATATATATATATATATATATATATTTTTTTTTTTTTTTTTTATTGAAATATATTTTTAAATATATATCGAATATGGCTAAAATTGTAATATTTCAAATATATTTTTCTTCCACATGGGAAATCAGGGGTCAGGGGCCTAAATAAACTCTGCTGTCACCCAAGTTGGCCACAGAGATCACAAGGGGCCCAGCGTCCAATTGGACAACTGTTCCTAGGTGACCGTAGGAAAGCATTGAGGAGCTAAGTTCCCCATAACTTCTTTCCACTTCTGTATTGCCGCGTTAGCTTAGCACCACCTACAGTGGGGAGTACGCATTGCACCTGCCTAGACGTTTATCATGTGCCAAATTTCAGTTAAAAATAGGCAGAGCCTGAAATCAGTGGGGTCCAAGAAATGTTAAGTATCGTACAGATTAATGGTCTTGATATGCTGGTTTTGGCAATTAACCAGTTCCCGTTTGGTCCATGTACATAAACGGCCAGACGGGAGCAGTGCCAAAGCAGGTTGCCGTTTATAAACAGCCCCCGCATTCACTGCCTTCAGTTTCTCTTTTCAGGAGTAGTGCAACCTACTAGGCAGACAATAAAAGCATCGTGGAAAGCCCCATATCCTTCAACAGTGAAGTGGTAGGTACTTCTACTATTTACAAGGTGGTGATAAAATAGTAAACCTTTTTATGATACTGAGCATCTTTCAAAGGGTCAGTCCTCCAAACACTGCTACTATATGGCCAAGAGTATGTAGACAACCCTCAAAATGATGGAGATCAGGTCAGAAAGTTGGGTCTCCATCAGAGGTCATGGGTCTTACAGCAGGACAATGTAGACAATGTAGAATGTAGACAACCCTCGAAATGATGGAGTTCAGGTCAAAAAGTTGGGTCTCCATAAGAGGTCATGGGTCTTGCAGCAGGACAATGACCCAAAGCACACGTCAGAAAGCCCTCAGAAATGGTTTCAAACAAAGCACTGGAGAGGACTGAACTGGCCAGCAATGAGTCCAGATCTCAATCCCATAGAGCTGTGGAAAGATCTCAAAACAGCAGTTGGGAAACAGAACCCTTCCAATCTGAGTGACCTGGAGCACTTGGCAAAAAAAGAGGGGTCCAGAATTCCAGTAGAGAGGTGGAAGAAACTCATTGATGGTTACAGGAAGCCATTGATTTCAGTTATTTTTTCCAAGGGGTGTGCTACCAAATATTAATCTGTGGGTGCCAAGAATTTTGTCCAGTCCATTTTTGAGGTTTTTATGTGGAATGTGTCAGATTTGGCTTTTTGTATCTTCACTCTTTTGTGTCATACCAATACAAACAAAAGGAATAAACATGAGAATGCTGAAACATTTGTAATTGCAACAATTTTCTGGGTGAAGTGGTGCATTATCTGACAGAAATGCAGGGGACATGATTTTTGGCAATGGCTGTATATACAGTATATATATACATATACTGTATATGCAACAAGAGTAATGGAAAATGGCAACGACCCCTGAAAGAAACACATGAAATAGTAAACAATAGTAAACAATAGAGCAACCATATACAATTTGTAGTAAGCCAATGGTCCAGAGAATATTAAATAAAGTACTTTACTGCCCTCTAGCGTCCTAATACCTTGCAATGATATGGTGCACATCTCTGAGTCATAAAATATTCTATGTGCCTGAAATCAACTAACATCCCATGATATTTATACCAGAATCCACCACTGTTCAATCCCACCTTCACATCACCTTTGCATGTAGTGCGTTTTTGCTCCATTTTTGCTGTGTTTTGTGTTTTAAATCTACCTAGCAATAAGAAAAATGAAAAAAAAAAACCACATCAAAAACGTGGCAAAAACCGTACTACATGCTTTTCTGCAGCATTTCCATTGAAGTCTATAGAACCAAAAACGCAACTTTTTGCATTCAAAAAAGTCCCTGACCCTTTCCAAAAAACGCACCAGGTGGTGAAAACTCGGAGATGTGAACGTGTCCCATAGGAAATCATGTTAAATGGACTGTAGTGCGTTCCTGCAAAATGCAAAAACACCCTCCCCTTTGTTTTTTTTTTCTCTCTCTCTGAATGGAGGAGAGAGATACATTGTATCTCTCTCTACTTGCAGAGAGAAAAAAAATATTTGTAAAAAAAAAAAAATCAAGATAAATAAATATTAAAAAATTAAAGTAAAAATAAAGAAATAAATACCTAGATCAAGGTTTGATCTAGTTCAGTGCCAGGGTTAGTGTTTGGGTCAAGGTCAGGATTTGTTTTTTTTAAATTGGTATCAGTGTCAGTTAGTATCAGTGTGTTTTAGGTAAGAAAAACAAAAAGCAAAATGCGCACTATTTTTTCTGGGCTGTAGCACAGGTAAAAACAACAAATAACATACGCATATATGGTATCTTTGAAAGAAAAAAAGGGTGCTGTTGTGCTTAGGAAAAAAATTAATATGTATGTGAAAGAATTAACTATATATAAGAAACCTATATAGCAGCAGTCCTAAATGTGAATTTCTAAACACAAAAAAATATTTTTTTATATATTTTGAAATATATGACATATATGGTGAGAAGACCCTTGAAAACGCCCTGTGGGTGGGGCGAAACACATCGATGCACTTCCGGTCTGCCGTCTTGACGTCCCGTGTCATATCCGGTGAGTGGAACGCAAGCCATGCGGTGCGTTCCAAGTGGCCATTTTGAGGATTGTTTGAACATTGGTCTGTCATCCCCTGCTCATCAGGCTGTGAGGTTTCTACTATGGAGCATGGAAACACTGGATTTTATGTGAGCCTATGGAGGCAATAAAAAAGGTTGTATTTTCATCTGACAAATGTGAGTGGTCTGGTTATGTTTTTTAGCATTATATAGTAGTAGCAGGATTACACTATTTTATATTTCTTTCCTTTGCACTGCTGTGGAGTCTGAAGTGAGGACAAGGCAGGAGCCAATAAGAAGTTCTTCCCAAATCATTTATGGTGGAAAGGAGTCCAGGAGTTTTAGAGGGGGCTTGGGATCCCTAGATATCCCAAAAGGTGTATTACTCACCTCTATCTGGTGAGTGCGGTTGTTATTGGTTTTCTCACTGATGAATGGTGGAAGCAATTTCCTAGTTTGGACTATCCGTTTTTTCACACACATATATATATATATATATATATATATATATATATATATATATATGTTATCACTTGGGAATAAGGACTTTTATTATGATTTTTTTTTTTAATTCTTTTTCTTTGGACATTTTTTTCTGATCATATCACTTTCAAGTTTGCATTATTTGAAGTGTTTATTTGCGCTGTTTTTTTGTATTTTCACTTTTTTGGTTTGGTTTACCTGTGTACAGCAGCAATTTAACTACCTGAGTGTAAGTTTCTGGAGGTGGTTCCTGTGCACTGGGGTGGGTGTATTTATTTAATTTGAAAGCCCAATTTGTCCTGAAAAAAAACAATGTATAATTTACCTGGATGTACAAAGTAGTTGTGATGATATGTACGGTTTTACCTGTCAAATGTTTACATGTCAAAGTTATAAAATTATACTTAGGCTTTAAGATTTGCTTTACCCTTAGGCATGAAGGGGTTAAGACATTATGACAATTAGGCGCTCATTAGATCAGAGCTGCTCCATCTTTCTTAATCACTGTATAATATTATTAATAATACTGATATAATAATAAAGAAATTATCATGTAGGAAAAAAGTTAGAATACATATTTACCTTATCACTAGGTTCCATTATTTATCATATTTGGTGACCTTCCCTGAAGGATAGGGGTATCAACCCTCACTGCGGAAGGTCTTGGTTAGGTACAGTCAGGTCCATAAATATTGGGACATGGACACAATTCTAACATTTGTGGCTCTATACACCACCACAGTGGATTTGAAATAAAACGAGCAAGATGTGCTTTAACTACAGACTGTCAGCTTTAATTTGAGGGTATTTACATCCAAATCAGGTGAACGGTGTAGGAATTACAATAGTTTGCATATGTGCCTCCCACTTGTTAAGGGACCAAAAGTAATGGGACAGAATAATAATCATAAATCAAACTTTCACTTTTTAATACTTGGTTGCAAATCCTTTGCAGTCAATTACGGCCTGAAGTCTGGAATGCATAGACATCACCAGACGTTGGGTTTCATCCCTGGTGATGCTCTGCCAGGCCTCTACTGCAACTGTCTTCAGTTCCTGCTTGTTCTTGGGGCAGTTTCCCTTCAGTTTTGTCTTCAGCAAGTGAAATGCATGCTCAATCGGATTCAGGTCAGGTGATTGACTTGGCCATTGCAGAACATTCCACTTCTTTCCCTTAAAAAACTCTTTGGTTGCTTTTGCAGTCTGCTTTGGGTCATTGTCCATCTGCACTGTGAAGCGTCCAATGAGTTCTGAATCATTTGGCTGAATATGAGCAGATAATATTGCCCGAAACACTTCAGAATTCATCCGGCTGCTTTTGTCAGCAGTCACATCATCAATAAATACAAGAGAAGCAGTTCCATTGGCAGCCATACATGCCCACGCCATGACACTACCACCACCATGCTTCACTGATGAGGTGGTATGCTTAGGATCATGAGCAGTTTCTTTCCTTCTCCATACTCTTCTCTTCCCATCACTCTGGTACAAGTTGATCTCGGTCTCATCTGTCCATAGGATGTTGTTCCAGAACTGTGAAGGCTTTTTTAGATGTCGTTTGGCAAACTCTAATCTGGCCTTCCTGTTTTTGAGGCTCACCAATGGTTTCCATCTTGTGGTGAACCCTCTGTATTCACTCTGGTGAAGTCTTCTCTTGATTGCTGACTTTGACACACATACACCTACCTCCTGGAGAGTGTTCTTGATCTGGCCAACTGTTGTGAAGGGTGTTTTCTTCACCAGGGAAAGAATTCTTTGCTCATCCACCACAGTTGTTTTCCGTGGTCTTCTGGGGCTTTTGGTGTTGCTGAGCTCACCGGTGCATTCCTTCTTTTTAAGAATGTTCTAAACAGTTGTTTTGGCCACGCCTAATGTTTTTGCTATCTCTCTGATGGGTTTGTTTTGTTTTTTCAGCCTAATGATGGCTTGCTTTACTGATAGTGACAGCTCTTTGGATCTCATCTTGAGAGTTGACAGCAACAGATTCCAAATGCAAATAGCACACTTGAAATGAACTCTGGACCTTTTATCTGCTCATTGTAATTGGGATAATGAGGAAATAACACACACCTGGCCATGGAACAGCTGAGAAGCCAATTGTCCCATTGCTAATGGTCCCTTAACAAGTGGGAGGCACATATGCAAACTGTTGTAATTCCTACACCGTTCACCTGATTTTGATGTAAATACCCTCAAATTAAAGCTGACAGTCTGCAGTTAAAGCACATCTTGTTCGTTTCATTTCCAATCCATTGTGTTGGTGTATAGAGCCAAAAATGTTAGAATTGTGTCGATGTCCCAATATTTATGGACCTGACTGTAAGTATCAATTATAATTTTTTTTCCTACAGGTAAGTTTTTTTTACTATTTTAAAGACACTAAGACAATTATACTATTTTTGGGTGAAGAGGGAATTAGGGACATTGCATTAACTGGCCCTTGTTTTATTATTATCTTCACAATTCCTATTCACAGTATATCAAAACCCAATAAAAAAAAATATATCGCAGGTTACCAGTCCTTAGATGTAGTGGTTGCCTTAGTTTTTTTTAGGCGAAGTACATTTTTTAAAAATACAGAAAACAACTTGTCACTTCCTGGGCATGAACTGCAATCTCAAACATTGTCATTGTCTTTCATCTTCTGTGAACTACGACACAACTACCCTCAATGTAACGGAGATGAGAAGAGGGGGGAAATGTTTGTAGTCCAAATCAGGGGGGCAACCTAGAGTTGCAATGCTGCTCTTCATAGATAGGGTAAAGTGAGTGAGCATTGTCACCCACTCAGGGGCGTCCCTAGGCAGGTGAGGGGGGTGCACGCCGCACCGGGTGACACCTTTTCCACGGGATGACACCGGACCCGCTCCACCATGGGGGGACTGACCGTTCGGGCACTGCCCGAGGGCCCGGGGTCATTACAGGGCCCCATGAGAGGCTCAGTCCGTCCCTGTATGTGCCGCTTCTGAAATAAACAAGCATTGAGGGGAGCATTGAGCATTGAGGCAGGCACTTCGGACACCTCTCCTCCACGGAGTTTCAGCAGAGGGGCAGGTCCACATCCCTGCCACGGGTGCTGAAGTCGGAGAGCTGGAGGGATGGAGCTGGAGCAGAGTATGCAGCAGGTCAGTGTGTAATCCCCGAACCCTCGTGACAGCACTGCAACTTCATGTAGTAGGTAAGGGGGAGAGAGAGAGGGGGAAGAAGAAGGGCAGAGAGAGAGAGATGGGAGAGAGAGGGGGAAGAAGAAGGGCAGAGAGAGAGATGGGAGAGAGAGGGGGGCTTGCTTTAAAACTTACCTTTTTGTGGAGCTCATGGCGAGATCAGTTAACCCCGTATAGGTTGCAAGCCGTCGATCCCCGCAGGATGGATCGGATCTGCGGATTGGGGAGGATAATGGATCTGACTCTGATCCATTATGCTGAAGCCGCGGATCCGATTCATCCTGCGAGGATCGTTGGAGGGGGTGTCACCAAGTGTTAACGCTCCGGGTGACACCAACCCTAGGGGCGACACTGCACCCACTACCTGTAGTTATTTATTATTACCACATTTTGCTTAAATGTGACCAACCAGATTTTGTCAGATGCTTGAAAATAAAAATGAAATGTTTATTTATGAACAAACAAGGAAACAATAAAATTTGTGCATAAAAAGAACTGAATGTCTGATTGCTTTTTGCAAACAAAATAGTTGATATCTACACCTGCCAAACTCACACGGCACTTACCGTTCACAGATAAAGCGCATTTCCTCATATTAATCAGAACAAGTTGATATGTAATATGTAAAAGAAACAACATCACAACGAGCTTGGTGCAGCCTTGGAATAAACAATATGACATTGGAACAATAAAATGTAAATGCGTATGTTGTATAACTGTTGACCCTTTTCTAGGGACCAATCAGAGAGAAGAAAGGATTGTATTCTGCTGAGGATTACTAAATACAACAATACTTCAGAGTTTATAAATTCAATATAAAGCTACACTATATAGCCAACAGTTTGTGGACACCTGATTGTTACACCTATGCTAAAATTGTTAAAATTTTGGCTATATTCATCTATTCTATTTTTTCTATTTTATTCTATTTTATTCTATTCTATTCTTTTATTTTCTGTTCTATTCTTTACTATTCTATTCTATTAAATTTGATTCTATTCTTTTTTATCCTATTCTATTCTAATCTATTCTTTTTGAAATAAAAATTTCAGAATATTCCTTTTATTTTATTCTATTCTAATTTTGAAATTTGTATTTTGAAAGATGGCTATATTCTTTCTATTTTATTCTACTTGAAATTCAAATTTTGGAAGATGGCTATATTCTTTGAAATTTGTATTTCAAAAGATGGCTATATTCTTTCTATTTTATTCTATTTGAAATTCAAATTTTGGAAGATGGCTATATTCTTTCTTTTTTATTCTAGTTTTTTTCAATTCTTTTATTTTCTGTTCTATTCTATTCTAAATTAAAAATGTGGAAGACAGCTATATTCTTTTTATTTTTTTTCTATTCTATTGTATTCAAATTTTGAAATACTGTTATATTCTTTCTATTTTGGTCAATTCCATTCTATTCGAATTTCAAAATTTTAATTTTGGAAGACAGCTATATTCTTTTTATTTCATTCTATTCCATGCTTTTCAATTCAATTCTATTCTACTCTTTTTGACGTTCTAATTTCGGAAGACGGTTATATTCTAATCAGGGGCGGACTGACCATTTGGAAACTCGGGCACTGCCCGAGGGCCCGGGGTCAGTAGGGGGCCCCATGAGATGCCCCTGGTACCTTTTTCATAGGCTTTTTTGAGTTTGGGGAAGGACACAGGGGCCCCATGATCCCTTATTGCCCGGGGCCCCATGAGTTGTCAGTCCGCCCCTGATTCTAATACTCCCAGTCTTTGAAGAAATCAGAAATAGTCAGCAATATGTCTACATTTTCAATTTGTTTTCGAATTCTATTTCGTTTTCAAATTTGTTTCCAATTCGGATAATTTGTTAATTTGGACGAAATTTAGTTTCGTTATTCAAGATTCGTTTAAACTTGTTCCCTTGTTCCCCTTCAAATACATCCAGATCTCCGAATATTGAACATTTCGTCTGAATTTCAATTCAGAACGAAAAGAACCGCACAGGTCTGACACGGAATGATATTTCATGCAGACTTCACAGACAGCTATGCAAATGTTTTAAATAAATGTAACAGTTTGGTATTTTAGAGGAAATAAACACGCTCAGAAACAGATGGTTCTGTTATGGATTATCAAGGCTGTCCAAGCTTTGTTTTGGCAAGAATCATCCGGTATCACTGTACAAACTTAATTCATCAATGAGCGATGACAATTAGTACTCGTTCAACAGTCCAAGGAAGCTGATTAGAAGGAGATAGGACACTGTATAAAATTCGACCAATCCCCGAGACATCAGGCATTTCTATAAAGAGCGCACCATGGATCTGCACAATCAAGAAACCCCAAGAAGACATTTTATATTCCTACTTTTCATGGCAATGATTGATGCTGGTAAAGAAAATATGTTTCTAACTTCATATATGAGCTTTTAAGTTTCAAGTGGTAAATATTATATTTAGACATACGGTATTTCACTAACACATATTGGGCAGCACAGTGGCAAAATGGTTAGCACTTCCACCTGGCAGTACTAGGGTTGTTGGTTCAAATCCCAACCATGACACTGCCTGGAGTTTGCATGTTCTGCCTGTGTGGGTTTCATTTGGGTACTCTGGTTTCCTCCCACCCTCCAAAGACATGCTGGTAGGTTTATTGGCTCCTGTCTAAATTGTCCCTAGTATGTGTATGTATGAATGTGAGTTAGGGACCTTAGATTGATGTATAAAAAGTAGTATAAGCGCCTTAGTAGGAGTCAACAAGCTGCTATGCACAGAAAAAAGGTACCAATGACCTATAGAGAAGACAATGTATATAAATAGTGCAGCGCTTATAAATGATAGGTAAGCAGAAAAGAACAATAAGTCCTTAATAGATCAAATATTAAATATAAAAAATTGTATAAAGTTAAAGGATTTAATTTTCGCAAAAAAAAGGGGTGTCCTCCTGTGTAATCCTGGTGGGTGCTGTCCCTCCTGGTGGCCTGGGTAGTGGGTGGTATTCCGTCCTCAAAGCAGGTCTGCGGGCTAGAGCACTCCCCCAGGGGGCAACAAGAACACTCCCATAGTGTAGTAAGTTATAAAGGCTTTATTAAAAATGCATCAGGGTAAACACAGAAATAATAACGTTGCAGACAGTAGTCTTGTTGCCCCCTGGGGGAGTGCTCTAGCCCGCAGACCTGCTTTGAGGATGGAATACCACCCACTACCCAGGCCATCAGGAGGGACAGCACCCACCAGGATTACACAGGAGGACTCCCCCTTTTTTTGCGAAAGAGGACCACCTACCCGGGACCCTAAAGAGGGAGGACCACCCATTACCAAGCATCAGGATAATTGTATATAAGGCGCATTTAATATGCGCGTCCGGTGAGTGCGCATTTCATTACCACTATCACAGGGATATCCAAGTCATCTTGTTTTCTCATATTCACCAATATATTTGCTGGACTGTTCTATATCCTTTAATTTTATACAATTTTTATATTTAATATTTGATCTATTAAGGACTTATTGTTCTTTTCTGCTTACCTATCATTTATAGGGACCTTAGATTGTACACCCCTTCAGAGTTAGGGACTGATGTGAATGTACAATATATATGTAAAGCGCTGCGTAAATTGACGGCGCTATGTAAGTACCTGAAATAAATAAATACGGCAATGTCACATACTCATGTCTGATATCACAGAGGTCTGTAGGTAACGACAGTGAGCGGTTAATTCTGATTTTTTTAAAGCCAATCACCATTATTTCCAGTGGGACAAGCCAGGCACTGTCTGTGTTTTTCTAATCTGCAGACTTTAACCCTAGGTTCACACCCATGCAGGTTTCGTTTGAGGCATTTCTGCATTGCGTTCTTGCAGTGTATTTGATGCGTTTTGCATCTTTTTTTTCTCACTTTTTTATTTCTCTTGTTGCTAGGCAGATTTTAAATGCATCAAAAACCTTGCAAAAACGCAATACATGTTTTTCTGCAGCATTCCCATTGAAGTCTATAGAACCAAAAATGTAATGTTTTGCGTTCAAAAAAGTCCCTGACCTTTTCCAAAAAAAACCACATCGGGTGAAAGCACAGAGATGTGAACGTGTCCCATAGGAAATCATGTTAAATGGACTGTACTGCGTTTCTGCAAAACACTGCAGAAAACGCTTAGGTCCGTGTTTTTATACAGCGTTTTTAGCCATTTTTGAGCTTTGGCAGTTTTTTTATTAGCCAATAGAGACAAATAATATCTATTGCATCATTTGTTGCTATTTTTTTTGTTTTTTTAGTTTTTTTTTCATTATTATTATTATTATTCATTTATTATTATTTATTTATATTATAGTATTTTATTTAAAGTATTTTATTTAATTTTTTCCTTTTTTTTTTACTTTCTATTTATTTATTTATTTATTTGTTAGGGTTAGGGTGAAATTAATATTATTATTAATAATAGTACTAGTAATAGGAATAAAATAGGAATAAGAATACAATAGGAATAAAATAGTAATAATAGTAATAGGAATAAAATAGTAATCATAGTAATAGGAATAAAATAGTAATAATAGTAATAAAATAATAATAATAGGAATAGGAATAAAATAGTAATAATAGTAATAAAATAATAATAATAGGAATAGGAATAAAATAGTAATAATAGTAATAAAATAATAATAATAGGAATAGGAATAAAATAGTAATAATAGTAAAAAAATAATAATAATAGTAATAAAATAATAATAATAATAGGAATAGGAATAAAATAGTAATAATAGTAATAAAATAATAATAATAGGAATAGGAATAAAATAATAATAATAGGAATAGGGATAAAATAATAATAATAATAGCAATAGGAATAAAATAATAATAATAATAAACTTGTAATAAAATAATAATACTAGGAATAGGAATAAAATAATAATAATAAACTTGTAATAAAATAATAATTATTTAGAACCTTAACTCCCTAAAACCTAAAAAAGTAATACAATTTTTTGTATTCTTATTATTATAATTATTATTATTGTATTTTTTTGTTCGGGTGTTTGATTATTATTATTAATACTACTACTAATAATAATAATAATAATAATAGTACTGTATTTACCTTTTTTTTAAGGCTAGGGGTTAATTGTTATTTATTTAATATTTATTTATCATATTTTTTTTTATTTATATGTGTATTTATTTGATTTATTGTACATTTATTTATTCATATATTATTACTTTTTACAAAAAAAAGTTTCATTTGAGCAGAAAATTGCGCAAAACACATGGCAAAACGTGCAAAACCGTGCCAATTGCGTGTTTCTATTCCGTTCTATGGGAATAAAAACGCACAAAAAACGTGACAATTTGAGCCACAAAAGTAACTCCAAAACTTTTTTGAGCTTCAGACGTTCTGCTTCAGGGGACTTGGTGTGGAAATGTGAACCATCTCCATAGAGTAATACTGATTTTTTTCCCCCTGAGCGTTTCGGATCTTCGAGCATCGCCCTACAAAACCCTCAGGTGTGAATGCCACCTTATTTCCACTGTGTACTTGACTGTTCACTTGGAAGCCCAAACCTATTTAGCAAGTTAGGAGGTCTACAGTATGTATAAAATATTTGATGTGTGACACATATTTGCACAATCCCCTTATTTTATCTATTCTGTGTAATTCCTATATCATCAGTGCCATCTAGTGACCACAATACATTTTTTTCCTGATGGAGGTATTTCTGGCAAAAAAAATGCCTTCTGACCGCTAGGTGGCAGCGGTGATACACAATTCACACATTATAGAATAAGTAAGACAATTTTTACCCTGATGATGCTTGTCACAGCCACACATCAAATGTTTTATCCATCGACCCCCTAATGGTCCATTTATTATTATTATTATACAGGATTTATGGCGCCAACAGTTTGCTCAGCACTTTACAATATAACGGGAGACAATACAGCAACAATACAGTTCAATACAAGAGGGATAGGGTTAATAGTTTTCACACAAAATTCACAGGATGTTCACCCAGAACTGACACATCTTTCTAATTTGATTTAATTAGTAAAATATGTGAATCTAAAAGCTTTGTGAATCTTGTGTGAAAAAAATATATATAACTAGACCCCTTAAAGTGTATGTCAGCACAAAATGAAAACATATGCAGTACGTTTCTGCAATATATTCACATTCTTTATGTTTTATCCTTTATAAAGACGTTGTAAGTACAGAAAATACTTAGTAATCTGCGAGAAAATAAACCAAGTATTGAATTTTCTGTAATAGACTGACAATGCAATACCCTTTCCTGGACTGAAATACCAAAAGATGGTGTCAGCCCTGCCCAGTAGACTTTTGCTAAACTACACAACCCTCTTCCTCTCCTCGTCTCCCCTACATTGGCAGGATTTTTTCTGTAGTTCAGAGCTAGGGGGACTGATGGCTGCTAGGCACTGCTGGGCACAGGTGGGTGGCACTGATGGGTACAGGTGAGCTGCACTGCTGGGCACAAGTGGATGGCACTGCTGGGCAGCACTGATGGTTGGCACTGCTAGGCACAGGTGAGTGGCACTGCTGAGCACAGGTGGGTGGTACTGCTAGGCACAGGTGGGTGGCACTGATGGGTACAGGTGAGCTGCACTGCTGGGCACAGGTGGATGGCACTGCTGGGCAGCACTGATGGTTGGCACTGCTAGGCACAGGTGAGTGGTACTGCTGAGCACAGGTGGGTGGCACTGCTAGGCACAAATGGGTGACACTGCTGAGCACAGGTAGGTGGCACTGCTAGGCACAGTTGGGTGGTACTGCTAGGCACTGCTGGGCACAGGTGGGTGGTACTGCTAGGCACAGGTGGGTGGCACTGATGGGTACAGGTGCGCGGCACTGATGGGTACAGGTGGCTGGCACTGCTGGGCACAGGTGGGTGGCACTGCTAGGCACAGGTGGGTGGCAGTGATGGGTACAAGCGGGCGGCACTGATAATCAGGGCACTGTTCATCAGTGACATGATGATCAGTGCCAATCACTTCTCTGACAATTGCCGGTTATCGGCAGTACTTTCCTCACGCTGTGACTGCAGCCGATAACCGGCAATTCTATTTACCCGGTGATATGCTGTGTCATTGGACACAGCTGATCACGTGGTAAAAGGCCACTGGGGAGCGCAGGGGGCGTGTTTTGGGAAGACGTCCTCCCAGAACCAGACAACTGTGCTGTAGCTGTCTTTCGGCTATAGTGTGGTAGGGAAGAAGTTAAAGTGGTTGTAAACCCTTACATACACCAAATGAAGTGGCTGGCTTCAGATCATACTCAGATATAAAATAGATCCTCCTACATAAGGTGTACCTGTTTATCTGCAGTATTCTCCTGATCAAACTGCTGCATTATTAAAGCTTGTCTTAGAGTTCAGAAAAAAAAGCGGTGGAGAGCTGAAATAACACTCTGCAGAGCTCAGTGAGGAGAGCTCTGAGAGCTGATTGGTGGAAGGAGACACACACCCCCTCCACACAGCACACAGGAACAGAACAGAGGCTGTCAATGAGCTGGAGGGCCCTCCCCTGTCACCATTTCTCTCTTGGTGTCAGAAAACTTGTTAGAAGCAACTCATGCTGATAGCAGAGGAATGAAGCAGCAGACAGAAATGACACTTAGTGCTCTGGATTAAGACAAGTACACACTATAGAGAGATAAGCTTTGGTCATATTTCATGTCTGAGGTTTACAACCAGGTGATTGGCTATTTCAGATAACTGATTAGTGGCTGGATTTTTCTTATGGGACAGCAGATGAAGAAATATAGATGGGACAAGTTGGAAGCAGAAGGAATTAGCAGTTGGGTGGGGAAATAACCCACAAAATTTGGTCTATATTCAAATGTTACCATAAAGAAATGTTCGTATTGTTTGCGAAAATGGATAAGTAAAAAAAATAATAGAAAGGCTGAAACATCTACTTTTCCTGCAGCTAATACTGCTGAAAATTTACTTGAGAGCAGGGGCGGATTGACCATTTGGAAACTCGGGCACTGCCTGAGGGCCCCGGGCGCAGTAGAGGGCCCCATGAGATGCCCCTGGTACCTTTTTCATAGGCTTTTTTGAGTTCGGGCAAGGACACAGGGCCCCATGATCCCCTATTGCCCGGGGACCCCATGAGTGCTTGAGAGTTGGCCACATGACCACAAGCCAAGGTATCTGATTATACCACCCCTACTGAAGAAGAAAACCAACCAATCTAAATTCAGATCCAGATGTCTGGGCTTTAAAGGGTAACTCCACTTTCATGGGAAAAAATAGCAAATAAAAAAAAAATGTATATGACATATACACTTGCAACACAAGTCATATTGTATTGTATTCTCCTCATCAGTAATACTTTTTGGAAAACTTTTTGTAATCCCACAGGACGGGCTCAGACAAGATTTGTAACAACCTTGATGGAAAATTATTATGTATCTAAAGAAACAACATTCCAGCTCTATCTTGTCACCTACAATAAACCAGCCACAGTCACTGTAATGGTGTCCCAGCCAGAATTCAACCAGACCGTGCACATTGAGAGGGACAGTTATGACCTGGTGACCCTCAACTACACCTATATGATAACAGAAAAAGATGTGACTTATAAGGCTGTCCTGATCCAATCAGATGCTGCTCTATCTGTCCTTGGTTTTTACACAGCCAGAGGCACTGCTGATGCCATGACCTGCCTACCTGTAGAAGACCTGGGCACAGAATATTACATATCAACTGCTGAATCAGGACAGGCAAAACAATTTGCTGTGGCCAACGGACTGGAAGATACGGCTCTGGTCAATGTAACCGTCTCAGGATCCCTCGTGTATAAAGGGTTGGAGTACACTACAGGACAGTCATTTTCTTTTAGTCTCAAATACAAACAATCAATTCAGTTTCAAAGTTCTTCTGACCTGACTGGCACTAGAGTCTCATCCACGGTTCCTGTAGCAGTCTTCAGTGGCCATAAATGCTTCAAGGGGATAAACGCCGCCTGTGATACCTTGGTTGAGCAGTTGTATCCTGTGTCTAAGTGGGGCCATTTTTTTGTTGTGGCTCCTTTCTTGAATCACACTCAAGATACTGTTACTGTGATAGCATCAAGTTCTGAAACCCAAGTATTTGTTGAGAGTGCAATGGAACCCAAGGAGTACTTCATTGAGAATGCCGGAACCCCTATTCAAATCGGTTTGAAGGAAATGTCTACCATTAATGCTTCTAAACCTATTATGGTCACCTATCTTTTTCAAGAACAGAAGTCTGGTGGCGTAGTTGCTAATTATGACCCCTTTTTTGTTACCAACCCACCTTCTTTAGTAGGAAGAAGATATTATAAATTTGTAACACAAAAAATATACTTCAATTATCTTTTGATTGTGACTCAGGCCACGTCAACAGATGGGTTCTACCTGGATCACCACCCGCTGAGCCTGTATAGTTTCTCCGTACAATATTACAGCGGTTACAGTGCATTCAATGTCTTTTTGGATAAAAGTGAAGGACAACATGTAGTGTATCATGACTCAACTCCCTTTACAATTTATGTCTACGGTGTTGAAAGTGTTACTTCATATGGATACTCTATGGGCCAAGAAACTGTATCTCCAGGTAGACTTTTGTTTGGTCAAAGCAGTACTAAAGGTTTATCCAAAGAAATGTTTGCATGCCAGGCTGAGGCATTTGCCACAATACCAACTGCTATATGGGTAAAGTTGTAAAATAAACTGCCTTCAGGGCACCTCTTTTTAAGAGGAAGGTAATTTATGACCAAAGACGTTAACATGATGATTAAGATTCCTTGAATGGAATCTGATGTTACTAGGGGCGGACTGACAACTCATGGGGCCCCTGGGCAATAGGGGATCATGGGGCCCCTGTGTCCTTGCCCAAACTCAGAAAAGCCTATGAAAAAGATACCAGGGGCATCTCATGGGGCCCCCTACTGACCCCGGGCCCTCGGGCGGTGCCCGAGTTTCCAAATGCTCAGTTCGTCCCTGGATGTTATATATCCATGAAAACTTATCTATCTTATAATAACATGCCCTTAACTTTGTTCATTAATGTAAAAAAACAGCTTGAAAATTTATGTACATTTATGTATTTGTTTAGCTTTTTTAGAGTGGGGAAAGTTTACAACCAATGTCAGGTTTTAATTGCTTAAAAAAGCATGAGTGGAAGGCATGCAGAGTTGGTTTTGTTTTTCAATGCGAGAGCTGGCCATGATAAAATGTACAGTGACTCTGGATGGGCAACTGAAAGGGGATTTATATATGCCACAGATGAATTCAATAGAATATAGAGAAAACAAGATAAAATACACCAATAATTCCACCATAGATTTCCAAAGGTAACAAGTCAGTGCTGGTTTGAATTAGACCTGCATGGGTCAAATGAAGGGTGATTCAACCCTTTTCCCCCATAAGTGCGTGGCTAGGAGCAGTATGGTGAGGCGTCAGTAATTACACAGTCCAGTTGTATTGAAGGAATGGCCCAACTATAAACTCGATAAATAAATAAATAACTTTACAAACAACCCAGTGGAGAGAGTACCATGCCTGGAAACACTCATGGTTCTGTGTGCAGGTTGGAGATACAGCAGGCTCAGATGCACAGGCTCAGACAGCATGTCTCAGAGGGCAGAATGAGGCCTGGCCAGTCTGGTCTCAATAGGTAGGCTTTAGGAAAGAGTGGCATATGCCTAGCCTGTCCCTACTTGTCTGGAACCTTCCCTGCCTCTAATCACTTTCCCTGACAGACAGGAGCTCTATCCCTACAAAATCCACTTCGTGCCAAAACCTGGGAGCAGGGACCTAAAGAGCCTCTGTTGACCCAACATGGCTGCCAGGAGTCACCTGGATGCAGCATAGCCAACCGGAACGCTACCCCAGGGGCCCAGGAAACAACAGAGAAACCAGATTTCTCCTGACATCCTCTCCAGCTGCAGTACTGCTTTGGTTGAGCGCAGGGGCGGACTGACCATTTGGAAACTTGAGCACTGCCCGAGGGCCTGGGGTCAGTAGGGGGCCCCATGAGATGCCCCTGGTACTTTTTTCATAGGCTTTTTTGAGTTTGGGAAAGGACACAGGGGCCCCATGATCCCCTATTGCCCGGGGGCCACATGAGTTGTCAGTCTGCCCCTGGCTGAGCGCCACTTACTGTGTAGGAAGCTGACTGCACCTGCCTACAAGTTCTTCAAGCCTGACTGTTTAAGAGTCCTAAAGAAGAATGACAACTGAGGAAACATATTGAACATGTATCTCTAGACTTATATGATGACATAAATACTTTTGGGCTCCTAAACCTAGGGATTTTATTGCAGTTGTTTTTCCTAATTGGGAGGTTGCTTGAAAAACAAGTGCTTTCTTGTCTTTAATAATTTTAGGGTCAGATATATTCCGTGGGTACATCCAACTCATGGCGGCTGAAGTCTGAGCATGGGTTTGGAAGTGTTTTGTAAAACACAGAAGTTTCCCAAACACATATGAATTGATACCAGGCCTGGACTGGGACAAAAAAAATAAATTGCCTGGACATTTTAAACTGAGCAGTCCGGGGGAAAGAGGAGGGGTGGCTTTTGTTTGCGGGGGGCAGTTAGTGACGGGATATTCAGGGTCCTTTGCACTGTAATGTAAGGGGACACTGTGACATAAAGGGGACTGCACTGTAAGCAGTTGTTTATTAGTGGTGCTGTATATATATAAATGTTCGATTTTTATTCATATACTCACACTTGCACAGAAGAACAATTTATTTATTGTTTTCCCTTTAGGGTGGAATAAGCACCGACTATTTATATTGATTTATATACATAACCTACTTGGTATTTCACTTGGCAGTTTGCTTTTTTGTCAGATGCACCTTTGCCAACACCCACAGAAGGCTATGAACCAGAGGGAACACTCCATTGTCTTTCTAATGGTGCTGAATATCAGCTTCCTCTCCATAAGGTAGTTGAAGCTCACCTAGATGTGTCTGATATACACCTCGAAGATCCTCTGTGCCAGGCGGTGGCCGACGAACATTTTGCTTTCATTAAAATACCATTCAGTGGATGTGGATCCAATGTTCTGGTGAGGTTTATGGAATTCTTGATACCCTGCAAAACGACAGATTCAAAGTGGACCTTGCAGTAAAATGTGAGGTCCGCATATTAGGTCTGGGTCCCCTGTAATAATTGCTGCAGGATAGTACTTTAAAAATGTATCTGTACCGTCTACATTGTGGGGCACTATGTCACTATCCTTCTGGCAAGGTGTCAGGAATGGACTCAGCACTGGTGGTGGGACTCACCTGCCGTGTGGGCTGCAGTACCAGGGCTGACCAGCGGGTGCTCTCAGCAGCCAGAAGCTCACTCCTGCAATCAGCCAACACCTGGGGCTGATTGCAGGAGGTGTATTTAAGGAATGGCCAGACCTGCAGTCAGTGCCTTGGTGTATGTTTCCCATGAGCCCCTGTACCTGGTATCCTGTTTTCCTGCCTATCTACCTAGTTGCTGACCCTGCTTTGATCCTGACCTCTGCTGACCGTCTCCTGTTGAACCCCTGGCTTGCCTGACCATCCTTCTGCCTGATCCTCTGTACCGCGCTGCCCGTGAGTTACTGAACCCAGCTTGTGACCCTGACTATTCTCTGCCTGCTCCTCCGGTACCTCACTGCCCGCACGTTGCTGACCTGGCCTGCCTGACTACGCCTGACACTACCCAGACGATCCATCCATCCCGCACGGATCCAGTCACTATTGTCCAAACCTGCCAGCCCCTTCACATCAGGCTTTCCACCGGTACATACCCTCGGCGAACCCCTCTACCACAGTTGGGTGCACTCAGGGGCCGCGACCTGGTCTCAGTCCTGCGCCAAGTCCATCCCCACCATCAGGGGCTCTGGTGAAAAGGCAGACTGGGGCTTAGACTCCACGCCCTGGGGAATCCTGGTCTGTGGGTCACTAGAGATCCCGCCGGGCGGTGCCTGACAGTACCTTATGGCCCGCCTGACCATTCCACCTCTCCAGCCCTGACTACGCCTGTGTTCCTGAAGCCTGCTACTTCCCTGTGTCAGTCCACACATTTCTGGTCACACCCCGATCCCTGACACAAGGTTCCTCGGAAATGCAGAGCAGCTCACATTTTGCAAGAAGACATTCCTGTCTAGTGTCTTCCCATGAAATTTGGAATTCTGTAAATTTTCCAGGACTTCCTCTTACAGGTACATTTTGGAGTACTATCATGCAGTGGCTTTCATAAAGGGAGAATACCCAGATCCATACCTCTCAACTGTCCCTGATTTCGAGGGACTGTCTCTGATTTGGAATAAAGTCCCCCTTTCCTCCTCATTTGTCTCTCATTTTGGTCTGATCTATATAATTGTATATAAAATAAGCTATTTATCTTTAAAAAAGAGTTTTACAGTGCTAAAGTTTCATTCAAATTCTAAAATGTTGCATTTGTAAACTTCAAAAGCCAGTATAAAAGAATAGTAGCAGTAAAAACAAACAAAAAAAAGCTCTTGTAGGTTTAATTAGATTTTTTATGTCTAATTCACCTTTAAGAGGGCGTGGCAGGGGGGCTGTCCTATGTCTATATACATTCGCTAATAGGTGTCCCTCATTCCGATCTCAAAATGTTGTGAGGTATGCAGACCTAATAAGCGGACCTTACATTTTACCGCATGGTCTGCTTTAAGCCAAATTGAATGGATCAAAATTTAGCACAGTAAGTATATTTCCTTGAAAGCATTAGCAGTTAATGTAATGATTTTTCTTTTTGACTCCAAAGGTTACGTATTTGCATTTTTATATCTTTCGATGAAAATTTCATGTATTGGATATATTGTATGTTTATCTTCTTTCCAAATGCATGCATTTGTTGTATAAAGTTTGAAGTTTAAGTAATACCCTTTATAACCCAACTTCAGTTATTATAGATGGAAGCTTTCGTGATGCCTTGGATCCGTTCTTTAGGCTTTATGAGCTTGAAGGCATCCCCCAAGTTTGCGTCTTTAAAAACTTAAGTTGGTCGATAAAGAGTACCGTTTTAACCCCAAACGTTTTGCATTAGTTTATGGCTAGCTTGGTACAATGCTCTGCTACTGCCATGTACTGTACTTATTGTGTCATGTGTGCCCAGTGCATGGACATTTACACATGTTCTTACAGAGTGAAGATGGAAAAACCTACTATGAAAACACAGTCTATGGAACGATCCCCGGGACCAGCATCCATCGTATTGAAATCCCTGTGAAGTGTGAAATGCAGATGAACGAGACCCTTGGGATGAGCCTTCACCCTAAAGTGACTGACGTAGTCTCTCTAGGTCATTATAATGTTTCTCTGCAACTCTATCAGTCCGAAGACTTCAGTGATCTGATTACCACGTATCCTTATGAGGTTGACATCCATGGACGCTTGTATGTGGAATTTAAAGTGGTGTCCAGCGACCAGAATCTGCAGATACTAGTCGAAAACTGTAAAGCTTCTCCATCACTAGAAGACAATGAGCAAAACTACCATCTCATCCAACAAGGGTAACTATCCTGTAGGTAGAGCTCAACCTTTCATTGCTTCTTATATTCCTGCATTCTTTTTATGTTAAATTCCCTTTACTCCTTAGATGCCCCCAAGACACAACTTTGCAGACTCATGCAGTTTCCGACCAGAGGCTACAGCGCTTCAGCCTCCATGTTTTTAAATTCAACAGTTTTGAGGAGGTATACCTGTCCTGCAATGTCATTGTCTGCCATAATGGAACCTCTCCAAATCGCTGTACCCAAGGATGCCACAATGCAAGGCACAGACGTGACACTCATCGCTCTGCAGTACATTTGGCCGCAGCCAAGTTGTCTCAGGGACCCATTGTGTTTAAATCTGGTGAGGTTTTCAGTTTCATTTTAAGTTCATTCCACCTCTGAGCCCAATACAGTTTCTTTTGTCATCTCAACAACGAACTGTACCCTGTTTAGGCACATTACCTACGGGAGAAATGACCATGTACAGATGTGTTACCTACATAACAATTTAGAGGAAAAGTCAAGGAAAGATATAGTTAGTTTGCAGGCAGCTAGGCAAAATAATTTCCCCAGCCAGACTTCAGACATCATGGGAGGTTGTGGCCTGTGGAGGAGATAAGGTCATGCGAAAGAGGTGGCCCAGCTTAGCAAATTCAAGGGGCTAATGAGGGTAGTTGGTGGTTTTTTTAAATTGCTTGAGCTTGTGCTTTCATGAAAGTTGGTATTAGTGTCTTCTCAGCTCCATTCACCTAAAATGGAATATACAGTCGGTTTAAACTATTGTTTTGCAGGCTAAATCTAACAGATTATTATTATTATAATACAGGACTTATATAGCACCAACAGTTTGCATAGCACTTTACAGCATAAAGGGAGACAGTACAGCTACAATACAATTAAAACAAAAGGATTAAGAGGGTCCTACTAAGAGTAAAATCTAATAGGGTTCATGCTAAGCTGTGTGGATGGACAAATCCTTTCTGCTGGTCTCTTGTACACTGACAGTCGGCACCTGTAGTCATCAATATACCCCAACAATGATAATTGCCTAATTGGCTACATTCACTGTTCGGTCAACAATTTTCTGCCTGGCTGCTCCGATCTTCAGGTTGAAGTTTGTTGAGCTGGACTGTGCTGGCAGGGCCACCCATGGATCGAATTTTGACCCCATGTACATAAATAATTGCAAAGTACACACAGAAAATATTTAAAAACATTAGCTCATATTCTATATTCTCGTTAAGGAAAATGTGTGTTTTGTTCATGCAGGGCAAAGCAATAGGTTTCCTTTCTACCCCCCCCCCCCCCAACAGCAGCACATACTCATCTTTCCTTCTCTCCCCTGCTGCTCCATTCAGAAAGCAGTACTAAATAAAATACCCGGTACCCCCATGTGAAGAGGATGTCATCCACAACCCATTTTCAATGCCCTGGCTGAGGGAAGAAGGTTCTCACCCAAGATGTGACGGTACATTGCCCCATCCATCGTCCCTTTGATGCGGTGCAGTTGTCCTGTCCCCTTAGCAGAAAAACACCCCCAAAGCAGAATGTTTCCACCACCATGTTTGACAGTTGGGATGGTGTCCTTGGGGTCAAAGGCAGCATTCCTCCTCCCCCAAACACGATGAGTTGAGTTGATATTTTAACATATATTTTTACATATATTTGTAAATGCATTCCAAAAATGTAGATTTTTATTTCTAAAGACATGCAGTATATTTGAAATGTATTTTTAACAATATTTTTCATATATATATATATATATATATATATATATAGTCCAGTTCCCATAATCCATCCACAATAGTGTCATGCACATAAAGCAAGTGTTAGCGGGAGTACATAAGACAGGATGAGGGGTGAAAGATAAAAAAAAAAATCTAATAAAATCCATCCCACCAGATATGCCATGATTCAGGTGACTAAAAACTTTCAACCATACATTCATAATACCATTTTTTTTTTTCAGGTGAACTTCAGACCTCACATTCCTTTCCTTCCTTTGTGCTTGTGGCTGTGATCGGTGTGATGGCTTTATTAACTGTGCTGGCCTTGGTGATTCAGAAGCGCGTTTTAAAAAGTCGGGACTACACCCTGCTGCAGTGTACAGAAGACTGAGACACTCTCATGTGGACCTGTCATCGATGTGACAGATTAAACCTATTTTTGTTTGTGTAATCCTGAGATTACAAGTCATTAAAAATGTAGGGCAAAGTATATCAGTTGTGGGTTTAGGGTCCTGAGATCTCAAGGTTTTTATTTCTTTTTTTGTCTTTTTGTTGAACCCAATAGACATGGAGCTTAAATACAGTATGTAAATGCTATAACACTTAACCATGGCCTAATTATCATCAATGCACATCTGTAGAGACACCGCTTCAAGTGCCCAAAGCAATCCCCTTTTCCGGAATCACCGCTTTCACACACAACATTTTTTTGCTTTACTGACCATACCTGGCTTAGAATATAAATTATGATGTGTAATGCAATGTATTCGAGAAGACTATATTCCTACTAATCATGGAAAAAATGTGTATCTGATAGTGATGGGCCGAACATCTCCTTGTTTGATTTGCGGTCAAACATTCGAACCTAACATTAGATCAACCGCGATCTTCAAACTTAATGCAAGTCTATGGGACTCGAACTTGTACATTCAAAAGTGCCCATTTTGAAGGTTTCTATGCACATTATTGGCCATAAAAGGGGTATGGGTACTCAGGTACTGCCCTGAGAGACATGAATCAGAGGAAAAAAATTCAAAAAGTACAATTTTTGAAGGGCAGTCATTTTTCATTGATTGAAGTAAAAAACAAAAAAACTATTCCTTTAAATATCATATCTGGGGGGTCCTCCTACTACCTGCAAAGTTGCAAACAAAACAAACAAACAAAAAAAAACAGCATGCTTTCCCCCCTGATCCCTACCAGACCCTTTAGGCCTGGTAGGAAAGTTAGGAGGGACCCC
The DNA here is from genome assembly GCF_062004578.1 of Staurois parvus. Lineage (NCBI taxonomy): Eukaryota > Metazoa > Chordata > Amphibia > Anura > Ranidae > Staurois > Staurois parvus. Next base: position 3,661,578 of record NW_028317920.1, on the reverse strand, counting down.
ACATTATTTTTTTTTTTTAAGTGTGTGAGGTTCCCCCTAAAAGCCACACCAAGCCCTTCAGGCCTGGTAGGACTTTTAAGAGGAATCCCACCCCCAAAACCCTTGATCCGAGCACAAGCCTCCACAGGCCATAAAAGTGGGGGGGGGGGGCAAGCGCACCCCCTCCCCCCTGAACCGTACCAGGCCACATTTCATCAACATGGGGGGGTGTTTTGGGTAGGAGGGCTCAGGGGACAAGGGCCTCTTCCCCACATCCCTGGGCTTTGGTTGTTGGGATTTGCAGGGGGTGACTTATCAGAATCTGGAAGCCCTCTGTAACAAGGGGGCCCCCAGATCCCGGTCTCCCCTCTTGTGAATGAGTATGGGGTACATAGCACCTCTTCCCATTCCCCAAATGTGTACACTGTGAATAAAAACACAACTACAGTTTTTGACAAGTCCTTTATTTTAAAAAAAAGCGCCAAAAAAATGGTTTTATCATTGTAATCCGTCCTCAATCACAGCATCCAGAGTTGTCACGTCGACTCGCCGAACTGAAAAATAAAAAACCTGACGCCCGCTCACCCGTCTGCACCCAGCGAGCACTCGCCGCTGTCTGACATTTGCGAGTAGAATGTAAACAATTGGGCGGAGCTAGCAGTGACGTCACCACTAGCTCCGCTCAATTGTGCTCTGATTGGCCAAAGCATTGTACCTGACAGGTGTACGGCTTTGGCCAATCATAATGCACTGTCAGAGCGCAGTGCATTGTGGGGCGCAGTGGGCGAACAGCCCGCTGAACACCCTTACCGTTCGTGTTTTCACCAAACACAAATGGCTGATGGTCGTGTCGAACTTACGTTCGACTCAGACATCAAGGACATCACTAGTATCTGATAGCTACAGGAAAAAGTCACCTCTTCACCTCTGCTGTCCAAAGGCAAACATCTACTACGGTTCTTGAGCAAATATGAATGAAAATACAAAAAATGCCACCACACAGCAGTTTAGAAAAGACCCTATCATACAGACAGCTATCTAGCACAAAAAAACTGTGATTCACCCACAGACACAATTTCCAATAATAATTATATACATATGTGCAGTGTTCAAAGTATTGATAATATAAATATACCCTACTTGCACAAACACACAATACTCATAAAAGTGCATAGATCCACATTAATGGTAAGTGAATATACACTAATATTCAAAATTCAATGTGCATCTTGTAAAAATCAATTAGTATTCCAGAAATGTATCTTTATGATGGTCCACAATGCATCCATTGAAGAAATGATTGTTTCAACACAGCCATTTATTAAAATGAATCCTTGTGAAAAAATTGTTGTAAGAGAAGCTCAATGTGTATTGGAACCAGAAGACCAAAGGCTCACTGCAAGATGTGCGCACTCACACACACACATGATACTGCCACTGGCACTAAATGGCCTATTAAAGCTGGACTATGACATGAACAGTTTGCTGAGTGGCCTTCAGCTCGTTCCTGCTTTACTTAAGCCATGACCTGCTATAGCTTCCTTCCAATTGCTTGACTTAGCTTGTCCCTGACCTGTCTCTGGGTTCCTGCGTGCCTGTTATGACCTTGTTTTGTACTCTGACTCTGCTCGTCTTGCACTTCTGTACCTCGCTGACTTGTATCCTGACTCTGCCTCTACCTGATGTTCCTATACCTCGCTGCCCATTTTTGTACTGATCTGGGCTTTTATCCTGCCTCTGCCTGATGTTCCTGTACCCCCCTGATCAGTTGTGTACCGATCCTGGCTTGTATCCTGACTCTGCCTCTGCCTCTGCCTCTGCCTGATGTTCCTGTACCCACCTGCTCAGTTGTGTACCGATCCTGGCTTGTATCCTGACTTTGCCTCTGCCTCTGCCAGATGTTCCTGTACCCACCTGCTCAGTTGTGTACCGATCTTGACTTGTATCCTGCCTCTGCCTAATGTTCCTATACTTCGCTGCCCATTTTTGTACTGATCTGGGCTTTTATCCTGCCTCTGCCTGATGTTCCTGTCCCCCCCTGCTCAGTTGTGTCCGGATCCTGGCTTGTATCCTGACTCTGCCTCTGCCTGATGTTCCTGTACCTCCCTGCTCAGTTGTGTCCGGATCCTGGCTTGTATCCTGACTCTGCCTCTGCCTGATGTTCCTGTACCTCCCTGCTCAGTTGTGTACCGATCTTGGCTTGTATCCTGCCTCTGCCTAATGTTCCTGTACCTCGCTGCTCAGTTGTATACCGATCTTGGCTTCTATCCTGACACTGTCTCTGCCTGATGTTCCTGTACCTCCCTGCTCAGTTGTGTACCAATCTTGGCTTGTATCCTGACTCTGCCTCTGCCTGATGTTCCTGTACCTCACGGTTCAGTTGTGTACTGATCTTGACTTGTATCCTGACTCTACCTCTGCCAGATGTTACTGTACCTCGCTACTCAGTTCTGTACCGATATTGGCTTCTATCCTGACTCTGCCTCTGCCTGATGTTCCTGTACCTCCCTGCTCAGTTGTGTACCAATCTTGGTTTGTATCCTGACCCTGGCTCTGCCTGATCTTCCAGTACCTCGCTGCTCAGTTGTGTACCGATCTTGGCTTCTATCCTGACTCTACCTCTGCCTGATGTTCCTGTACCTCACTGCTCAGTTGTGTGCCGATCTTGGCTTCTATCCTGACTCTGCCTCTACCTGATGTCGCTGTCCATTACACTGGTCCTCTTGCCACTCTGTATCCTCACACTTCCTGTCAACACTACTAGGGGTGTTGAACAAGAGGTGCAAAAGAAGCCCCCTCTCCAGCTCGATCTTCACCAGGTACATGACAGTTGTGACGAGAAGTTTACGGTGCCACTTCAAGACAGACAGAACAAAAGTTATCTTGCCGGTATGCAGAAAGCGGGAGCCGGTGTTACAATGCTAATCCAAAAGCATTGGTCATCAGAGAGGATGAAGTTATGATGACGAAACGCATCGGGATGGAGCTAGACAGTGCAGTGTGGGAGTCCAGGAATACCTCTACATAGAGCTGCCAGCTGTATACTCTAAAGTGAGAACATGCTTACTTGGCTGTGTGGCTTCACCACACTGACAGTTCTTATTTTAACTTAAATACGTTTTATTGCAATAAATGGCTGCACTGAAACTATATCACATTATGTAAGAATCCTCTTTTTTTGATGACATCCCATCCTCCTTGGGCTACACACTCAGGGAATTTAGGATTACTTCCCAGGACTATTTATGCTGTTTTGCCTATTTTGAGAAAGACTGCCATCTTGCATTGGTAAGAGCAGGTCTGATTGCTTGGTGAAGGGCATCACTGATGATCGTGGTGGTCTACTTAAACATTCATAGGGTGAATTGATTTATTACCAGCATGGAATGTTGGCTTTATAAAGAATGATTATATAAGAAAATGAACTAGATATTTATTAACACTTTAAAGATCAATTACTTGTATTTAGGAGTGTGTCTAGGGACACAGGCTGGTATCAGAGTGCTTATTTATCTGTGAACACATTTTTAAATTGTATTAAGACACACTATAGTATTTGTTTTACGCTATTTTTAACATTTATTTATTTCAGGTACTTATATAGTGCCGTCAATTTACGCAGCGCTTTACATACATATTATACATTCACATCAGTCCCTAACCCTCAAAGGGTGTACAATCTAAGGTCCCTAGCTTACATTCATACTAGGGACAATTTAGACAGGATCCAATTCACCTACCAGCATGTCTTTGGAGTGTGGGAGAAAACCAGAGTACCCAGAGGAAACCCATGCAGGCACAGGGAGAACATGCAAACTCCAGGCAGGAGATGACATGCCTGGGATTCAAACCAACAACCCTAGTACAGCCAGGCAGAAGTGCTAACCATTTAGCCACTATGCTGCCAACATTTGAGCACTTATATTTTTGTGGACACTTCTTTATTGGATTAGGACACATTTTAGTGTTATGATAAATGTTTACTTTAGTGAGATTTTCAGTTCAGTAAAAATAATACCTATGGCTGTAATTATTTATTATTACTATATATTTATTATATACTAAATACATATACATACATATTTCGCTGAAATATGACCAATCAATCATTGTTAGGTTTTGGTAAATTTGAGAGGAATGTTTATTTATACCAAAACAAGCAAGAAATAAAATGCATGAAAGGACTTGAATGTCTGATTGCTTTTTGAAAACAAAATAGTTCATATCTACACCTGTCATACTCACATAGCACTTACCATTAACAAATCAAGATCGTTTCCTCGTATTACTCAGAAAATAGTGATATGTAATATGTAAAAGAAACATCTAGCCGAACTTGGTGCAGATTTGGAGAGAACAATTTAAAATCTAAATGGCTTACAACCATGGCTTACGCATTTCTGGGAACCCGTCAGATATAAGGAAGGACGGTATGCCACTGAGGACCAAAAAAGTACAACTATAGTTCAGAGTTTATAAACTCAGCTTAAAGCTACACAATATAGCCAAATGTTTTAGACACCTGATTGTCCAAATCAAATCCATGATTGTTAATATGAAGTTAGACCATCTCTGTGGCTATAACAGCTTTCACTCTTCTAGAAAGGAAGGTCCGGAGTAAGAAGAAAAGAAGACCTGAACGAAGGGCCGGCATGACAGGGGTTAAAGGATCTCGGGATGGGCAGAGTCCCATTAGCATAAGGGGGAGTTAAAATAGTTAAGGAAGGAGTGGGGGAGACAGGAGGGGTGGTCTTACAGGCTGTGGCAGTTGGTTTTTCAGTCTGAAGAGAGTTTTCAAAGGGCAAACTTCATTCCCGCCCACCCATTTGATGGTTTGTCTTGCTGGTGGTTGTGCCATATTGGTGCTGGGGGAGGTCCTTGTTGGTTAATGTGGGCACAAGAAAAGGCATTTTGTAGGAACCCGTCTAAGGTACGGCTTCCAAATGTTCTGGTAGGGGTATCTGCGGTGATGTCTCCGAGTCGGTGATGTTGCGGCTGGAGGCCTACTTAAGCAGGATGCAGATATTCATTTTTCTTGATGCCTATTGGGACCTTGAAAGAACATATGTTTATACAATGTTTTCTGTTATTTAAAAATCTTATTTATTGATGGTTGTAATAAAAGGCTGTTTTTTGGGCCATTAACTCCATTTGTTGTCTGTGTGGTTACTTAGGTTAAGTATGGGGGGTAGGTATTGGTTTAGTGGGACTTACAAGCCATCTTTAGTATCCTGGTCAAGGTTTCCACATGATTTTGGAGTGTGTCTGGGGTAATTTCAGCTAAAAGAACCTTTGTGAGGTCAGGTACTAATGTTGGATGAGAAGAACTGGCTCATGATCAGCATTCCAATTCATGCCAAAGGTTTTTAGTTGGGTTGAGGTCCAGGCTTTGTGCAGGCAACTTGAGCTTCTCCACACCAAACTTGTCAAACCAAGTCTTTCTGGAAATGACTGTGCACAGGGGCACAATATGCTGGAACAGAAAAGGGTCTTCACCAACCTCCTACCAGAAGGTTGGAAGCCCAGGTTTGTCTACAATGTCTTTGTATGGTGCCTCATGGATAGTGTCCTTTACTGGAAACACCTCAACACTATAATTTGAAGGAGTGGTCACATGCTTTTGATCAGTTAGTGTATAGCGTGAGCTTTTCATTGGAGTTAGGCGCGTTTGTTCCACAATAAAAATTGTGCAAATGTATGTCACCATATAACGTGCAACATAAAAGGTAATGAATACATTTTCAGTCTTGTGACAAGGGCATACCTTAGCTTTGAAACATATAGCACGGAGTTTCTTATGAGTGGAAAACTTCCTATATCTAGGTTCACACTTGAGTGTTGCTTCATCGTTTGTTTTCAGCGCATTTGTTATGCACTTTTCTACATATGTTTTTCGTACCATTTTGACATGTTTTCAGGCAGAGGTATTTTTGTTTAGGAAAATTAAATGCAGGTTACTAGTAGGAGGAGATGGCTATTAGGCACAAAAGCTCTCGAAGAAAATGTGTTGCATGTGTTTTTTCAGACACTCCCATTAAAGCCTATGGTGCAAAAAAAATATGCTTGCCTGCCCATAAGCAGCTTCTGTACTTTTTTGACACGACCAGGGGCGGACTGACAATTCATGGGGCCCCCGGGCAATAGGGGATCATGGGGCCCCTTGTGTCCTTGCCCAAACTCAAAAAAGCCTATGAAAAAGGTATCAGGGGCATCTCATGGGGCCCCCTACTGACCCCGGGCCCTCGGGCAGTGCCCGAGTTTCCAAATGGTCAGTCCACCCCTGGACACGACAATTGATAACATTGCTCAGATGTGACCAAACCCTATAGAATAAAATAGAAATCTAGTGTCAAGCATTAAACACTTTTTGGAAAGGTGCTTCAGGTGTGATTTGGGGCCTAAAAGATATATGGTTAATCACTTGATCAGCCTGTGACGTGGTTTGGCAGTGGATTACACTGTAACAAATGTAACAGTAACTGGTATTTTTCGATTGCTATGCATCAGTTGAGGTGGTATATCTACCCAACATTTTTTGCTAGGCTCGGACCTACCATTAATCACTGTCCCAGTTTTATAACTGTGAGGACCCCTCCTGGTAATATTTACAAATCATGTTGCCCTAACTACACCTGTATGATGAAGCTCATTTGGACAAGCTCCTGTGATTATTTCAGTAAAAATTAATACTATAATGCAGACATTCTCAACTAGCTCAACCAGGGTCCCAGGGTTCCCCCAGAGGCTGCTAGGAGTTTCTTGAGATGTGGTTGATTGACCTCCAATCTGATGGTGGTTTCATAGTTCCAAGGCCAAAACCACTTGGCAATGGCAGTATTCCTGAGTGTAGCTCGGGGTAAAGTTTCAGCACCACAAGCGGTAACCCCGAGCTACACTCAGGAATACACTGCAGCGTTGCTCCGGGATCTGTTCTTCTCTTACCTTGTCCTGCGCTCCCGCGATGTCCCCCCTGCAGTGTCCCCGGCAATGTCCTCTGGCGGATGCCGGCATCTGTCTTTTGGGTTCCGCCCCCTGCGATGTCGGGACGTACGGGGGACGGAACGGCGGGAAATTTGAAAATGACAAAAAGTGACATTCACTAAATTCACTAAAATCGCATAGTATAACATTCCTGTATCAATCCATTTCACATACATTTTGTCCCGAGTGCTTTGTCCTGTGTCCTGCCTGCATTTTTACTGTTCTTTCTGCCTGGAAACTGAGAAACATCCATGGCGTCCAAAAAGCGTCCCTTTAGGTCAAAATCGGTTTTAGACCGGCTAGAGAACAGCGATAGTAAATCAGAACCACTTGCAGAATTGAGTGATAATGATTCGTGGGGGAAATTCCTCATCAGACACTGAAAACAATTTTGCGACTTTGCTCAGCGATGTGCGAACTTGGCGCTATATTTCACATTTCAGTGTTTTTGGTTTGATTATATTATTGAATTAAATTTATTATTATTATATTATTATTTTTTAAGATTATTTATGAAATTATAATTTCGTGTTTCAAGTTTTCTCCTCCCCGGGATGTTTACTAGACTCTTGTTCGGACAGATTTCAGTGAGTTATTCCTAAAAATTACAGGCCTACAATTAAAAAAATACATATTTCCATGCAAAAAAATTTACTGCTTTGAGCACAGAAATATGGACATAATCAGACCGCTAGGGAGGTTAATAATCCATTTAACTATCTTGTAGGGAGCATTCTTCTTATTGATCACTAATGTATGGAACATTCTTCCCATTGACCATCAATGTAAGGAGCATTCTTCCCACCATCGGCAATGTACTATGCTGCACAGTTACTGGCAGGTCTCCCAAAAGTAGGTTTACACCCACCCGTGAGTTCTTGGATTATGTGGAATAGCCACATAAAAAAAATATTACCCAAATTAGTTTATAACCAAAAAATTATAATTTTTCAAAAAACATTTTTACATTTTTTTGTTAAATTATTATTTATGTTTTTTTTCCTTTTATTATACTGTCACCCTAGCAGTACAGTGTCACTACTTTTTGGGGGTGATGAAGATTTTTTTTTTTTTTACACTGATTGCTTTTACACCCACAAAGGCTCCTTCTCTCTGGCTGCTTTCCTGCAGCCATTGAGAAATACTGTGAGAGCTGTGATTGGTCACAGCTTGTTACATGGTACAAGGCTGTTGTGAATAGCCCTGTACCATGTGATCTCTGTGATCATTCACAGGTTCCACACGTAGTAAGCAATGATGTCAGCAAGTGACATCACGTTTACTACTGTTCATTTGATCACTGATTGGGCAATCAGTGATCACATGAATCGGGACCTCACGGAGAGGTCCCGTACAGTGATCAGAGGACACAGCGGGCACCGGATCGCGGCGCCGCGTGCTCCCAGGGAGCGCGCACAAGCAGGCAGGACGTTTATAAACGGCCACCCACCCCTGCACTGCTCCCGTCCGTCCGTATATGTACATGGGCTGGACGGGAAGAGGTTAAGAGGGCCGGAGTGTGGCCAGTGGGGGTAGAAAATGTTTTGGGCCCAGCATCAGTGAGAATAAACCGACAAGTGCTTTTTTTTACCACTTCTATTCCTTTATATTGGCTTTTGAAATTTACCAATGCAGCAATTTAGAAATTGGATGAAAGGTTTAGCCCTGTAAAACACTTTTTGCTAAATAAATGGTGTATTTTATATACAGCTATATTGATCGGACCAAAATGAGTGACAAATGAGGAGGAAGGAGGGACAGAGGGACTTTGCTCCAAATGAGGGACAGTCCCTCAAAATCAGTGACAGTTGGGAGCTATGCAGTTAACCCCTTCGCTCCCAGCTGGGCAACAGTTGCTAACCAGCCTTTCAACCTGCTTACACGCATTTCAGTTTTATTTTTCTGATATAAAATTTCCAACATGTTCGATCTGTCATTTTTTCGATGGCTGCATGGAAATCGGCTTTAGCTGTGGGCACACTAATGATTCGAAAAACATGAAATTTTGTTCATTTTTCGATTCACGTATGGCCCAGGGGTGGACTGACTATTTGGAAACTCGGCACTGCCTGAGGGCCCAGGGTCAGTAGGGGGCCCCATGAGATGCCCCTGGTACCTTTTTCATAGGCTTTTTTGAGTTTGGGCAAGGACACAGGGGCCCCATGATCCCCTATTGCCCGGGGGCCCCAGAGGTTGTCAGTCCGCTCCTGGTATGGCCTACTTAAAACAGTTTGTTATTTCATAAGAGCCAAACACGCTCAGAAACACCTGGTGCTGTTACATACAGGCTGCCCAAGGTTTGCTTTTGCAAGAATCATCCGGTATCACCGTTTACACATAATCAATCAATGAGCGCTGAGGATTAGTACTTGTTCAACAGTTCAATTAAACTGATTAGAAGGAAATAGGACACTATAAAATTCTACCAGTCACCAGGACATTAGGCATTTGTAAAACGAGCGCACCATGGATCTGCACAATCGAGAAAACCCAAGAAGATATTTAATACTCCTACTTTTCATGGCAATGATTGCTGCTGGTAAAGAAAATATGTTTCTAACTGTAAAATATATTTAGATATATAGTATTTTGTTATGGTATGTACAGTAGGTCAATGTCGTGTTTTCATGTCTAATAGAGGTCTGTAGGTAATAACAATGAATGGTTAATCCAGAATTTTTCAGCCAATCACTGGGATTGGCTGAGAATTGTGCAGCCAATCACTTTCATTGAGACGAGACTGGCTCTGTCTGTGCTTTCCGCTCTGCAGACTGTAAAGCTGACCTAGCCTCAGATATCATTTTTTCAATCATAATTATAATTTTTTTAATCATTTTAAAGCCCAACTGAACCCTCTTAATTTACTTCTGCAGTAAAGTAATTTTTTTCAACCCTTGCTGCAGTGCTTAGCAGATACAAAAGTAAAAAAGGGGCATATTTATTATGGTAATGTAGCCTGACTGCATTACAGTATTTAAAGAAGGGTTCCGTTGGGCTTTAGAGTAGAATTAAACTGTCACTTCTATTGTTAGTGGGAATTTTTAGCCATGACACCTAAAATGACACCTTTTAGCCACCACTTCAATACCGAGCACTTTTACCCCCTTCCTGCCCAGGCCAATTTTCAGCGCTATCACACTTTACATAACAATTGCGCGGTCATGCAACACCCATACAAAATTGTTATCATTTTGTTCACACGAATATAGCTTTCTTTTGGTGTTATTTAACCATTTCAATACCGTGCAATTTTACACCTTCCTGCCCAGGCCATTTTTCAGGTTTCAGCGCTCTCACACTTTGAATGACAATTGCGCGGTCATACAACACTGTACCCAAACTAAAATTTTATCATTTTCTTCACACAACTAGAGCTTTCTTTTGGTGGTATTTAATCACCGCTGGGGTTTTTATTTTTTGCTAAATTAACAAAAAAAGACCAAAAATTTTGAAAAAAAACCACATTTTTCTTTGTTTCTGTTATAAAAGTTTACAAATAAATAATTGTTCTTCATAAATTTAGGCCGAGATGTATTCTGCTACATGTCTTTGGTGAAAATAACCCAAATTAGGATGTATTTTTAAAAAAATTATTTTCACTATTTTTTTTTTACATACTGTCACCAGTGCAGTACAGCATCATCATATAACTGGCATGGCGGTTAACAGGGACACTGACTGGTGACAGTATGAAAAAAAAAAATATTTTTTTTTTTTTATTTTTTATTTTTTTTTTATTATATTTAATTTTTTATTACATTTTTTTTATTTTTTTAAGATTTTTTTTTCATATTTTACTATGACCAAAGTAGTACAATGTTACCATAGTAACACTGTACTACTTTGGGGAAGTGATCAGTATTTTTTTTTTTTTTTTTTTTTTTTTACACAATTTGCTTATAGCAAAGAATTACTTTGCTATAAGCAAGCATTTACCTGAATGAAATCGAATCATTCAGCTTTTTTTTTTTTTTTTTTTTTTTTGTGCTTAGCTGTGATTTGGTCACAGCTAATCACATGACATGTGCATGTGATTAGCTGTGACCATTCACAGCTAGGCACTAGTATACAATGGATGGCATCATGAATGAAGCCATCCATTGTATACAACTGTCATGTGACCTGCTGTGATTGGTCACAGCAGGTCACATGGTACCAGTAACGGGAGACGGTACTCGGATCTGTCATCGGCCGTGTCCGAGGTGCACGGCCCGTGACAGATCCCGCTGCTGCGCCGCTCTGCATTACCGCAAACGGCGCATGTGCGGGAGCACGCCAAATGGCGTGCACCCGGAATGAAGAGGCACATCTGAAGCCGCCAAACGGCCATTGGCCGGGCGGCTAATGGTTAATCACTAGTGGTTTTTTAATTTTTTTGCTAAATAAACAAAAAAAAGGCTAAAAATTAAAAAAACAAAACACATTTTTCTTTTCAATTTTTCGTTCTGTTATAAAATTCTGCAAATAAATAATTTTTCTTCATAAACGTAGGCCAAAATGTATTCTGCTACATTTCTATGGTAAAAATACCCCAAATCAGTGTATATTATTTAGTCTGCAGAAAAGTTATAGAGTCCACAAACTATAGTATACTGTATATCTGAAAATCAATCAATCCTGATGTACTGACTACTGATCTCATTTCTTGAGTTTCGAAAACACCAGGACAGCACAAATATCCACCAATTGACCCTTTTTTGGACAGTAGATAGTCCAAGGTATTTAGTAAGAGGCATGGTGAGTTTTTTGAAGTTGTAATTTATGTCACAATTATTTGGAAAATGAAGAAATTAAAAAATTAAAAAAAAAAAAAAAAATGTTCACACTTTTTTTTTACATACTGTCACCAGTGCAGTACAGCATCATCATATAACCAGTGTGGGGGTGATCAGGGATACTGACTGCTGAGAGTATTGAAAAAAATATATTTTTCTTTAAATATTTATTTTCTTTTTTATTACATTATTTTCTTTTTTTATGCACATTATAATTGTCTATACCAGTGAATTTCCCTGTTATAAACTATCATTTTTACTGAATGAAACTGACTCGTTCAGTGTGTTTTGTTGTGATTAGCTGTGATTGGCCACAGCTAATCACATGGTACAGATGGACTGTGATTGGCCCTGTCTGTACCATTTGATCACCGTGACCAATCACAGTGAGCAATACAACTGTACACAATGGATGAATGAAAGCCATCCATTATGTACAATCAGGGTCGGACTGACCATTTGGAAACTCAGGCACTGCCCGAGGGCCCAGGGTCAGTAGGGGGCCCCATGAGATGCCCCTGGTACCTTTTTCATAGGCTTTTTTGAGTTTGGGCAAGGACACAGGGGCCCCATGATCCCCTATTGCCCGGGGGCCCCATGAGTTGTCAGTCCGCCCCTGTGTACAATTGTCATGTGACCTGCTGTGATTGGTCACAGCGATCACATGGTACCTGCAGTAGGTTGGTACAGTGATTTGTCATTGGCTTTGACCAGTGGACACAGCGGGTGACAGATTACGCCGCAGCATGGGCTGTGGGGCCCCCGCCATGCACGTTCTTGGGAGGACTTCATATGGTGTCCACCCAGAATGAGAGAGCTCCCACCTGGCCATCACTTGTCTATAGGCCGGGCAGGAAGTAGTTAACAATGAAGGTATGGATTCTCATATAGTAAAGGATGGGGTGTAGCTTGGGCAAGGCCACAAGGATGGTAGCCCTGGGAGCAAAAATCCTAGAATCCTGTGAAATTCTAGAGTTTGATGCTGGAACAAGTTCTGGCATTTGGCTCCCCAAATTTACCTGACAAGGGCACGTTAGCACCAGACACCCAGGGCACATGCCCAACATATTCTTTGGGGTGTTTCCCCCTCTGCAGTAGACAGCATTTCTCCTTGCTAGTTACAAATAACAGAAATACACATACAAGCCAAGGGGTGCTGAGCTCCTCCTTGGCTCTGACATGTATCATGCACAAGAGAATGAGGAGGGGCCAGGAGAAGGCATATTCCCTGTATTGATTTGCTGATTTGAGCAAAGTCCATTCAATGTATCTTTTTAATTATACATATTGACAAGACCAGGGGCGGACTGACCATTTGAAAACTCGGGCGCTGCCCGCAGTCAGTAGGGGGCCCCATGAGATGCCCCTGGTACCTTTTACATAGGCTTTTTTGAGTTTGGGCAAGGACACATGGGCCCCATGCTCCCCTATTGCCCGGGGGCCCCATGAGTTCTCAGTCCGCCCCTGGACAAGACTGTTAAAATATCTGCAAGATAACATTGGAGTACAGGTCCACTTTAAAGGAAACTGAATATCCTTTTTCTAACGGATAGTTATGTCTAAAATATTTGTTGGTGCGCATGTTATGTTTTCATGCTCTGTTGACCCAGCTTACATTTAAATAGAGTTTTATTGTGATGATCTCTTGTTTCTCTCATCAGTAACACTTTTTGGAAACTTTTTTATAATTCCACAGGATGGGCTCAGACAAGATTTGTAACAGTCTTCATGGAAATTAATGTTAAATCCGAACCTGCACCTTTTCAGCTGTATCTTGTCAGCTATGATAAACCAGCCACAGTCACTGTAATGGTGTCCCAACCAGAATTCAACCAGACCGTGCACATTGAGAAGAACAGTTATGCCCTTGTGACCCTCGGCTATTCCTATATGATAAAAGAAAAAGATGTGACTTATAAGGCTGTTCTGATCCAATCAGATGCTGCTCTATCTGTCATTGGTTTTTACACAATCGAGTATATTGCTGAAGCCATGACCTGCCTACCTGTAGAAGACCTGGGCACAGAATATTACATATCAACTGCTGCATCAGGAACAGAAAAACAATTTGCTGTGGCCAACGGTCTGGAAGATACGGCTCTGGTCAATGTAACCGTCTCAGGATCCCTCGTGTATAATGGTGTTGAGTACACTAAAGGACAGTCTTTTTCATTTAGTCTCAAATACCAACAATCAATTCAGTTTCAAAGTTCTTCTGACCTGACTGGCACTAGAGTCTCATCTACAGTTCCTGTAGCAGTTTTCAGTGGCCAAAAATGCTTCACCGGGATAAACACCGCCTGTGATACCTTGGTTGAGCAGTTGTATCCTGTGTCTAAGTGGGGCCATTTTTTTGTTCTGCCCCCTTTCTTGAATCACACCCAAGATTCTATTACCGTGATATCATCAAGTTCTGAAACCCGAGTGTTTGTTGACAGAGCAATGGAACCCAGACAGTACTTCATTGAGAATGCCGGAACCCCTATTAGGATTGATTTAAAGGAAATGTCTACCATTAATGCTTCAAAACCTATTATGGTCACCTATCTCCTTCAAGAACGGAAGCCTGGTGGTGTAGTTGCTAAATACGACCCCTTTTTAGTTACCATCCAACCTTCTTTGGTAGGAAGAAGCTATTATAAATTTGTAACACAAAAAACATTCGTTAACTATCTTTTGATTGTGACTCAGGCAACGTCAGCAGATGGGTTCTACCTGGATCACCGCCCGCTGAGCCTGTATAGTTTCTCCGTACAATATTACAGCGGTTACAGTGCATTTAATGTCTTTTTGGATAAAAGCGAAGGACAACATGAAGTATATCATGACTCAACGCCCTTTACGATTTATGTCTATGGCCTTGAAGAATTTCTTTCTTATGGATACTCTATGGGCCAAGAAAAGATATATCCAGGTAGACCTTTTTTATAGGTCAAAGCAGTACTAAGGGTTTCTCCAAAGAAATATTTGCATGGCATGCTGAGGCATTTGCTGCCATGCTAACTGCTGTATGGCTAAAGTTTCAACATAAACTACCTTCCTCTTCTGAAGAAGAAGATAATTTATGACCACAGAAGTTAAAGGGATGGGTTTAAGATTCTTTAAATGGAATCTGATGTCACATATCTAAAACAATTTATCTCTCTTAGCAGGGGCGGACTGACCATTTGGAAACTCGGGCACTGCCCGAGGGCCCGGGGTCAGTAGGGGGCCCCATGAGATGCCCCTGGTACCTTTTTCATAGGCTTTTTTGAGTGTGGGCAAGGACACAGGGGCCCCATGATCCCTTATTGCCCGGGGGCCCCATGAATTGTCAGTCCGCCCCTGTCTCTTAGGCTACCCTGCCCTTAACCAATTTATTTACTCATGTAATAGAAGCAGCTTATCTTTTTTAGGTTGATGTACTTTTCATGGACTAGTTTTTGGGAGTGGGAAATGGTTAAAGCCAATATCAGGTTTTAATTGCTTGAAAAAGCGTGAGTGGAGGGCACTGGATTCAGAGTTGGTTTTGTTTCTCAATGTGAGGGTTAGTTCTTAAAGGGGAGTTCCAGACATTTTTATGTTTATTAAAAGTCAGCAGCTACAAAAACTGTAGCTGCTGACTTTTAATAAACACACACTCACCTGTCCCAGGGTCCAGTGGCGTGCTCACCCATGCCATTCCTTCTCTCCTTCTTCTCTCTCCGGCACTAGCATCTCAACTGTGGGCACCGGACAGCTTGCGACTTCACAGCTGGTGCCCACTGATCATGCACGAGTCGCGCTGCGCATCCTGATTGGTCCAGCAGTCTTCTGGAACCTGTGAAAGTTCCCAGGAGACTACGGGAGGAAGGAGGGGGGCCCCCCCTTCCCCCCCGAAAGGTGCCAAATATGGCAGTGGAGGGGGTGAGGAGGCAAACAAGTGGAGCTTCCACTTTTGGGTGGAACTCTGCTTTAATGAAAGCTGAATGGGGCTTTAAATGAACTATAGGTTGAATTCAGTGGAATACAGGTTAAAATGAGACACCCCTAATATCATCATAGAATTACAAAGTTAAAAAATCTGAATGTTTTAAGGGCTACAACATTCCCTCTTCTTTAGGGTTTCAAGTGCTGGTTTGAAGTAGACCTGCATGGGTCAAATGAAGGGTGATTAAATCTTTTCCCCCAAGAGTGCTTCAACACCTGACTGATTTTTGATTGAAAAGATACTTTTATTGCAGAAGCATCAAAAACAACATGTTACGTGTAATCAGGGTACATCTCACCCTGTACTGCGACGCAGCGCACCACATAGCAATACAGTTCCAAGCATACGATAAATACAGTCAGGCAAATAAATACATTCGCTCAGCGGTATGATGCCTGACGTGATGTGCGCGGAGGATGAATCCCCCGGACCACCACGTCATGCATGACGCCGCTTACCCCAAAAACTGTAGCATCCTAATACAATATACATTTCCTAGTCACTATGTTATGCACGATAACGATAACTGAAAAAACACGGTCAACAATAGGCATCAGGTGTGTGGGGGGGGGGGGGGAAGGGGGAGGAAGGGGGGAACACAGGCCCGAAGCTTTATTGAAGGGACAAAGACACGCAAGGGGGAGTAGGGGGAAGGGGGAAATCTTCAGACGTCCTCTTCCTCCTTAAAGTCCATCAAGGAATAGTCTCTGAGCAGACTGAGGGTCAGTCTGCGGCAGTCCTCAATGGACATCCTCTCCCGCTGGAGGGTGAGGCGCTTTCTGGCGCACCATAAAGCGTCCTTAAAACAGCACAGCACCCGCCAGGCGCTGTCAATGTCCTCCAGAGAAAAGGTTCCACAGAACAGTCCATTCAACACCCCAAAGTGAGTGATGGCTGTCTGTGGCACAAAGTCCTTGAGTTCAGGTTCCAGGGCCCCCAACAGGGCCTGAGCAAATGAGCACTCCCAGAAAACGTGGTAAGACGTTTCCTCATGGATGATGCAGAAGGGGCAGTGTCTGTATCTGCTCAGGTTCCTGGCATGCATAAATGTCCTGAGAGGCAGTCCCCCCTGGATAGCCATCCATGCCAGGTCTTTGTGCCTGTTGGTGAGGATGTTGGAAGAAACATTCCTCCAGACCACCTTGCAGGTGTCTGAAGGCAGGCCTGGAACCGACTCCAAAATGTCGCTGGCTCGGATGAGCTTGTAGATCGTCTTTGGCTTCCACAAGTCCGGCTTGACTCCCTGCAGCCCTTGCTCCCTGATGAACTTGAAGGTATCCAAGTAGAACCAAGGAGTGTCCCAGTTGTAGGGGATGGAACTATCCCAAGTGTCCCACCCCAGGGACCTCCAGAGAGGCAACAGGAAGAAGCGAGACATTGCGTTCCCGCCAGAGTCCGTAGTCCGTCTGATTAAGAGTTCCAAAGAAGGGTGAACACTGGTGAAACATGTAGACTTCATTCCGCTAAACTTATATGATGAGATAAATACTTTTGAGCTCCTTAACCTAGGGGGGGTTTTTTCGCAGTCGTTTTTTCCAGATTGGGAGATTGCTTTTAAACCACACGCTTTCTGACCTTTAATAATTTTAAAGTCAGGTATATCCCTTGGGTGCAACTAACAGTGGTGGTATTCTGAGTATGGGTTTGGAGTTGTTTTGTAAAACACAGAAGTTTCCCAAACACATATGAATTGATACATACGAGTTTCTTTGCAATGAAAGCACAATATTGAAAAATGTTCTTTTGATATTTTTTATTCAGTTTAGAAGTAACTTTCAAGCACTTTAAAGTTTTAAAATTGTTTATTAGTAGTGCAGTATATATTTTATAACTGTATAATTGTTTAGGATTTATGTATGTATATATATATATACTGTATATATATATATTTACACTATATTGCCAAAATTATTGGGAACTTTATACACACATGAACTTTAGTGGCATCATAGTCTTAGTCCGTAGAGTTCAATATTGAGTTGGCCCCGCCCTTTGCAGCTCTAACAGCTTCAACTCTTCTGGGAAGGCTGTCCACAAGGTTTAGGAGGGTATCTATGGGAAGGTTTGACCATTTTCCGGAATGGTTCCGGTTTTTCCGGAAGTGCATTTGTGAGGTCAGGCACTGATGTCGGGCGAGAACGCCTGGTTCGCAGTCTCCACTCTAATTCATCCCAAAGATGTTCTATGGGGTTGAGGTCAGGACTCTGTGCAGGCCAGTCAAGTTCCTTCACCCCAAACTCGCTCATCCATGTCTTTATGGACCTTGCTTTGTACACTGGTGCGCAGTCATGTTGGAACAGGAAGGGGCCATCCCCAAACTCTTCCCACAAAGTTGTCTAAAATGTCTTGGTATGCTGATGCCTTAAGAGTTCCCTTCACTGGAACTAAGGGGCCAAGTCCAACCCCTGAAAAACAACTTCACACCATAACCCCCCCTCCACCAAACTGTAAAGTGTAAACTTGGCACAATGCAGTCAGGCAAGTACTGTTCTTCTGGAAACTCCCAAGCCCAGACACATCTATCAGATTGCCAGACAGAGAAGCGTGATTGGTCACTCCAGAGAACACGTTTCCACTGCTCTAGAGTCCAGTGGAGGTGTACTTTATACCACTGCATCTGATGCTTTGCATTGCACTTGGTGATGTAAGGCTTGGATGCAGCTGCTCGGCCTTGGAAATTGTCACGAGAACCAGAGAGCACACAGAGACAGATTGCACGGAACCCAACCTGCGGGCATTTATTGGGGAGGCTTTTGGGGCACAGACAACAGTTCCGTTAGTCCACAGATCCACACCAGACGCAGCAACACAGTAAAGCTCTCTGGAAGGCAATATGAAACAACAGGGGCATGGTAATCCACAGGGTTAATCCACACAGCCAGCTCCAGGCAGGGAAGGGATAAGTCCAGACAGGTTCACGGAGAGCAAGGGGTTAAGTCAAGTCCAGGCAGATTCACCGGGACAGCAGAAGATTCCTCCACAGTGAAGAGATTCCAGGCAGCATGGTCAGTCAGGTCAGCCAGGGAGAGAGGAGAGGAGAAGGGGGATGGGAGATCGTGCTCCGAGAGAAGCTGGCACTTCAGCACAGTCTTCTCTCACACACGCAGCCAGGAGAACACAATGGGGGGTTGCCCTGCTCTCTCTTAAGTACAGAGCTCGGCTCCTTGCTGCTGCAGTGGTAACCCGAGACTTCCTGGTCTCTGGACTTTGTCCCTGTAAGACATGGAGCCTGGGGAGATGTGCAGAGGGGGCAGGGAGGAGGGGTGACAGGAGGGGGCCTGTTTGTGGATTCCCTCAGCAGGGGCCAGACTGCAGGCAACAGGGGGGTGAGGGGCTGCTGGGGGCTGCCTGTGTCAGGGACACAGAGGACTAGAAGTCCCAGCATGGACGGGACAGAAGAGTGAGGGGCTGCTGAGGGGTGGGGGGTGGCAGACAGCAAGCTCAGAGGATGGGGGGGCAGCTCTATGACAGAAACCCAATTCCTGAAGCTCTCTACGCACTGTTGTGCTAATTTGAAGGCCACATGAAGTTTGAAGGTCATTAGCTATTGACTCTGCAGATAGCTGGAGACTTCTGTGCACTGTGCGCTTCAGCATGCACTGACCCCGCTCTGTCATGTTACGTGGCCTTCCACTTGGTGGCTGAGTTGCTATTGTTCCCAGTTGCTTCTACTTTGTTTTAATCCCACTAACAGTTGAGTGTGGAATATTTAGTAGAGAGGAAATGTCACGGATGGACTTATTGCACAGGTGGCAACCTATCCTGGTACCACGCTTGAATTCACTGAGCTCCTGAGAGCGACCCATTCTTTCACAATTGTAGAAGCAGTCTGCATGCCTTGGTGCTTGATTTTATACACCCGTGGCCATGGAGGTGATTGGAACACCTGAATCCAATGATTTGGAGGGCTGGACCAATACTTTTGGTAATACAGTATATATTTTTTTCTATATAAAGAGCCTGATATTGACCAAGAACACCCCTGCCCTCCACCCAAGCTTTCCATTACGATTGCCCCCCATACACCAGCCACCATCCCCCATGGCAAGAGAGAGAAAGACACTCACCTTCAAAGTTCCGGACATCCCCAGGAACGAAAGTCGGGCTGTGCATACACCGTCATGAAACCCGCGGCATCTTTCAGAACCCCCAGGTCCCCTTGCCGCATGTGTCCCTTCTTCTGACCCTTCTTCCAAGGGGCAGTGCATCCGCCCCTGAAAAATGCCGCCCTAGGCAAATGCCTTGTTTGCCTTGTAGTAAATACACCCCTGTATATATATATATATATATATATATATATATATTGGAGCAGGTAACTCCTGTTGTGTTGTAAATCTTATCTGTTGGAGATCTCATTAACGATGGGCTCCCATAATTCGATTCATATAAAACACTAAAAAAAATGAGAATGAGATGTCCAAGCTGCAAATATTCTATTTACTTCAAGTGTAAATTAGCGTGACTGCGCAGTTTCAAGCATAACACTGCTCTTCATCAAGCTACAGTCGCTCTAATTTTTGTATAAAGACACACTTGAAGTAAATAGATTATTTGCAACTTGGAGATCTCGTTCCCAGTTGGGGAGAGAGAGTGAGAGAGAGAGAAACTTATTGGATCGTTACTTACATATTCACACATACACAGCAGCACAGTTAGGTTGTTGTTTTCCCTTTAGCATGGAATTGCTGTAGCACTGATTATTTATATATATTTACATACAGTGCATCACCTACTTGGTATTTCACTTTTCACTTGCACAGTTTATTTATTGTTTTCCCTTTAGGGTGGAATAAACACAGACTATTTATATTGATTTATATACATAACCTACTTGGTATTTCACTTGGCAGTTTGCTTTTTTGTCAGATGCACCTTTGCCAACGCCCACAGAAGACTATGAGGGAACACTGCATTGTCTTTCTAATGGTGCTGAATATCAGCTTCCTCTCCATATGGTAGTTGAAGCTCACCTAGATGTGTCTGATATACACCTCGAAGACCCTCTGTGCCAGGCGGTGGCTGACGAAGATATTGCTTTTATTCAAATACCATTCAGCAGATGTGGATCCAATGTTCTGGTGAGGTTTATGGAACTCTTGATACCCTGCAAAATGACAAATTATCTTTAAAGTGGACCTTGCAGTAAAATGCAAACACCATTTATCAGGTCAGGGTCCCCTCCCAATGTAAAGAAAAGTAAAGAAGTTGGATTATTTACTTACATTACCTCTGTCTTCTGCATTGTAGGGCATGATGTTACTATCTTCTGTCAAGATATCTGAGAAATGCAGAGCAGCCTAAATCTTGGGGGGAGACATTTTTGAAGTACTATCATGCAGCTACATTTACATGGGAAGGAGACCCAGACCTAGTAAGCAGCCTTTGCATTTTACTGCAAGGTCTGCTTTGCTTAGGACTTAGGGGGTTCTGTAGGTAGAGATTGATGTAAAACCCTTGCATTGATTTATCAGTTGTGATTCTCACACAGTAGCTTGTAATTAATTTGATTCTGAAAAAACAGGCAAATGTATTGGTTAATGGTCCATTTTACACCAAACTGAGTGGACCAAATTTTAGCACATTGAGTATATTTCCTCAATAGCACTGGCAGATAATGTAATAATTTTTTTTCTTGACTTCTAAAAAATCTGCATTTGCTTTGTTATATCTTTAACTGAAAATTCTATGTATTGGATGTACTGTATGTATATCTTCTTTCCTATTGCATGTATTTATCGTATAAAGTTTGGAGTTTAATTGATGCCGTTAATAGGTCAACTTGAGTTATTAAAAATGCAAGATTTCGAGATGCCTTGGATCCCTTGTTTAGGGTTTATAAACCTAAAGGCATCCCCCAAGCTTGCATCATTAATAAGTTAGCCATTAAAGGCTACCACTTTAACCCCAGACTTTATGTATTAGTTGATGACTAGCTTGGTCATACAATACTCTGCTACTGCTATATACTGTATTTGTGTTATTTGTGCCCAGTGCATGGACATTTTTACACATGTTCTTACAGAGTGACGATGGAAAAACCTACTATGAAAACACAGTCTATGGAACGATCCCGGGGACCAGCATCCATCGTATCGAAATCCCAGTGAGGTGTGAAATGCAGATGAATGAGACCCTTGGGATGAGCCTTCACCCTAAAGTAACTGACGTAGTTTCTCTAGGTCATTATAACGTCTCCCTACAACTCTATCAGTCTGAAGACTTCAGTGATCTGATTACAACATATCCTTATGAGGTCGACATCCATGGACGCTTGTATGTTGAGTTTAAAGTGGTGTCCAGTGACCACAATCTGCAGATACTTGTCGAAAACTGTAAAGCATCTCCATCACTAGAAGACAATGAGCAAATCTACCATCTCATCCAACAAGGGTAACTATCCTGTATATAATGAGCTAAACTTCACTTTGCTTCCTATATTCCTGCAATCTGATCCTTTTGTGTTGAATTCCCTTTTCTCCTTAGATGCCCCCAAGACACAACTTTGCAGACTCATGCAGTTTCTGACCAGAGGCTACAGCGCTTCAGCCTCCATGTTTTTAAATTTAACAGTTTCGAGGAGGTATACCTGTCTTGCAATATCATTGTCTGCCATAATGGAACCTCTCCGAATCGCTGTACCCAAGGATGCCACAATGCAAGGCACAGACGTGACACTCATCGCTCTTCAGTACATATGGCCGCAGCCAGGTTGTCCCAGGGACCCATTGTGTTTAAATCTGGTGAGGTTTTCAGTTTCATTTTAAGTTCATTCCACCTCTGAGCCCAACACTTGTCTCAATAACTAACTGTACCCTGTTTGGGCACATTACCTGCTGGTCAGGAAAATTAAAGCCAAGGACATTTAATGTTAGTATGCAGGCAGTTAGGCATAAGAATTTTCCCAGCCAGATTGCAGGGAGACTGCTGCCTGTGGAAGAGATAAGCACATGGGAAGGGGGTGGCCCAGCTTTCTAAATTCAAGAGGCTAGGGAGGGTAGTTAGTGGTTTTTTTTATATTACATCAGCTTGGGATTTAATGAAAGTTGATATTGTTGCCAACATACAGCCTGTTTTAATCATTGTTTTGCAGGCTAAATTAAAGAAATCTAAAATATGCATGCTAAGCTATGTGGATGAACCACGCCCTTCTGCTGGTGCCCGTGGTCATCAACATACCCCAACAATGATAACAGCTGATTGGCTACATTCACTGTTCAGTCAACAATTTTCTGCACGACTCCTCTGATCATCAGACCAAAGTTTGTTGAGCTGGATAGTGTTGGCAGGGCCACCTACAGATCAAATTTTGACCCCTATGTACATATATAATTACCGGTACATATTACACATAGAAAAGATTTTAATACATTAGCGCACATTTGGGCAGATGTAGTAAAACTGGTGTACTCAGAATCTGGTTCAGCTGTGCATGGTAGCCATTCAGCTTCTAAAAACCTGAAGGCTGATTTGCCTCTATGCAGAATTTCACCAGATTTTGCAATCTCCAATTTTAGTAAATAAACCCAATTTCATATTTCCATTAAAGAAAATCTGTGTCCCTGCAGGGCAAAGCAATATCTTCACTTTACTGCCCCCCTCAACCACAGCACATATTCATTTTTAGCCTTGGTTCACATCTCTGCGACTTTAGATACAACATGCAATTTAAAAATCGCACCTGAAGTTGCATCTAACAAATTTCTATGGCACTTAAAGGGGACAATTTCAGTAGCGTGATTTGAAAAATATTTTGGGGCAGGGCAAGGCCTCAGCCCTGTATAGCTTCATTTGGAGTGACTTGGAAGTTTACAAAAGGCTTCCTTTTCATTCCTCCCAGTGGCTGAACAGAGTGGTCGCAGAACACTGAAACTTCTATAAAGCTTGTCACCCACGAAATACTTACTTCTCCTGACAGTTATACCACAGAATGCTGCTCCACTTTCAGGCATGCGAGATTCCCGCTTGCATGCCGTGCACTTTGGTTTTTCCCACTGGTCACTACTATGTCCTATAGAGATGTGGAGGTCAGCAGGATTAACCACTAATTGCTGCTGGTGACTAGAACAGTGTTTTGCAACCTTTTTTCACTCAAGGCACTCTTTAAAATTATGGACAGTCTTGAGGCACCCCATTTTAAAATGTGAAAAACTATTCTAATAGTTTCATATAACGCAGCAACATCCACACATGGAGGACACCCAACATTAGAGGGGATTTATTCTCCCAAAGCAAATATACTTTTGCACACTGGTACTGAGTAGTATTCCAGCATGTCTCTTCTCCCTCAATTTTTCTCCGTCACTCAACTAATGTGCCAAGGAACCCCTGAAGAAACCTCAAGGCACCCTAGTTGAGAAAGGCTGGACTAGAAGATTGAATCCCAGAAGTATTGGTTTCTGAAGAAGACTTCAACCATGGATTTCTCTTTAATGGAGCAATGTTCAGTGCCCAGGGTGGCAGGAGGGGTATTTACTTTCTTCTTTGCACATTCTATGTGTGCTTATAGTAAGGTGGCAAGAACACTTTAAAACATGGCATGCGCAATGCATAGATCTGCGTTAAGACTTTATAGGTAGTCCAATTGCCAAAATCCATTCATGCCCATAAAACAGGTGTTAGCGTGAGTACATAAGGCAGGATGAGAGGTGAAATATTTTCAACAATAATCAGAAAGTCCTGTGAACTAGATATGCCATGACCTGGATGACTAAAAGGTGTCAAAGATGCATCTATAATGCCACTTTTTTTTTCAGGTGAACTTCAGACCTCACATACAGTTCCTTCTTCTGTGCTTGTGGCTGTGATCAGTATGATGGCTTTATTGACCTTGCTGGCCCTGGCGGTTCAGAAGCATGTTTTAAAAAGTCGGGATTACACTCTATTGCAGTGCACAGAAGATTGACATACTCATAGGTACCTGTCATTGTTAACATGAGATATGATGCATTAAACGTATTTTTATTCATGTAATTCAGCATTTAAAAGTCATTAAAAATGTGCTTATTTAATAACAGAAACAATTGAGTACTGTCCGTGATACTTTTTTTATTTGTACTAACATACAATTTTGAGGACAAGCTTTCGGGGAGTGTCCCCTTCTTCAAGGTCCAAGCAGTACTATACAAATCACAAAGTTTTAGCAGAATGTTAGAGTGAAAAAAAAAAGAGGCTAGAGATAAGACACAGCAAAAGCAAAGGGGGGGGGGGGGAACAACACTCACATCACAGAGGGAGTCAAGCTTGAGCTGATAGTCATAAAACTGTTGGATAATGATTGAGGAATTCCATGTCCAAATTCATGATCTCTTGTGTCAAATAGAATTATCATTCTTAGTTCAAAAGTTTTTTTCCTGAATGGATTTGAAATTTCCTTTTAAGTACTAAAATATTGAGGTCTCCCATTGTGTGGTCTGGTTGTGCGAAATGGTGTCCCACAGATGTGCAGAAGTCATCTTCTTTATTCTTTATCTTTTTCTTATTTTACAGTACTCAATTGTTTCTGTCGCAAATGCACAATCACCTCAAGCTTATTTAATAAGAAAGGGCAAAGTATATCAGCTATGGGTTTAGGGTCTTGGGGTATCAAGATTTTTATTTTATTATTTTTATAATTTTATTTTAATTTTGTTGAACCCAAAATACATGGGTCTTGTTTAACTTAAATACAGTCATGGCCGAAATTGTTGGCACCCTTGATATTTTTCCTGAAAATCAAGTATTTCACACAAAAAAGGTATTGCATTAACACATGTTTTGCTATACACATGTTTATTCCCTTTGTATGTATTGGAACAAATATAAAACAGAGGCAGAAAAGCAAATATGACATAATGTCACACAAAACCCCAAAAATGGGCTGGACAAAAGTATTGGCACCCTTAACTTAATATTTGGTTGCACACCCTTTGGAAAACATAACTGAAATCAGTCGCTTCCTATAACCATCAATAAGCTTCTGACACCTCTCACCCGGAATTTTGGACCACTCTTCCTTTGCAAACAGCTCCAGGTCTCTCTTATTGGAAGGACACCTTTTCCCAACAGCAATTTTAAGATCTCTCCACAGGTGTTCAATGGGATTTAGATCTGGGCTCATTGCTGGCCACTTCAGAACTCTCTAGCGCTTCTTTGCCATCCATTTCTGAGTGCTTTTTGACGTATGTTTGGGGTCATTGTCCTGCTGGAAGACCCAGGATCTTGGACGCAAACCCAGCTTTCTGACACTGGGCCCTACAGTGCGACCCAAAATCCTTTGGTAATCCTCAGATTTCATGATGCCTTGCACACAGTCAAGGCACCCAGTGCCAGAGGCAGCAAAACAACCCCAAAACATCATTGAACCTCCACCATATTTTACCGTAGGTACTGTGTTTTGTTCTTTGTAGGCCTCATTCCGTTTTCGGTAAACAGTAGAATGATGTGCTTTACCGAAAAGCTCTATCTTGGTCTCATCTGTCCACAAGACGTTTTCCCAGAAGGCTTTTGGCTTACTCAAGTACATTTTGGCAAACTGTAGTCTTGCTTTTTTATGTCTCTGTGTCAGCAGTGGGGTCCTCCTGGGTCTCCTGCCATAGCGTTTCATTTCATTTAAATGTCGACGGATAGTTCGCGCTGACACTGATGCTCCCTGAGCCTGCAGGACAGCTTGAATGTCTTTGGAACATGTTTGGGGCTGCTTATCCACCATCCGGACTATTCTGCGTTGCAATCTTTCATCAATTTTCCTCATCCGTCCACGACCAGGGAGATTAGCTACAGTGCCATGGGTTGCAAACTTCTTGATAATGTTGCGCACTGTGGACAAAGGCAAATCTAGTTCTCTGGAGATGGACTTGTAACCTTGAGATTGTTGATATTTTGCCACAATTTTGGTTCTCAGGTCCTCAGACAGTTCTCGTCTCCTCTTTCTGTTGTCCATGCTTAGTGTGGCACAGACAGACACACAATGCAAAGGTTAAGTGAACGTCTCTCCTTTTTATCTGCTTTCAGGTGTGATTTCTATATTGCCCACACCTGTTACTTGCCCCAGGTGAGTTTACAGGAGCATCACATGCTTGTAACATTCTTATTTATCCGCAGTTGTGAAAGGGTGCCAATACTTTTGTCCAGCCCATTTTTGGAGGTTTGTGTGACATTATGTCGAATTTGCTTTCTTTCCTCCCTTTTTTTGTTTTGTCCCAATACACACAAAGGGAATAAACATGTGTATAGCAAAACATGTGTTAATGCAATACGTTTCGTGAGAAATACATGATTTCCTGGAGAAATATCAAGGGTGCCAACAATTTCGGCCATGACTGTATGTCACAATGTAAATGCTGTAACTCTTATCCATGGCTGGATTACTATTAATGGACATCTGCAGAGACACAACTTAAAGTCCCCTCTTGCAGGATCATAACTTATGACAATATGTAGATTGTATTCCTACTGGTCATGGGAAAAAATGTGTATTTGATGGCTACAGGAAAAAGCCAAGTCTTCACCTCTCCTGCTGGCAGAGGTCTACTGTGGTTCTTGATAAATACAAATAAAATACAAAAAAATGTCAGTGCACATAAGAGAAGGAACTTCTCACTGCAAGGAAACTGGAGTGTTCACCTCTGTTCCAGTGTGCCCACTTGCCTGCTGTGTGCTGAGACCAGAGTCACACAGGTGCAGAGCTGCTAAGGTTGCTGACAGCTGAGGACCTGGATTGAGGTTTTCTTTATCGCTGGGACTGGTGAGAGGCTGCTGCTGCAATTGATTTACTACAGCTAGCAGAGACTGAGACTATAGAGAGGCTGTTCATCTGCTTAGTGGCTTCTATCACTGCATGAAGTGTTTAGAGGGACTGTACTCCTGTGCACCACATTAAAGGACTGGGCCTCACCATTAGTCAGCTGAAGGTTTAAAGCTAAAAACTACCTACCAACTAGCTGCTTCGCAAGACCTTTGTCATAATCACTCATAGCCAGAGGTACCTCTTTAGGGGCATACATAATTATACAGTTATCCACATAGAGTGCACTCTGAAGTGGTTATGGATTACTGGTTGCAGAGGAAATCAGAGAAACATCTAGATTTATTAATAAATAGATTTTAAAAATAAAAAAACAGCAACAAAACTAGTAAATCTCCAGCACTCAATCAGTATGGTTTTCAACAATACAACCAGCATGACAGAAAAGAGTGAGCGGTGTTGGCTTTTTTTATTTGCTGTTTTTTATTAATATAATCTATTTTTAAATGGATTATAAACAATCTACTGACCTGTCTAGAGCTAGTTCTTGAGGGAGACTACTTCATGTTTCACAGCTCTTTCTGTGAAGAAGCTTTTCTGTACTTGGAGGTTAAATCTCTTTTTCTCCAGAAATAAAGAGTACCCTCTTGTCTCTTGTAATAACCTGAAAAGGAATAACTCAACGCCAAGTTCACTATATAGACCACTTATGTATGTATACATGGTGATCACATCCCCCCTTTATCACCTCTAACCAAGAAAAAATAAATTAAGTTCAGCTAATCATTCCTCATAGCTGAGCTCCTCCATGCCTCTTATCAGTTTTTAATCCCATACTCTATATCAGTGGCTCTCAACCTTCCGAATGCCACGACCCTTTAATACAGTTCCTCATGTTGTGGTGACCCCCAACCATAAAATAATTTTCGTTGCTACTTCATAACTGTAATTTTGCAGTGGGAGGAGTAATGCCACATCATTGGTGTCAGTGGGAGGAGTAGTGCCACATCACTGATGTCAGTGGGAGGAATAGTGTCCCATTGTTGGTATCAGTGGGAGGAATAGTACCCCATCATTGGTGTCAGTGGGAGAAATAGTGCCACATTATTGGTGTCAGTGGGAGGAAATAGTGCCCCATCATTGGTATTAGTAACACCAATGATGGGGCACTATTCCTCCCACTGACACCAATGATACTTACCTTGCTGACCCCTGCTCCAGCCTGGGCTCGCTCTCTCTCTCATCTACAGCCAGCATACCTGGCTGCAGCAGCACCATCTGAGAAGTACAGACACTTACCGGTCAGCTGTCTTCCTTCTCCGGCCGCTCTCCTCTTCACTCGCTCCAGCAGATCCCTTACTCGATCGTCTTTGATCTTCGTGCTGCCGCTCGGATCCTCCTCTCCAAGCTCCACCTCCTCGCCGGTGATTGGCCGGCTGTGTGCCTCTCCTGAGCTACAGTTCCGGCGGCCAATCACTGGCGAGGAGGCGGAGCTGTTGAGTGATCCCAGGGGTGTGGCCAGATGAGAGGGGTGGCATGTCATCCCGCCCACACATCGCGGTCCAGGGAAATGTGGGCCTATCTGCATATGGGCAGATAGAGGAGCAGTGTCTTGGTTCCTAAGACCATCGGAAATATGTGTTTTCCGATGGTCTTAGGTGACCCCTGTGAAAGGGTCGTTCGACCCCCAGGTTGAGAACCGCTGCTCTATATCATTTATAAATATGCTAGAAAGTGTGGGTCCCAACACGAACCTTGGAGTAAACCACTAATGACCATTTTGAGTATGAATCATTAATGGCTACTATCTGGATATATAGGCTTTTAGACAGTTTTCTAACTATTTGTAAACTGAATTTTCTAAGCCT
Source organism: Staurois parvus (assembly GCF_062004578.1). Taxonomy (NCBI): domain Eukaryota; kingdom Metazoa; phylum Chordata; class Amphibia; order Anura; family Ranidae; genus Staurois; species Staurois parvus. The sequence goes on along the minus strand of NW_028317920.1, from coordinate 3,632,304 downwards.
GTAGACTTTACCTTACACATTATCCATGTATAGGAATCTGTGTCAAACTCTTTTGCGAAATACAAATAAACTATTGTATATCTATGGCCGCTCATTTGTCTAAGTTTGTGCTTACTTCCTCACAGAAAGAAATCAGATTTGTTTGACAACTTCAGTCTTTCATGAATGCCAACTATTGTTCAAAAATATTGTTTTCTAGCAAAAACTAATCTACAGTATGTGGTCTTTTATTAAACTCTCAGGTATTTTCCTGACTATAGAAGTAAACTAGCCTGGCTGTAGTTACTTAGTAATGACTTTGATCCCTTTTTTTATTATAGGCACCACATTAACCTTACACCAATCCAGTGATACTATGCCACTCATTAAAGAGTCCCTAAAAATTAGAAACAATGGCTTAGAAATAACAGAGCTCAACTCTTTGAGGGCAGGTGGGTGTATGCCATCTGGTCCGGGTGGTTTTTTACCTTTGTTTATATATATTGTATATGTATTTACTCTCAGTGTCCCCAAGGCTTGGATGTCCCCTTCAGATTCACACAGGCAGGCTCCTTTGTAAAGCTCTCAAGTAAGATCCTCATTGGTACCCTTCTTTTGGTTTCTAAATGACTTGTAGCAGGATAGGCCCTTCAACTAGGGACCTTGCTGAGAAAGGCTAGATTCTCAGCAGGACTGGCAACCCTTCTAGCTGGGAACATCTACTCCTGGGAAAAGTGGTTGGTTCCAAACTATTTATGCACTCCCCAACCACCATCTGGACACCCCTCCCCAGTGATTGGTTGGATCTGCATAAATATTTAGGCTGCTTTTTTGACTCTCATAACCACTATATGAAGTCTCCAGAAAACAGGGGGAAGCACTCAAACCTGCAGCCTGCAGAACCCAGAGGAGCCCAAAGCAATCGCACTCTGCTTATTAATGGAAATCCTCCAAACTAAATTTGGTGAACCAAACCTAGAAGCCTAGGAAGGTGCTACATGGGTGCTTTTATTCCACAATAAAAAGTGTGTGAATGTATATTACTACATAACATGCCACATAAAAGCTAAAAAATACACTTTCAGCCTTGTGACAAGGGCATGCCTTGGAAAACCATACCATGGAGATTCTTATGAGTGGAAAACATGCAACTGCTAGATTCACACTTGAGTGTTGGCTTCATCGTTTGTTTTCATACAATTTTGTAATTTATTCGGGCAAAAGCGTTTTTTGTTTGGGCCAATTAAAATAAGGTTGCTAGAAGGAGATGGCTGTACAGCACAAAAGCTTGTAAAAAATAAGTGTTGCGTGTGTTTTGTTTCAGACACTCCCATTAAAGCCTATGGGGCCAAAAACACTCTTGCCTGCCCAGAAGTAACTTCCGTACTTCTTTGGCGTGACAAGTGACAACAAAGTCCTCCAAAGTGAATGGTCCTCATAGAATAAAATAGAAATCTAGTTTCAAGCATTAACGCACTTCTGAAAAATGCACTGAATAGGGAAGATATTGCATTATGGCCACCAGAGTATAGTAAGAATAAGTATGCTCCTCAGCTCCATTTAGTGGCCTTAATGCGAACTGTTTCCTATTCACACTTGCCATTGCAATTGGTGATGTAAGGCTTGGAAGCAGCTGCTCAGTCATGGAAATCCATTCCCTGAAGCTCTCTGCGCACTGTTATTGTGCTAATCTGAAGACCACATGAAGTTTGGAGATCTTTAGCTATTGACTCTGCAGACAGTTGGTGACTTCTGCGCACTGTGCGCTTCAGCATGTGCTGACCCCGCCCTGTCATGTGACGTAGCCTACCACTTGGTGGCTGAGTGGCTGTTGCTCCCAGTTGCTTCCACTTTGTTATAATCTCACTAACAGTTGAGAGTGGAATATTTAGTAGCCAGGAAATGTCACGGATGGACTTATTGCACAGGTGGCCACCTATCACGGGACCACGCTTGAATTCACTGAGCTCCTGAGAGCGACCCATTCTTTCACCAATGTTTGTAGAAGCAGTCTGCATGCCTAGGGGCTTGATTTTATACACATGTGACAATGGAGGTGATTGGAACACCTGAATCTAATGATATGGAGGGGTGTCCCAATACTTTTGGCAATATAGTGTATATACAGTATATATATATATATATATATATATATATATATATATATTTAATAATGTTACTTTACTAGAATTCCACTTTTAATGACTTAAGCTCTGAAAGATGTTACCCTCATCACTGAGTAGCTACATCCAAGCCTTACATCACCAAGTGCAATGCAAAGCGTCAGATGCAGTGGTGTAAAGCACGCCGCTTAATTGATGAAGAAATAACGAAGAAGTAGCCCACACCTGGCCATGAAACAGCTTTTGATTCAATTGTCCAATTACAAATCAGATACTCCCTTTCACGTCGCTAGTAAATAATTTTAAAAAATGATACTAAACACAAAATGTTGGAATTTTCAAGGTGCCACACCTTAATAATAGCACAACATTATAGATAAAACATCTTCACAATTTTTATTTCATACAAAGAATTAAAATATTAAATAAAAAGTAGAATAAAAGTAAATTGGCAACCAGTGTCATGTAACATCTATACAACAGAGTATATGTTTTGCCTCTGTGCATCAACTCTCACAATTCTAGAGCTTCGTTAGTTTAGTATGTCATAACCATCCCGTATACAAAACATGTTGTGGAACCCAGGAGTGTTTTGTGTTTAGTATTTTTGTTCTCTAATGGGATGTGGTGCTATTTGGATAGTTTTCCATCCTGAGGGTCAAATGTTATGGAAAAATAAAAATAAAACAGAATTTCTGATTGGAAGCCTAGGACAACGAGAGCTAATAATTGCAGCTTTTTGGAATTTAGCTTCAAAAAATGTTTCAAGAATACAATCTGAGAGCATAAATTAATCCTTCACGAAAGCTTTTGTCGAAATCTTCTAATAATAATAATTTTTGCCTTTTAGGTATGGCAAGCACTGGTATCTGCCATCGTCCACCTTCGTACAGGCTAGGTCGGGCATGCATGGACATGTGTGAACCATTCTTTTGCCAGAATATGGAACCTAAAGAAAAAAAAAACATTTCAGTTAGGGATACAGTTTCTGCTTCTCCTTTAACCCCTTACCATCCACAATCTGTATAGAAATGTTCTCCAGCATAGAGGATACAATTTTAAACACGCCCAATTTGAGAGTCAGCAGCCAACACTTTGTGTGGTTGGTAGCTCTCAATCCCAGCTGATAGCTTGTGTCCACTTTGACAAAAATGGTTTCTAATAATGTGATCAGGCTATAGGCAGAACAAAACGCTTGATACACACCTGTTCGACAGCCCATTCTTTGGGCCTCTTCATTGGCCAATGGTAGATGACGTCACCTCTGCATACGCGCAGGAGGCTGTCATCCCAGCTCTCAGAGACCGTCCTGGGGCTGTAAGCTAAGCTGCGCATGTGCAGCTCAGTTACAGCGCTGGTGAAGAGCGGTCACATAGGAGCATTTTAATCCATAATGGAATTAAACCGTCACTTCTTGCAATCCATAACACCAAAAATCTTTATTGGCTACATGTAAAAACACATGTTTCGGCTATAGCATGTGCTCTGAGGAAGGCTGCTATAGCCGAAACATGTTAGCATATTATTAATGTGTTTTTACATGTAGCCAATAAAGATTTTCAGTTTTATGGATTGTGCAGAGTATCGGCTTAATTCCATTATGGATTACTTTGCTTAAAGCGGAACTTCTCAATCAACATGGACTATATTTAATCTTTATGCTGCTATCATTAGTAAATAGATAAGAAAGTATATCATATTTACTTGTTTTAAACTTTTTTTTACATTTCTTCAATTACTTCCTGATTTGCATGCCTAGGCCAATGATGTCATACATCCCAGCAGTCTTCAGGAGGGGAGGGTTCTCAGCTCAGCCAATGACTGAGTAAAGGGCAGATGGATTCCGGGAAGTAAATGATACATGAATCATCTGCTCTTACTCAAGATGGCCCCTTCCAGAAATGCCAGGGGGTGATTTCTCAGCAAAATAAAGCATGGAGACATGGATCTAAGGGGGAGTTTTCTTTGAATATTAACCACTTCCCGACCGGCCGTTGTATATATGGCACTGCAGGGTCGGGTGGCCGTCTATAAACGGCCTCCCCGCACCCTGCTTGTGCGCGCTCCCTGGGAGCACGCAGCAACGTGATCCGGTGCCCGCTGTGTCCTCCGGACACAGTGAAACACCGATCGTCGGACGGGACCTCTGTACGAGGTCCCGATCATGTGATCACTGATTGGCCAATCAGTGATCACATGCAAAGTAGTAAGCAAGATGTCACTTCTGACATCATTGCTTACTATGTGTGAAATCTGTGAATGATCACAGAGGTCACATGGTACAAGGCTATTCACAAAAGCCTTGTACCATGTGACAAGCTGTGACCAATCACAGCTCACTCAGTTCTTCTCAATGAGTGCAAGAATGCACACAGAGAGAAAGAGAAATGATTGCTTTTACACCCTATATGGGTGTAAAAGCAATGAGTGTAAAAAAAAAAAAAAAAATCTTCATCACCCCTCACAAGTAGTACAGTGTCACCATGGTGACACTGTACTGCTAGGGTGACAGTATGTAAAAAATAAAAATAAAAAATAATAATATAAAAAAAAAAATAAAAATGTAAAAAAAATGTTTAAAAATTATAATTTTTGCTTATAAACTAATTTGGATTTTTTTTTTTTTACTAAAAAGATAACGGAATAAATTTTGGCTAAGATTTATGATGAACACCTTTTTTCAAAATTTTTGGACATTTCATTTACATAGCAAAAAAAATACAAATCCCAGTGGTGAATAAATACCACCAAAATAAAGCTTTATCTATCTCAAAAAAATGGTAAAAAATTCATTTGGGTACAGTGTTGCATGACCGCGCAATTGTCATTCAAAGTGTGATAGCGCTAAAAGCTGAAAATTGCCCTGGTCAGGAAGGGGGTAAAAGTGTCCGGTCTGGAAGTGGTTAAAAGTGATACAGTGTAGTTCCTCTTTAAGCAAATCATATCTTATAAGTGAGTAAATTACTGTTTCCAGCCAAAGACAGCTGTAGTGAAGACTACTAAGCCTATCTGTAGTGCTGAAAGAATGTTCCATAAGAGGACCTGATTGGCTGTCCAGCCTAAGGTGCAAATACCAAGCGCAATGAGGTACCAGGCGATATGTAGATAACCACAGTATGGGCCGCTCCAACTCATCTGACCAGCAATGAGCACAAAACCACAAATAGAGAAGCACTCCCAACCCTGTGGAAATCAATAGAGTCACAAGCCCAGGAACAGATAAAATCGAAATACACTTTAATGTTGGGATAAAAAGCATGACATGTAGGAGTGCCCAGATTGATACATCACCAAGCCCGAGGAAAGGAGAAACTCTCTGGGAATATTCCCAGAAGTTGGAGGATGACACATAATCCTAGACTCAACAGTAGCTGCTCAGACCAGGAGCCTCAGGACAGAGGGAGGGGTGTGTGGATGGCAGCCACTGGGATCACTGAGATGGCGCGTCTGCTGGAAGTCACATGTCCCAGATCCAGATGTAATGTCATAGACCTGTCAAAGGACCACCTGAACAAGGGCTGGTGAGGGCAAACTTGGAAGCCTAGGGGAGCATTCAAACCAAAGGAGAGAAGCCCATAATCTTGAGAACATATTTCAGGGACTTGCCCCTTCCTCAGATCATTTTAACCCAACATTAACCACTTCAAGTCCAGACACTTTCACCCCCTTCCTGTCCAGACCAATTTTCAGCTTTCAGTGCTATCACACTTTGAATTGCGCGGTCATGCAACACTGTACCCATATTAATTTTTGCATTTTTTTGAGACAGATAAAACTTTATTTTGGTGGTATTTATTCACCTCTGGGATTTTTATTTTTTTTTGCTATTAGATTAAAAAGTCCAGTTTGAAAAAAAAGTGTTTTTCTTATAAAATTTTGCAAATAAATAATCTTTCTTCATAAATCTTGGCCAAAATGTATTCAGCTATCTTTTTAGTAAAAATAATAATCCAAATTAGTTTATAACTAATAAAAATATTTTTACATTTTCATTTTATTTTTTTATATTATTATTTATGTTTTTTTTTACATACTGTCACTACTTGTGGGGGGTGATGAATATTTTTTTTTTTACACTGATTGCTTTTACACCCATAAAGGCTGTAAAAGCAATCATTCTCCTTCTCTCTGGCTGCATTGTTGCAGCCATTGAGAAATACTGTGAGAGCTGTGATTGGTCACAGCTTGTCACATGATACAAGGCTGTTGTGAATAGCCTTGTACCCAGGGGTGTATTTACTACATGGCAAACAAGGCAATTGCCTAGGGCGGCATTTTTCAGGAGGGCAGCACTGCCCCTTGGAAGAAGGGATACACGCGGCATGGGGAACTGGTGGGTTCTCAGAGATGCTGCGGGTTTCATAGCTGTGTATACACAGCCTGACTCTCCTTTCTGGGGATTTCCGGAGCTGTGAAGGTGAGTGTCTTTCTCTCTCTCGCCATGGGGGATGGTGGCTGGTGTATGGGGGGCAGTGGTAGTGGAAGGCTTGGGTGGAGGGCAGGGGTGTTCTTGGTCAATGTCAGGCTGGGGGGGGGGGGCACTTTGCCTAGGGCATGCCAAAACCTAAATACACCACTGCTTGTACCATGTGACCTCTCTGATCATTCACAGATTTCACAAGTAGTAAGCAATGATGTCAGAAAGTGACATATTGCTTGCTACTATTCATGTGATCACTGCTTGGCCAAGCAGTGATCACATGATTGGGACCTCACACAGCGGGCACTGGATCGCGGTGAGCAGGCACAGGCAGTAAATGCGGGGGCCGTTTATAAACGGCCACCCGCTCCTGCACTGCTCCCATCCGGCCGTTTATGTAAATGGGCAGGACGGGGAGTGGATAAAGTGTATTTTGATTTTATCTGTTCCAGGGCTTGTGACTCTATTGACTTCTGCAGGCCCGTCGTGTTGGCTGCCATCTCTGTGTAAGCTGTACCACATTTATTCTAATGTTGGCGTCAGGAAAAAGTTTAACCTTTAATTCTACTATAATAACACTTCAATCAACCTTATCGATTGGTGTGGCTGCCTACAAAAGCCGATCGTAATATTCAGTTTGCCATAAATTCAAAAGGATGAATATGAAAAAAGAAATACAGATGTTTGGCACCCTTCCTAAATTCTGTTTTGCGCAGGGAACAGCAGACTAGAAATTTGGAGTTCTGAAACTCCAAATATGCAGAATTAGTAACAGTTATTATCAGCAAGGACTTACTTTATGACTCAATGGATGACAGTCTTCACCCTCATTGCCAAGTGGAGTGCACATACGAAGGCCTCGTATCCAAAGGCTCACTGCGCAACACATCTCTCCTCCGCACTGAAGATCCCTTTCACAAGCCTGTCAATAAAATATTACGTACAAACTTAACTTAGCATGTGTCACATTCCTGAAATGCATAATAGAAGCAACAAAATTCTGTGGAATGCCATTTAGAAAAGTCCTTGTAATACCGTAAAAATATGATTGTTAAAAAAAAAATCTGAAGCTCCCGTGAATGCCATAATGAACAGTATTGTGCCCATTCAATCTGTGCTGAGTGATGCTTCAAAATAGATTGCCAGCAGGTGTCAAGGCCTTTAACAAGAAAGATAAATTGCCAGCATTTGTATTTTGTGAATAATACATACCTATGCTAATACATTTTAATGCACAACTGAGAACTTTGAGTATATTTTATTATTTGTTTTTTCTATACTTACCTTTATTCAGATGTCTTCAGGCCAGTCACGTGACATGTCCTTTATGCCTCATTGATGATTGAGATTGTCAATGTTGATGTTGAGATTGTCAATCCATGCATTATGACACTGTGTGTGCGGGGTGTCATGGTGAACATAAGATGACCTTCGGGCCCGTTCACACCAGGATCGCACGGGAACGCATTCCCATGTGGTGCGATATTGCAGCCCATTTATTTGAATGGGCTGACATTGAACCAGAACACGGAGAATGTAGTGCATGCACTACGTTAAAAAAAATGTGCCACACCAAATTGCATGGTACTGCATTACCATGCGATTTGGTGGCCGCAAACACACTGTATTTGCAATCTGCTTTTCTAACATTACAATGGCACCTGCAGCAGATCGGAAAGGCATTGTGTTTTTGAGCGCGGAGCAGGGAACGCGCATTTCCGCATCGCGTTCTGGTGTGAACCAGCCCCCTAGGCTTCTCATGATGGTCATTCAGCTCAGGAGAGTGAGGACATCTAGTGGTGGAAATAATTAGAGCAGAATACAGTGCCCGAGAGGAGATGAGTATTGCAGTCAGGGTTTTTTTTTTCTTTTTTTCCACTGCTTTGAAAAAACAAACTGGAGTTGGTCTTTACAAAAGATTTTTAGTCTCAGTGTGAATTACAAATATTTCCTCCAACTAATACACACTATATCACATTTTTAATTATCTGTCCGCTAAACGGAATTATAGCTAATAATAACTGGTGGCGTCCCGAGGCAGGTACGGGGGGTGCGTGCCGCACCTGGTGACACTTACTGCACGGGATGACACCGGACCCGCACCACAAAAAGGTAAGTTGTAAAGCAGGCCGACGATCCTGCGGGGATCGTTGGGTTTCTTTACAACTTACCTTTTCGAGGAGCGGGTCCGGTGTCACCCAGTATAGGTTGCATGCACTGGTGGCATCCCGAGGTAGGTACGGGGGGGTGCGTGCCGCACCGGGTGACACATACTGCACGGGATGACACCAGACCCGCACCACAAAAAGGTAAGTTGTAAAGCAGGCGGACGATCCTGCGGGGATCGTTGGGATTCTTTACAACTTACCTTTTCGAGGAGCGGGTCCGGTGTCACCCAGTATAGGTTGTATGCCGACGATCCCCGCAGGATGGATCAGATCTGTGGATTGGGGAGCATAATGGATCGGAGTCTGATCCATTATGCTCAATATGCAGATCCGATCCATTCTATGGGGATCGTCGGAGGGGGTGTAACCAAGTGTTATCGCACCGGGTGACACCGACCCTAGGGACGCCCCTGGCCAGACTTGTGCCATACAAGCCTTGTCTAATTCAATTTTCAGTTTTTTATTTCAAACCATCCTACCCTGCTAAACCATTCCAGGCCACCTGCCCTCAACATGGGAAGGGGGGTTGCCTTGATAGGTAGGACCCCCCCTACCAAAGCACCTTGCCTCTGTGCTGATGAGCACAAGGGCCTCTTCCCCAAAACCCTGGCCGGTGGTTGTGGGGTTCTACAGGCGCAGGGCTTATTGGAATCTGAAAGTCCACTTTTAAAGATTGTAAAGAATTACATTTTATTTAAAAAAAAAATAACAAACATGCTATACTTACCTGCTCTGTGCACAGCTTTTACACAGAGCAGCCCAGATCCTAATCTTTTCAGGTCCCCCCTCTGGTGTACCTGGCTCTTCCCGCCTGCTAAGTGGCCCCCATAGCAAGTTGTTTGCTTTAAGGGCACTCGTGTGTGCTCGCTCCCGTGCTGGCTCTGTGTGTCCATAAGACACAAGGAGAGTGGCTTGGCCCCGCTCCTCCTCACTAGCTGTGACTGACAGCAGCAGGAGGGATTTAGCCAAAAGAGCCTCTGCTCTTGTGCACATTGCTGGATCAAGATCCGGCTCAAGAAAGTATTTAGAGGGGCTGGGGGGGAGGGCTGCTTAAAGAAAGGTTTTTTACCTTAAAGCGGAGTTCCACTCACCCTGTCAAAAAATAAAAGTCAACAGCTACAAAAACTGTAGCTGCTGACTTTTAAAAAACAGCCACTTACCTGTCCCTCGGTCCCGTGGTGTGTCCCCCGCAGCCCGTTTCACCGTCTGTCTGGTGTTCCAGGCGCCGGCATCTTCAGTGTGGGCACCCGGCTATGACAGCTTGCGGCTTCACAGCCGGGTGCCAACTGCGCATGCACAAGTAGCGCTGCGCTTCATGATTGGTCCTGTAGTCTTCTGGGACCTGTCACATGTCCCACAAGACTACGGGGAGGGAGGGTAGGTGGACAACTTCCGCTTCCAATTGCCTAGGTGATCGCAAGGGAAGTGGGAACGGGTACCTGTCAATTTCCAGTACTTGCTCCCCCCCACTCCCCAAAGGTGCCAATCATTAATGGGGAGCGGAGGACCAGTCTTTAAAGCGGAACTTTCCCTTTTGGTTGGAGTTCCGCCTTAATGAAGAGAATGCATTAAAGAAGAATGTTGGGCAAATATTTTATTTTCCCATGCAGTGGGGCTGTGTCTGCACTGCATGGGTTAAATGCTCATTTTTGTCTAGAACAGGAGTCTCCAAACTTTCTAAGCAAAGGGCCAGTTTACTGTCCTCTAGGCTTTAGGAGGGCCGAACTGTGGCCAGTGGGAATACAATCAGTGCCCCATCACTGGTTTCAATGGGAGGAATAGTGCCGCATTGTTGATATAAATGAAAAGAATAGTACCCCAATGACGGTGTCAGTAGGGGGAAAGGTGCTGCATTATTGGTGTCAGTTGGTGGAATAGTGCCCCAGGGGCCAGATAAAGGCAAGCAAAGGCCACATCCAGTCCCCGGGCAACAGTTTGAAGACCAGTGGTCTAAGGCATATGTGCTCAACCTTTTGAGGAGCGAGGGCCACTTATATTATTTGTAAAGCAGGCCACAATGAAATTAAATGGTTCAGAATTTTGTATTTTGAATAGCAGCCGCTGAATGCTAGCGGGAGAACGAAAAGGAGAAACTGGGTTTCTGCGCTTGCAAGGAGAACATGGAGAGGATCAGTTCCTGTATATGCCACCCCCACCTCCCCTCCAGTTCAGTAAAAAAAAAAAATGTGACAGGGAGGCCGCACGGGCCCCCTGTAGCATGGGGTGGGGATTGCTATTGCGAACCTCTGGCACTACACCCCTGATGTCTCAACTATGGGGTTTTACTGCCCCCCAATGAGTCCTTACTGTCCTGAGCACACTACAAGGCATCTTTCAAACTGATGTGCTGTGGTTTACCCGCACCGTGGATACAGCCCAGTGCATCTGTGGCTTTTCTGAGGGTTAGCTGCTTTTTGCCATAGACTTCTATGATATCTTCTGAAAGTGCACCAAAACTCCTGAATTCAGTTTGAGGTGGAAGGTCACATAAGAAGGCTCCAAGGGCCACATGTGTCCCACAGGCCACAGGCTGAGCACCCCTGGTCTAGGGGTGCAGAAAACTGGAGATATACTTACCTAATCTGCCGATCGTCCGAGCACAAGATCAGTCCCCGCCACTCCTGCCCCCCCCCACACACTAGCGGTCTTGTGACAAGGCTGTTCCTGACGTCATCACGCCCGTAGACTGGCTCCAGACGTGAGGACGGCAGGAACAGTTCACCGCTGGACATGGGGGAGCATGGTTTTCAGAGGATGGGATAAGTATAATTTTACCCTGAGCCCCTGGACAAAACGAGAAGTTAACCCATTCAGTGCGGGTACAGAAAATAAAAAATTTAACTGGAGTTTTGGTTTAAGGTTAAAAAAAAAGGAGCACAGTCCTTGGGGACTCCCCACTAAAAAAACGTCTCACACAGAAAAGGAACCTGACATTATTGGATAATACAGCTGCAACACCACCAATGTGCCATATGTCATTCAAAGCAACCAGTGCAACCAGAGATGTCACATTTGTGAAACAAGACAGGAATTAAAAAAAATGATAATACATCTACATAGACACACCATAAAAAGAACATAAGGAAGGTGATTACAGCACACGTGTGGGATATCAGTTCTCATAATAGGGTGACTCTCTGGAAGAGTGTTTTGGTTCCTTAAGGAAACTTTTGAAAAAAATACTCAAGAAAGGAAAGCCTTTGAATTACGAATGATAATTCTGTTAAATACAAGAGATAACAGGATGAGTGTGGACCTCAGATTTCTATATCAGCCTTTCTCAACCAGGGTGCCCAGGCTCCCTGGGGTGCCTTAAGGTTTCTTCAGGGGTGCCTTGGAAAAATGTCTAAAAATTGCCCAAAACTTGTATACAAGCCAGCGGGTGGAACAAGCCTGCCTTCTAGTTACACAAAGCCCCAGGTTTCCATTGTGCGCCATTACGACCTTCTAGCCACGGGCATCCTGACAACCAATGACATCATCAGCTGATAAGGAGGATGTCAGCTGCCTGCACAGCATCCTAGTTTGACCCTCTCCTTCCCCTCTCCATCAGTGCTGGGTCACATTAGCTCAGTGATGGATAAAAACTGAGGGAGAGGAGAAACATTGGAATACTAGTCAGTACCAGTGTGCAAAAGTGTATTGGCTTTGGAAGGGTAAATGACCGCTAATGTTGGGTGTCCTACATGTGTGGATATCACTGTTAGAATAGTTTTTCACATTTTAGAATGGGGCACCCTTTTAAAATTATGGACAGTCTTGAGGTACCCCATTTTAGAATGGTGTGCCTCAAGACTGTCCATCATTTTTAAGGGTGCCTCGGGACTGTCCATCATTTTTAAGGGTGCCTCGGGACTCTCCATCATTTTAAAGGATGCCTTGACTGAAAAAAGGCTGAAACACTGTTCTATATCACTATTAAATAGTTATATGACCATTCTCATCTCTGTGTCTTCTTACCCCACGGGTGGTTTTTTTTCTATGATTTATCCAGCATTTCAGCAAAGTGGGGGGGGTCTTGCACAGGTTAGGGTGGCTCCATGAGACCTTAGAAGGCATTAGAACCACACTCAAAATGGAAATGAAGTACAGAGAAATTCCAAAGACAGAATGCTAATAAGTAACAGGCTGCAGATTGAAAGCAAACAGAAAACATGAAAGGTCCCCCAGAGTGCTGCTCTATATAACATTGGGGGTTTAACAGGTCACCTAGCTCTGCACTCACCCCTGTGATGACAGCGGTGTCCCCGCACTCCAGCAGAAGAAAAAGGGAGCCCAGGAGAAGCGACAGACAGGTCCGTTTTCTCATAATAATAAAGGCGTAGTGGGAGGTGAGATCCGCGGGGGAGGTCAAGGTTTGCTCAGGTGAGGAGCCGACTGAGGAGCAGATGAAGGATTAGAAGGAGTTCACAGGACTGTAGCCGTGTAAAGCCTGCCGCTGGCTGCCTCTCTCCGAACCCCGGAGCCGTTATAAAGCTCCGCTCACCCTCACCAACCTCCATGACTCACCGACAGATAAAGAGCCACACAAAGGTGCGCAGCGGCTGCCAATCACAGGGAGGGAGACGGCCAGACCCGCCCACAAGCGGACTGCACGTGTTTTGCTCACTGGTTTGGTCCTGGAACTCCCAGTTCTCACCAGCAAGGTTACTGGAATTGTGGTGACCCAGGCAGTCATAGGAATGGAAAGGAGGGAACACAGCATGTGAGGACTACTTGTCTGATTGTAGAAATAGATGAGAGAATTACATTTATTTTTTATTGGTTTACCAATGTTCAGTCAAATGCAGAATTCAAATATAGATGTAGATTTTTATCATACTGGAAGAATAACTATCATAGTAGAGTAAGGGAAAAAAATAACATATATATATATACACACAGTATATGTTAATACACGTTTTACAATAACCGGTCTATGCTCATTTTGGCAATAACAGTATATATATATATATATATATATATATATATACTGTTATTGCCAAAATGGGCATAGACCGGTTATTGTAAAACGTGTATTTACATATATATATATATATATATATATATATATATATATACACACACACTTTTTTATATATTATTGCCATGACAGAATTATATTCAGTACAGTAATAAATCAATAAATATATACTATTATTACTAAAATAGTTATAGACCAGTCATTGTAAAATGCATGCGTCTCCCTGTGTAATTATTTATTCTTTTTTTATTTAACTTTTTTATTACTTTTTTACATTATTTCCATGTCAGCGTCACATTCATTAGTGCTTGATTTTATACACCTGTGACCATGGAGGTGATTGGAACACCTGAATCCAATGATTTGGAGGGTTGTCCCAATACTTTTGGCAATATAGTGTATATACAATATATATATATATATATATATATATAAATAGATTATTATTATTATTATACAGGATTTATGGCACCAGCAGATTTCTTAGTGCTTTACAATATAATGGGAGACAATACAGCGACAATACAGTTCAATTTCAATACAAGAGGGAAAGGAGGCCCTGCTCCTTGGAGCTTACAATCTAGGAATCTAGATAGATAGATAGTACATATTGAATATATACTGTATATACACATTTTAAAATTTTTTAATTACTTACTGATATAACTATGCAGTATGTTTTATTTTTACATCATTGTATCTACAGATCTTTTTCGAATCAAAATGCCCGGCTGAACAATTGAATTCTGTAACATTTCGCAGTGTTATTATATTGTGACCTTGTGTGGCTCTGTTCTCCTTTCTCGTCAATAGATTCTTCATAGAAGGATAATGCCAGCAAGAATGTGGCTGTTTCAGGTGTTGTGATCTTTGAGAACAGACTTTTATATAAAATTATAATTAAAATTTTATTGTGTACACAGTTAACAATTTGCATGTACAATATAATGCTTTACTGAATTGACCCGATTGTAGTTTGCATTCCTGTATACGGGTATGTCCACAGATGGTGATGCAAAGGAAGGAGATTAGCAACAGTAGTCACTGTAGACTGAAATGTCACTAAGCACAGAATTGAAATCAGTGATCGTCAATATAAAGGAACACTACACTGATCATGAGTGCCACACAGGATGGATTTCAAGCATGTCTTCTTATCTTCATATCCATTACATGGAAGGTGAGGAGATTATTAGTTTACAGAAGGAAGATAACATTGTTTGGGCTTTCAGTTCAGCTCAATTAATTGTATAAATCCAGAACAAGGGATCTAAGGTGTCCCGAAAGCTTGCATATCTCCTAGATTGTAAGCTCCAAGGAGCAGGGCCCTCGAACCCCTCCTGTATTGTATTGTTACTGTGCTGTCTTGTGTATTGTCTCCCATTATAATGTACAGCGCTGAGCAAACTGTTGGCGCTATATAAATACTGTATAATAATAATATTTGATTGCTCAAGTTAGCCAATAAAGGATATCGCCTGAACACCAAAAGCTCTGCAGTAATGGATGAGTAAAATGGTACAAAACCCTACTATTAGTTCAGCTCACAGAAAGTGACAAGGACTCTGAATTTCTGGCAAGATCAACAGGTATCTTCTGTACTTGCAAAAAATGTTCTTAGGCTGAAAATGAAAACTAATGCAATCACCACATTTATGGACTAGTAAGCTGCAATAAAATACATTTGTGCTCTTGGGTTTAAATACTAGAATGGTTACTTTTGCCTAAACAGTACCCTGAAAAATGACCTCTTTTGTTGAATTCCTCCTGAAAATTAGCCAGAGATGTGACTGTGCCGAGCCACTACTGTTCTGTAGCCTCATAGTTGTGTAACCCTCTTTTGGGGGGGGGGGGGTTTGAGAAATAGCCCTTTCCAAACAGGATAGTGCACTAAACCTGTAGGCTCACTAAGTGGAAAAGTGGGTTTGATAATATAGCTGGCAGTGCTTCCACCCAGGACAGGGCCTCCATGACCTAACACATTAATTGGGAACAGAAAAACTACTGCAACCAGGATATAGCATTAATCATAAGCATTTAGATGTACACCAGTATAGAACTAATACAAATTTTCTATAAGAAGATATTAATAGCTATACAAATCCTGTATAATAATAATAGTATTAGCAGTAATAATAATAACAGTACATACTTCCAATGTACAACTAGGTATTATCAGAAAGGGCCCTACAGGAGTCCCGGTGGAATTGCGCACATATACCCGGGTATATTATTATTATATTATTATACGGTATTTATATGCCGCCAAAAGGTTTGCTCAGCGCTGTACAATATAGTGGGGGACAGTACATGAGACAATACAGTAACAAAACAATATACGAGGGGTTCGAGGGCCCTGCTCTTTTGAGGTTACAATCTAGGAGGGAGGGGATAGTGGTACAGGAGGAAGTGGCTGTGGGGGGATGGAGTGGTGGGAGGACTGGAGGAGATCAGCTGTTAGGTGAGGGTGGGGTAGGCTTCCCTGAAGAGATGGGTTTTCAGGGCGCGCCTAAAGGTGAGAAGGGTAGGTGGCAGTCTGATGGATTGGGGTAGTGAGTTCCAGAGGATGGGGGAAGCCCTGGAGAAGTCCTGCAGTCGAGCATGGGAGGGTATATACAGTATAGTTATTAACAGAGATCCCTCTAGATGAATGTTGCAGTGAGGTCCAGTTGCAGGGGACCCTGAGGATGATGCAGTGCTGTCTTTGTGTCAGAGACCTGAAAAAAAGATCAGCAGTCATGGGAAGATCCTCCAACTATTGTCCAATCAGCCTGGAATGGAGCTTCTACCAGGAACAGTGGTGTGGCACTGGAACCCAAATGTCCGCCTGTATTTACCTATGCTGATTTGAGGTGGGTTTCAGAGAGGGAAAATTGCACTCGAGGGCCATATGACCGGGATGGGGAGGGACAGTTAACAAAGATATATGCTGGGTGGATTTAGGCTGGGAGGGTTGGTAAGAGGATATGTGCTGGGGGCAATTTGGGAGGGAAGAGGACTGTTGAACAAGGAGTGATGGTTGCAGGGGGAGGATTTGTGCTAGAATGGGGGGATTGGAAGTAGGATGATTTGTGCTAGAAGGAGGATTGGAGGGGAGAGGATTTGTGCTAGAAGGGGGGCCTGGAAGGAGGGAGGACTTGTGCTTGAAGGGGGGAGAGGATTTGTGCTGGGAGGAGGGATTTGTGCTAGAAAGGGAGGTTTAGGGGGAGGATTGGTGCTGGGAGGGGGGAATTGAGAGGGGTCACTACTTGAATTGTATTTGTGCTGGAAGGGGAAGGTAAGACAAGGTAAGGAAGGTTAGATGGAAGAATGAAGATGGAAGGTAAGATAAGGCACAGCTTTTACTGCTATGATTGGGACTCAGGGAGTGCTAATGGTCCATGGGATAGGGGGCACAATTCTTGACTTTCCCTTTGGGCACTTGCAATTTACGCTATGCCCCTGGTAGAATTGGGCATTGTAAGATAAACTGCAGGGAGAATACAGGCAGTACTGATGACAAGTCTTTTGCCCCTTGCCTGCGTTTTTGGATCTCTTTAACAGAGGACTCTCAGGTTTCAGTCAAACAGACTAAATCTTAAAGCAGGCAGCATGTAGGCAGGTGTAGTTTAGTCTCCCTGCAAGGGTGGCGCTATTCAACGGCCGCCATGCAGGGAGACTGGAGGGCATGGGGGAAATAGGCCTCTGCAGGGGTGTATTTATGGGAGCCACTGTCTGATTGGACACTTATGCCCTGATTGATCTTTTGGCCATCTGTGATGTGGGCAGTGCTTATAAAAAGCACTGTCTCTTTTGGGTTGGCGCACATTCATGGTAGTTGGTAGGTCAGGGACATATCTCCCACTGGTTAGGGACAGCCGAATTAGCATAGGGTCATATTCCTGTGGAGGAGGAACAGAGTAGGGACTGTCGCTGTGTCTCAAGCAGTAGTCTTCCTTATTAAGGGGCCCTGTGGCTGGTCTGCCCTCCAGCCACCTCCTCTGTCGGGTGCTGTCAGGTACTCCTTACCTGGTTCATTGTAAGTGCTTCAGTCCAGTGTGGCCATGTCTGCAGAGATTTTTGCTCACTTCCAACAGTTTGAACTGGCTTTCTTATCCCCCTCTTTTGATAAGTTATACATATCCATGTTCCTTGCCGACAATAGACCAAACACGATTTCTTCTGCGCTCTAGGACCCAGGCGGGTGGCAAATAGATGGAACCAAAACTGGAAAAAAGCGACCACCAGTGCATCAAAGGTTGTGCAGCTCCAAACAAGGCTGGGGAAGCCCGACCAACACTACAAAGCGAAACAAAAACGAGAAGCGCACAGACCTTGCGCATTACCTCGATAAACAAAAATTTATTAATAAGAAAAGGTACTCACAAACAGCGAATAAAATCAGGCTTGTAAGTCCTCACAGGGACTTCAAAGATAAGGAGCCAGCGCGATGAGCTCTGATGAAGAAGGTATGGCCTTTGAAACGCGTCAGTGGACTGAGTGTCTACCCCCACGATGGGACTCACACTGGCTCCTTATCTTTGAAGGTCTGTGCGCTTCTCGTTTTTGTTTCGCCTTGCCGACAATAGCCATTATTAGACTGGGGTAGGCTGGCAAGTTGAACTGGATAGTCCTATTTTTTTACTTTGTGACACCTTCCATGTTCACTGTTTAAAAAAACAGTTATAGACCTGGGTAGGTGACCAGTTTTTTCTTTGTATGTTAATTTTGGAGGTTCAGTGGGTGCATTGGACACCCTTGGCTGCCGTTATGCTACATGCTGGGTGTCAGGTGCGCTCCCATGACCTTAATGAGACGTGGGCTCCCTCAGGTTCACCTGCCCTTGTTTCTATCCATTTAAATGCATGTGCCTCCATTGTGAGGACTCTCAAGATTTATAGAGTTAGGACCACAGATACTCAGGGTGCCGTGATGTGGCTCTGTGGCTTACGTATGTATTTGCAAATGTGTGCTAACTAAACCCCTGTTTTTAAACGCATGTTCTTAGATAGGTTAATTTGGTTTTTGATAGTTGGATAACTGGCTTTCTTATCCCCCTCTTTTGATAAGTTATACTCATCCATGTTCCTTGCCGACAATAGCCATTATTAGCCTGGGGTAGGCTGGCAAGTTGAACTGGATAGTCCTATTTTTTACTTTGTGACGCCTTCCATGTTCACTGTTTAAAAAGCCAGTTATAGACCTGGGTAGGTGACCAGTTTTTTCTTTTTTTCTTTGTATGTCACTTCCAACATTACCACATTAATATGCATCCCCTCAGTCTCTGCCCGAATCACAAACCTACTGAGTGACATATCAGACTGGATGTCGCTTCACTTCCTTAAACTGAACCTCTCCAAGACCGAGTTTCTTGTCTTCCCCCCAGCCCGGACACCACCCCCCATTGACTTCTCCATCACATCCAACAACGCCACCATCAAACCCGCCCCACAGGCCAGAGTACTTGGTGTCATTTTGGACTGCAACCTATCCTTCCAGCCCTAAGTCCTATCTTTAACAAACTCGTGCAGACTCCACCTCCGCAACATCGCCAAAATACGCACGTTCCTAACCCCAGAAACCACTAAACAGCTCATCCACTCCCTCATCATATCACGACTCGACTACTGCAACTCCCTCCTCACTGGCCTGCCTCACCGCTGGCTATCCCCGCTTCAGTCCATCCTGAATACGGCTGCCAGACTCATTCACCTTTCCAACCACTCCATCTCGCCACCCCCTCTGCCAATCCCTCTACTGACCTCCACTCAGTGTCCTCCACCCCCCTCTGCCAATCCCTCCACTGGCTTCCGATTGCGCAACGGATCAAATTCAAAATCCTAACACTGACGTACAAAGCCGTCCACCATACTGCCCCGAACTACATCACTGACCTAATATCCAAGTACCACCCAACACGCACTCTCCGCTCCTCACAAGACCTCCTTCTCTCTAGTTCCCTGGTCTCCTCCTCCCATGCCCGCCTCCAGGACTTCTCCAGGGTGTCACCCATCCTCTGGAACTCCCTGTCCCAACCCATCAGATTATCACCTACTCTCCTCTCCTTTAGGCGCACCCTGAAAACCCATCTCTTCAGGGAAGCCTACCCCACCCCCTGCTAAACCTGCCGACCTCCTCCACTCTTCCTACCACTCCATCCCCCACAGCTATCTCCTCCTGTACCACTATCCCGTCCCTTCTAGATTGTAAGCTGGAAAGAGCAGGGCCCTCAATCCCCTCGTGTATCACATTGTATTGGTATTGTTCTGTCACATGTTCTGTCCCCCTTTGTAATGTACAGCGCTGAGCGAACTATTGGCGCTTTATAAATACTGTATAATAATAATAATAATAATAATAATTGCTGCATCAACCAGTCCCCATGGGAATTCATCTCCCCCCTGGGCAATGAGCCCAGGTCACACCTACAAGCATCTTCTCTGATGTCTCTCTCTTTAGTTAATCTGAAATTCTCTGGAAATTCTTTGTTATGCCTTACATTTTCATTTTTTAAACAAAGACCGCATCTCTTTAAGTAACCCTGTTGCTTTAGTAAAAATAGTCATAGTTTCATACTTTTCAGTAGGTAGTAATCAAATATTCACTCTTGAAGAGCTACAAATGCTGCTGGTATCCAAATGGTCATATATCAGGTTCCCTGTTGTGCACTGTGGTTCCTGATTGTGATTGGTGGCCTTCCCTAGTTAAAATGGAACATGGCCAGAGTTTGGTAAGAGTAGTAGCAATGGAGAAGAGGTGTAATGGTCTAAAGAGAAGTCCAGGCAAATGAGGGAAATTCTTTCCTCTGATCTCTGGGAGGAGATACAAGATGAGAAGTAGATATGTAGCTGTTGCCTGGTGTACCCCATCCTAGGATGAATATGGCACTATTAGCCTTGCTTCTTTCAAATCTTTGAGTGTTAGGAATGAGTTGAAACAAGTGTAGTGATCACCCTCATAAAGGCCGCTGGTTAGCCCTCAGGTTCCTTTCCCAAATTAGTGCAACAGCAACCAGGCACACAGCAACAGTCACTCTTTTGGCTCTCTGAACAGTCTAGCGGTTGCCATTATTTTCAAATAACTGGGGTAGGGCGTAGGAAACTGTGGGATGCTCCATGAGCAGTTCTCAGAGGACACTCCTTACTTTGTTGCTACTCCTTAGAACAGTCCCTCTAGTAATGGCCCAGAAAACAGACAGCACTAATATACTATCAGAAATATCCTGGGCCAGGAAAACTCTAGTACTGATGCACAAGGGATAGCAGCAGAAACAGTCACTAGAATCTGAAGCTCAGGTCTGTGCTCACAATGGTCCTGGATACTTGAATGCCTCCTCCCAACATCAGCCAGACATTTCTCCAGGGAACTCTCCAGACCAGATCCTAAGTGATATTCCTTGATTAGCTTCAGAGATTTTCAGCAAACAGGCCCCCCAGATCTAGCATAACTGGAACCTCAATGTGCACGTGTAGAATCTCAGCTGGGCTGCCTAGAAGAGCAGCAGTCCATCAGGCTGTGACCTTTTCCTCCTGGACAAGAACCAGGCAGCTCCAGACCCCAGCCTATTTATGCAGTCCCCCAGCCACCTTCTGGGCACCCTCCCCTAGGGATTGGCTGAGACAACATATATTCAGGTTGCTGATTTGCCTTTCCAGCCCATCACATTCTTGAATCCTCTGGAAGGCAGGGAGAAACAATCAAATCTGCAACCAATGGAGTCCAAACAGCCCAAAGCAATCACAAGCTACTCCACCAATTACAGGGGAGCCCTAAAGAGCTAAATTTACTACCTTTCCTAGCACCTGTCTAGGTGGGGGCTACACAAGGAAGAAAGGTTTGTGGTCCTCAATGCAGAATGAGAGGCTTACAAGACAGAGAACCTGTATTGTTACCTATTTTGGTACCTAAACACATAGGAAAGAGCAAGTTGGTTCAAATATCCTCCTAACAAATTAAGACTAACCTGCAAAAAGCTGTCAGCTGTAATATAAGTAATGCATTTTACAAAACGACCACACAAGTTTACGAATGCCAAAAATAGCTACTTTACATCCTTGGAAAAACTTTAGCTCAAGCAAGTGAAGGTTTTTTGTTTTTATTTTTTTTTAAACCTAGAATTGCCAAAATAGGCAGTGCTTAGTTACCACTGCTCTGTGATATCTCATGGCCATCGAATACTTTACAAGCAGATGGATCACTAATACCTCTTCATCAAAACACTTTTTTTTTTTTAATTCGTAGGAATAAATAGATAAGTACTTTGTACATGCTCTTCCTCAACCGTATGTCGCAGTTACAGATGTAATTACCATAGTGCGTACAATTTGTAAACTGCTTGATGCGTCACTGATAACATTCAAAAAGTGCAGCATATCAAATGAAACTCGACCACAAGGCTGATAGGAATAAAACAGATTTCGTATGATAGAAATGCTTAAGATTCCCAAGGGTAGCTATACGCAAGAGCTTAGGATTGTTCATTTCCAAATGAACTGTCTTTAAAAATATCTCTTTTTAACTGGACACACACATAGGATGTCAGATACTCTAAATTAAAAAATAAAAGCAGTGCCTACTTATGTTCACTTTTTTAGGAGGAACATTAGGCAACTGTTTTTTCAAACAGCCAAATTATTAATTGCCCAAGGAGGTAATCCTTTTTTCGTTTGGTAAACAGTCAGACTGTGCCATATTGACCATACTAATAACTAGTCTTAGTGAACAGCTAATGCGCCGCAAGAAACAATGACACTATGTTTAAAGTAGAAAAACAAAAAAGAAAATCTATCTGTACATTCAAGCCTCTTCGACGATACAAGCTATTACAGCTAATCATGAAAATTCATCTCCTGTACCTGTTGATTCTTCCAAGCCATTTTAATGAATGGGCCCCCCTGGGCATTGGCCAATAATTCTCCATTACATTTTACTTGCCAACTGTCCCGGATTTGCTGGAACAGTGTCAGGAATGGACTCGCCAATGGTGGTGGGACTCACCTGCCTTGTGGGCTGCAGTACCAAGGCTGGCCAGCGGGTGCTCTCAGCAGCCAGAATCTCACTCCTGCAATCAGGCCATCACCTGAGGCTAATTGCAGGAGGTGTATTTAAGCAGGACCAGGCCTGTGATCAGTGCCTTGGTGTTGTTTCCCATGAGCCCCCTGTACCCTGTATCCTGTGTTCCTGTTCCTCTGCCTATCTGATTTGTTGCAGACCCTGCCTGATCCTGACCTCTGGTGACTTCTCCTGCTCTGACTCCTGGCTCGTCCCTGACTATTCTTCTGCCTACTCCTATGCTGTTTGACCTCCTGTTGCTGTACTTTGGCTCGTGACCCGTTTACTCTTTGCCTGCTGCTTTGTACTGATCTGCCTCCACCGTTACCGACCCGGCTTGTCTGACTACGCTACACTCCATACTGTCATCCATCCATCCCGCACGGATCCAGTCACTACTGTCCGAACCTGCCAGCCCCTTCACATCAGGTTTCCCCCCAGTACATACCCTCAGCGGACCCCTCTACCACAGTTGGGTGCACTCAGGGGCCACGACCTGGTCTCAGTCCTGCGCCAAGTCCATCCCCACCATCAGGGGCTCTGGTGAAAAGGCAGACTGGGGCTTAGACTCCGCGCCCTGGGGAATCCTGTTCTGTGGGCCACTAGAAATCCTGCCGGGCGGTGCCTCACGTTACCTTACGGCCTGCCTGACCATTCCACCTCTCCAGCCTGACTACGCCTGTGTTCCAGAAGCCTGCTGTTTCCCTGTGTCAGTCCACACATCTCTGGTCATACCCGGATCCCTGACAAACAGTCATGTTTTTTTACTAAGCTGTCCCAAGATGGCCATATCCCATGGCCCCTAAGCTGTCCCAATACCTCTCCTGTGCCCTCCTGACCCCTCCCCCTCATGTACTGTGCCCTTTCTGTTGATTAGTCTTTGATTTATGGCATGTTTTCTCATTCTTTACAATTGATTTTATTGAAAGTACTTATAAATAAGTTTAATTCTATTGACTATTTATTCTTTAATTCTTGAGAGTAGGTGCGTAAATTGAAGCAGGCTGGTATGGGCCCCTGTGTATTACCTTGCCCTGGTGCCCATGATGCTATTAAGATGGCCTTGCTTTCAGGACTTTTTGCAGCTCTAGCTCTAGTACAGCTTCTATGAATGGAGGAGGGGGCAGAAAGTGCAAGCATTGTCAACACTCTTAATAAATGCCAGCAGCTTGTATTAACCCCTGCAGCACCAAAAGATTACTGCTGTGGGGATATTAAAGGGGTTAGAGGTTGGTAGATTTCAACTAAGACAGCAGACAACAGCAGGAGGGGCACTTCCCAATGAATGTAAGTACTGTCCCTTGTACTGATTAAAAGAAAAATAAACTTAGGCTTTGATTTTATCTATAAACTGGCTTCCGATTGCGCAACGGATCAAATTCAAAATCCTAACACTGACGTACAAAGCCGTCCACCATACTGCCCCGAACTACATCACTGACCTAATATCCAAGTACCACCCAACACGCACACTCCGCTCCTCACAAGACCTCCTTCTCTCTAGTTCCCTGGTCTCCTCCTCCCATGCCCGCCTCCAGGACTTCTCCAGGGTGTCACCCATCCTCTGGAACTCCCTGCCCCAACCCATCAGATTATCACCTACTCTCCTCTCCTTTAGGCACACCCTGATAACCCATCTCTTCAGGGAAGCCTACCCCACCCCCTGCTAACTTACCTACCTCCTCCACTCTTCCTACCACTCCATCCCCCACAGCTATCTCCTCCTGTACCACTATCCCCTCCCTCCTAGATTGTAAGCTCGAAAGAGCAGGGCCCTCAATCCCCTCATGTTTTGCATTGTATTGTTGTTGTTCTGTCACATGTTCTGTCCCCCTTTGTAATGTACAGCGCTGAGAGAACTATTGGCGCTTTATAAATACTGTATAATAATATAATAATAAACTGAGGCCCCAACAAATTTCTGTATGTATACAAGAACTCTGAGACTAAGGAGAAGCTATGGGCTTCATTTGATTTACTACCTTTAAAAGGGTTTAGCAACATAATGGTTGTCATTGACAGAATTTCAAAAATTTCCAATTTCATCCCAACCTGGAGTCTATGCTGGAGTTAATTTTTTTAAGTCAGGCTTCATGAATTACCCTAAAACATCCAAATGTAACTTTTTGTATCAGTCTTTTTGTTTGAAAATATCTACTCGCCACCATCAGCCTAACAGAGTGCACAATCCCTTGAAAACTATGTAGCACTACCCCCTTAGGAGTTGCTGACGATTTGGGGTCCCCTATAGTCCGGAACATCCTGGCAACACGCATTTTCCCAGACTGCTTTCCAGAGACAGTAAACTGTTGTTGAGCTTGTTTTTTTTTTTATTAGGGGAATTGAAGTTGGATGGGGTAAGGGGTGTGTAAGATGCCCAAGGGAACTGCAAGCTGAGGACAGCTTCCTAGCAACAGAACCTCTTGGAGCTCTCCAGCCTTTCCTGGTGTACCACCCCAGACCCCAGATAAATAATCGTCTTTACCACAGTGTATGGGGGAATCCCTGGGCAAGGGGATCCAGTGCCTGTCCCTTTAAGATGTACAGTCCCGGGTAAGGAGCTAACCAGGTTTGCCACCAGAGTGCTCTTTTCCTCTTTAGCTGGCCCAGGGGTGTAGGATTACTCATTCAGTCTCCTTCCTGTGAGCTGGTTTAGGTAGGTGGCTGACTTCAGGCCTTCTGCTGGGCTGGCTCCTTTCCTGGCTCTACAGCTAGTCCTCCCTGTGGGGACTGGTGAGGCTGAGTGATCCTCCTTTTCAAGTCCCAGCCTGCAGGTAGGACTCTTCCCGCTGGGTTCCCTCCTAGGCTCCTGCATCTCAGCCTTCCTCACATCTTCCACCAGAACTCTCCTGTTTCTGAACAGGCTTACCCACTCTTAAGAGCTCCCCTGGCTCCATGCCAAGCCTCCTGCCTGGGGATTGGCCATGATCCCTAAAGAGTGCAGACTAGCTCCTCCTCTCCCCCACCCATTCAGTTCTAGAGATATTTCAAAGTCTCTAGATCAGGAGGAGGTATCAGTGAGCTGATCTGCAGAGCCTCTCAGCCCTGACCCAAATTTGACTTGCTGACTATCACCCAGGCTTCTACTCAGCCCTCTATCTAAAAAATAATTAGCTAGCTCCCCCTAGCTAACTAGGAGGGTGCTACAAATACAATTCATTTCTCACAGGCCTTTTTTTCTCAGAGAATAAGTGCAGATAACTGCCCCCCCCCCCCCCCCAATTCCGAGTCACCCCTTGTCTCTGCCCCCTACCCACCTTCGAGCATCATCCCTTCAAGGAAATGTGGTATGAGATTTACTGATCTTTTTATAGTAAGAAGGAGGGTGCTCACCTGGCCACTTCAAAAACAAAAGTTAGTGGTGTGGCCCTAAGGAAGAGAAGTACTGATAAAACAAAAATAAGGGCTTGATATGAAGTCCCTCCAAAGTGGGGGGAAATCTGGCTATTGGAAGATTTTGCCTCCATTCCTGTCCTGGTGACAACCCAAAATTTGAGATTTGTACTCACTTTCACTCAAATAACAGTAAACAACCAACAGAGTGGGTAATTTTCCTAATGGGGGTACAGCAATAAAAATCTGACTGGTGTTCTAACCCTTTCTACTCTATCCAAAACAAAAAAGACAAAGTTTAGCCTTTAGTTATACTTTAAAGCGATACTAAAGGTTCATTTTTTTGTAAATTATAAACTACTCCATGTGTCCACTCACACACGGAGCTGTGGCTTGGCACCACCCCCTCTCTCTCCTCATTGTTTGACTAGCTGTGATTGACAGCAGCGGGGAGCCAATAGCTCCCGCTTGCTGTCTCAGCCAACAAGAAGGCAGAGACCTGGGACAGCCGAGGCTGTTATGCACATCGCTGGATCTCGATGGGGCCCAGGTAAGTATTGAGGGGGCTAGGGGTACTGCCTCACACAGAAGGTTTATAACCTTCATGCATAGAATGTATGAAGGTAAAAAACCTTGAGCCTTTACAACTGCTTAAAGTAACAATCCAGTTGGCTTGAATCCTAGACCCAGGCTTACACGTGGACTTTGGTTCTATACAAGCTAAGATTAAGGAGGAACTTTTCCCAAAAGGGGAAGTTCCGTTTTTACGCCTCCCCCCCCCCCTCCCCTCACACTTTGTAACCTTATTTTTTTGGTGAGGGAGCAGGTACTTCATTTCGACAGATATCTACTCCCACTTCAGCTCAGATCGCCAAGGAAATCCTAGAGGACGTTCGCACCCCCCTTTTGCCTGCAGCCTTCTGGGAACACATCACAAGTCCCAGATGACTGTGGGACCATTCACAAAGTGTGGCTCATGCAAGTGCAGTGGGCAACCAGCTGTAAAGCCACAAAGCCTCACAGCCGGTTTCCCTTTGTTAAAATGCTGGCAACAGGACCAGAAGACTGGTGAAGAACCAGCTTGGATGAGGACGATGCTGGATCACTGAACAGGTAAGTGTCTGTGTATTAAAAATCAACAGCTACAGTATTTGTAGCTGCTGACTTTTAATCCTTTGGGGTGAAACTGAAACGCCTCTTTAAGTGTGAATCTTTACATTAAACTTTATATGGATAAAGTTGAAAAGAATTAGACCTCTTCTAGGGTTCACTGCAGTCAGAGGCTCCGTTGGAGGGATTCCAAGTCAGTAGGTGAAGGTCCTCCATATATTGGTGGCCAATGGGAGAAAAGTACAATTACATTAGTGGTAAATTGAAAAAATGCCTTGTTACATTGGGTGTCAGACGAAAGAATGCCTTGTCACACTCCAACCACGGATGTCCATGGATGTCCATACATGTCTCCATAGATATAGTCCAAGAGCCTCTCTAATGATAATGGAGGCGATGAGATTCCTTATTCCTTTCTAATGTTACTGTGGAATGCTATTTCATTTTTATTTTTTTTAAAACTATATATCATCATGATTCATTTTTGAGGTTTTTTTGCAATATAGTTTAAAGAAACGTGACATGTGTTTAAGTAACTTGTTTGTTGTATGCTGTCAACATCTATTGTATATCCATGAATTGCTAATGCACAGAAAGCTATTGTTCAGTGCTAAATGACAAGAATTTTTCTGTGTCCTTGGAATCATTTGTCCTTCCATCCAAGGTTTACAAATAATATTGATGACAACAGTATATGTTTGAATGAAGACCACATAACCGTCTGTCCTTGATCTCAAGCATGCATATTGCAGAACCATTGAACCACTCCTTAAAATATTTACGTAGGACATAATGTTAATGATGTTCAAGATAAAATGATTGTGTTAAATTTGTTTTCTCAAAAATCCACGTGAACCTGTATTATTTATTAAAATAATAAATAAATAAATAAAAACATTTGTTGAAGACTATTGTTGCGTTATTAATTTAATGTGGTTGATTTTAATTAAAACATTGTTTAATTAAACAATTAATTAGGGTGAGTGTTGTGATCCAATTGCAAAGGACAATGGTCACCCTAATTTGCATCTCTCTCTCTGACATCTAATGGCTGTGATGAAGTGCTAAACTCAGGACCATACTTTTTGACCATACTGGTTGGTAGACATCTCTCTCTCTCTCTCACTCTCTCTCCCTCCCTCCCTCCCTCTCTCTCTCTCTCTCTCTCTCTCTCTCTCTCTCATTTTTAGCTAGCACAAATGGGGATACTTTTTTAACATACTGGCTAATGTTGGTCAATATCTCTCTCTTTCTCATTTTTAGCTAGTACAAATTGGGATACTTTTTATTATTTTTATGAACTGATCTCTCCCTCCCTCCCCCCCTCTCCCTCTCTCTTCCTCCCTCCCCCCCCCCCCTCCCTCTCTCTCTCTCTCATTAAGAGCTAGTAAACACTAGGAAACGTCTGACATCTAGTGGCTGAGTAGTAATACACGCAGGGAACGTCTGCCATCTAGTGGCTGCGAGGAGTACTACACTCAAGAAAAGTCTGCCATCTGTTGGCTGAGATGAAGTACTACACTCAAGAAAAGTCTGCCATCTGTTGGCTGAGATGAAGTACTACATGCAGCAAAAGTCTGCCATTTGTTGGTTTAGATGAAGTACTACACGCAGGAAAACTCTGCGTGTAGCACTGACATCTAGTGGCAGTGAGACTCAGGAGAAGTCTGCCATCTGTTGGCTGTGAGGAGTACTACACGCAGGAAAAGTCTGCCATCTGTTGGTTTAGATGAAGTACTACACGCAGGAAAAGTCTGACATCTAGTGGTTGTGAGGAGTACTACACTTAGGAGAAGTCTGCCATCTGTTGGCTGTGAGGAGTACTACACTAAGGAAAAGTCTGCCAACTGTTGGCTGAGATGAAGTACTACACTCAGGAAAAGTCTGCCATCTGTTGGCTGAGATGAAGTACTACACTCAAGAAAAGTCTGCCATCTGTTGGCTGAGAGGAGTACTACACTCAGAAGTCTGCCATCTGTTGGCTGAGATGAAGTACTACACGCAGGAAAAGTCTGCCATCTGTTGGTTTAGATGAAGAACTAATCGCAGGAAAAGTCTGACATCTAGTGGCTGTGAGGAGCTCTACACTTAGGAGAAGTCGGCCATCTGTTGGCTGAGATGAAGTACGACACGCAGGAAAAGTCTGACATCTAGTGGCTGTGAGGAGTACTACACTTAGGAGAAGTCTGCCATCTGTTGGATAAGATAAAGTACTACACTCAAGAAAAGTCTGCCATCTGTTGGCTGTGAGGAGTACTACACGCAGGAAAAGTCTGCCATCTGTTGGTTTAGATGAAGAACTAATCGCAGGAAAAGTCTGACATCTAGTGGCTGTGAGGAGTTCTACACTTAGGAGAAGTCTGCCATCTGTTGGCTGAGATGAAGTACTACACGCAGGAAAATTCTGCCATCTGTTGGCTGTGAGGAGTACTACACTAAGGAAAAGTCTGCCATCTGTTGGCTGTGAGGAGTACTACATGCAGGAAAAGACTGCCATCTGTTGGTTGAGATGATGTACTACACTCAGGAGAAGACTGCCATCTGTTGGCTGAGATGGTTTAGATGAAGTACTACACGCAGGAAAACTCTGCGTGTAGTACTGACATCTAATGGCTGTGAGGAGTACTACACTTAGGAGAAGTCTGCCATCTTTTATTGCAGAAGCATCAAAAACAACATGTTACGTGTAATCGGGGTACATCTCACCCTGTACTGCGACGCAGCGCACCACATAGCAATACAGTTCCAAACATACGATAAATACATTCAGGCAAATAAATACATTCGCTCAGCGGTATGATGCCTGACGTGATGTGCACAGAGGATGAATCCCCCGGATCACCACGTCCTGCATGACGCCGCTTACCCCAAAAACTGTAGCATCCTAATACACTATACATTTCCTAGTCACTATGTCATGCACGAAAACGATTACTGAAAAAGAAACACTATCAACAATAGGCATCGGGTGTGTGGGGGGGGGGGGAATGGGAGGGAAGGGGGAAACACAGGCCCGAAGCTTTATTGAAGGGACAAAGACACGCAAGGGGGAGTAGGGGGAAGGGGGAAATCTTCAGACGTCCTCTTCCTCCTTAAAGTCCAACAAGGAATAGTCTCTGAGCAGACTGAGGATCAGTCTGCGACAGTCCTCAATGGACATCCTCTCCCGCTGGTGGATGAGGTGCTTTCTGGCGAAGTACTACACACAGGAAGAACATTTGTTCAACTTAGGGAGAGCAATGTATCTAATTTGCATATTTGGCCGGAAAAGACTGCCATCTGTTGGTTGAAAGGAGCAATACACTCAGGAAAAGTCTGCCACCTGTTGGCTGTGAAGAGTACTACACGCAAGAAAAGTCTGCCATCTATTGGCTGTGAGGAGTACTACACGCAGGAAAAGTCTGTCATCTGTTGGCTGAGATGAAGTACTACACGCAGGAAAAGTGTGACATCTAGTGGATGTGAGGAGTACTACACGCAGGAAAAGTCTGCCATCTGTTGGCTGTGAGGAGTACTACACTCAGGAGAAGTCTGCCATCTGTTGGCTGTGAGGAGTACTACACTCAGAAGAAGTCTGCCATCTTTTGGCTGTGAGGAGTTTTTTTTTTTTTTTTCATGCCTATTCAGACTGAATCACTGACACAATTCGTTCAACAAAACGGATCTGCTCAGCGTTCTTTGCATCATCTCAGGCATCAACAGATCAAAAAACACATTAAAACATTTTATACACTTTATACATCCCCACCACTCCCCCACATTCCACATCCCGTCCGCCTCCTCTTCCCCCAACCTCTTCCTATCCAATCCCAACACCAAGGCAAACTTAGCCATACACCACTTAACACATTCCACTTCAGACAACATCTCTTTCTTCCTGTACACTAAACACCTCGCAGCCCACACCACCTCCTTCACCACAGCCGAAACAATATGCATCTTTCTCTTTACATCCCTCTCACCACCCACCAAACCCAAAACTCTAGACTCAAAAGTGATGTGCTTCACCCCCACCACTCTCACCACAAATCCCTCCAACAACCTCCACACCTCCTTAGCAAACTCACATTCCCAAAAAACGTGTCTCTCCGTTTCACAACCTCCACACCCTTCCCTTGTACACCGGTCACTCCTCACCAAGTCCCTAGATTTTAGAAAGACCCGTGTAGATAAACAATTATGCAATGTAAGCCACGCAATCTGTTTCTGCTTATTTGTCACACCAATTATTGCCAAGTACTTCCAGCACACTTCCGCCCATTTGGAACTCAAACCCCGCACATTAGACACCACCTCTCCCCTCCGCAACCACTTCCATAAGGACTCCTTTTTCATTGCATCCTGCCCCAACTCCACCAATTTATTTTCCTCATAAAAGGCCTTCATACCCAGGTAATATGCCGGCGAGACCAGTGACAGTGGTTTCCTCAGATCTCTTCTGCACCACCCCCACCTCACCGCCGGCCACCCCACCAGGTACCTCATCAAACAAGCCGTCTTTCCCCCACCCATAAAGGCTTTAAAATGGGTCAACCACCACTGCACCTTTAGAAAAAGCTCAACGTTTGGAAAGCCATATCCTCCTGCACAACCATCCTTCATCACCGTTTCCCTTGAGATTTTCTCCATCTTTGCCCCCCAAAAGAACATGAAGAGCACCCTCATCACCTTCATTACCATCCGCTTATTAGGAGCAAACACCACTCCAAAGTGCACTAACAGTGGCAGGACACACGCCTTCACCACCACCGTCTTCCCAGTGAAGGATAGGTTCCTCAATTTCCATAAACCGAGCTTTTTTTCCATCTTTGCCACCCCCACCTCCGCATTCTTCTGACAACACAGGTCACGGGAGAAAAACACCCCCAACACTTTCATCTGTTCCACCACCTCCACCTTCCCTCCCACCACCTTGCATGACCCACTCAAAGTGCACACCTGGCTCTTCCCCCAATTCACTTTCAGACCCGACATGCATCCGAAAATGCTCAGCAACAGCTCCGCCCTCAACAGATCTCTCCTGGAGCTACAAACAAAAGCAGTGTCATCCATGTAGCACAACACCTTAACATTTTCGTTGTCACCTCCGGGCACAAACACACCCCTAAACACTTTGTCCTTCCTCACATGCTGCAACAGAGGTTCCATCATGCATATAAAAATAATGGGGGACAGGGGACAACCCTGCCTCACTCCCGATCTGATCTGCACCGGTTCCGTCAGGTTCCCATTCACTAAAATCCTACTGCTAACTCCCTTATATAAACCCCTTACCATCTCCACAAAGGCCGTCGGCAACCCCATCTTCTGCAACACCATAAACAGAAACTGGCGCGATACTTGATCATATGCTTTTTCCAAATCAAAGCTTGCCACAGCCAATGGGGCGTTGGTACTTTGGGCATAGTAAATAAAATCTCTCAGAAATATCAAGTGATCCGTCACCCTCCTACCCGGCACAGCACACGCCTGACCATCCCCCACCACCTTGCTGATGATCTCCCGCATCCTACCAGCCAGCAATTTGGTCAGCAACTTGTAGTCACAATTCAGCAAAGTTATCGGCCGCCAGTTTTTCATATCCTTGGGGTCACCTTTCTTAAACAGCAAGGTGATCACCCCTTCCTTCATCGACCGAGATAACATCTTCCCTGCCATACAGCACTGAAGTACCTCAACTACATGCACCTTCAATACCTTCCAAAATCTTAAATAAAATTCCAAGGGAATTCCGTCCCCTCCTGGTGTCTTATTTTTCCTCATTCCCCTAAGGGTATCCTCCACCTCCTTTTCTGTCACAGGATCCACCAACATACCACCATCCTCCTCACCCAATCCACCATCCAAGATCCCACAATACTGCTCAACTTCCTCAACAGAGGCACCACCTCCTCCCTTATACAACTCCCCATAGAAACCTCTGATCACCTCCTCCATCCTCCCACCTTGCACTTCTACCTCCCCGTCCATTACAGAAGTAAACACTTTCTTTGGCCCATATGCCTTCCTAAAAAAGAACCGAGAGCACCTTTCTCCCTCCTCCATCTCTTGCACTTTTGCTCTAAACACAATACCTTCCCCCCGCTTCTTCAAGGACAACTTCCGCTCTTCCCGCACCTCCTTTATTTCATCCTCCACTTCCAACCCCAACCTTTTGCATTTGAACAGGAACAACAATTTAGACAGGATCCTCTCCTCCTCCTCTCTCCTCCTTCTAGCACCTTCTCTCCCCTTCTTCTGAAAGAAAGTCCTAATACATGCCTTAGCCCAATCCCACCAACCCAGCACATTAGCAAACTCAGCTTTCCGACACACTAATGCTCCAAAGAACACCTCAAACTGCTCACAAACTTCCTTCTCCTCCAATAGAGTGCAATTCAGTTTCCATACCCCACCACCAAACAGCACCCCAACCTCCAGATCAAATGACCCCGTAAGCAGCACATGATCAGAGAAAGTCACCGGATCAACCCTATAACCGATCACCTTCATTGTAGGGGAACAAAAGAAAAAATCGATCCTGGACCTTACAGTCCCTTTGTCAGAATTGAAGGTGAAAGATACCTTCCCACCTTCCACTTCCACAGCAACATCTTGAAGACGGAAATCCCCCACCACCTCATTCAGGAGTTTGGACGACACATCCATCCCTCCCTTCTCCCTTTCACCTTGTCTATCCTCCTTCCTCCTTATACAATTAAGATCACCAGCCACTATCGTAGGCAATCTTCCAGGTAACCACAACTTCAAGGTCTCAAGGAATACCACCCTCTCCTTTTTTTCAGCCGGAGCATAACAATTTATTAAACGCACCTCCTTCCCATACACATCCAATACCACCACCTGCATTCTCCCAGGGATCACAATCTCATGCGATAAGCACAGTACATCCTTATTTGTGATCAAGATCCCCACCCCCTCACTCCTAGATGCACATGCTGGTGACCATAAGGCATGCCCCCGCACCCACTCCCCCTCAGTGGCTCTCTCCACTCCACAATCCTGAACACATATCACATCTGCAGTCACTTTTTCCAGG
This sequence comes from Staurois parvus, assembly GCF_062004578.1. Classification (NCBI taxonomy): domain Eukaryota; kingdom Metazoa; phylum Chordata; class Amphibia; order Anura; family Ranidae; genus Staurois; species Staurois parvus. The sequence continues at coordinate 3,598,139 of NW_028317920.1, read as the reverse complement.
TGCTCAAAAATCACCGCTCGCCGCCACCCAGAACAAATGCTCCGTACATTCACAGAAGATACAACAAACAGCATTATGAGAAAAGGATGTATCATTCTCATGTCAGCCATAATAAAGCTATTTACAGGTGTTCCACTGACTCCACTTTTCCACTTACACTCTCTACACCACCATGCTGTCTTCTCCTAACCAAAGGAGGATTGGCGGACTCTATATCAGAATCCCCATCAAGGCTGCCAAGCAAAGCACCCAGACCACCCCCACCCGAATCATCCACCCTCGCTCGTTTGGATGCGGATGAAGATGGTCCCGCCCCTTCCCCAGAGGCGACAATCAAACGCTGCCCACACTCCAAACTACCATCACTTTCCACCTCCACCATATCATCGTCCTCATCACTGTCCGATAGATCCCCTATCAGAGCCGCAAATCTACTTGGACTATTCAGTCCAGCAAGCATACTCTCCTCTGGCCGTTCACCAGCGTGTTCTTCCTGCCGACAGGGCAGTGAGTCACCGCTTCCTCCGCATTCCAGTCCTCCTGTCAGCCCGCTCTCCTCCACGTGGCATCCGACACCCATTCCCGCCGCCGCAGCAGCTTCACTGGGGTGAACACTGACACTGCCCGCCAGAACACCGGCAGCGGCATCAGCGTCACGTGTCCCCTCCGCCGCTACCGGCCAGTCTGCAGGGACAACATCATTAGCCAGGCGCTCCAGGATGAGGACAGCAGAGTCCGCAGCCGCGGGGCTCTCACTCTCCCCCTCCTCCTGTCGCACCCGTCTTGGCCTCCGCTGCTCCTTGTACAATCCACCGGACCCCAACCGCTTCACAAGTCTCTCCTCCAAGCCACTCCTCCGTCTTGCCTCGAAGTATTCATCACACTGCCGGGCAAGATGTCCTGCCTTCCTGCAGATATCGCAAACTTTCCTCTCCCTGCACTCTCTGGAAGGATGTCCCTCATGGCCACAAAAACGACATTTAGGGATCTGTTCACATTCCTGGCTTGTATGGCCATATACATAGCATTTTCTGCAATAACTGGGCTGTCCTGCATAAAACAGGAACCCCCGCTCACCACCAACATTAAACACTGCAGGGGGTCTCCGCACACCCCCCATCATGAAAAAAACGCCCAATAAATCTGTACTTTCCAGACCATATACCGAATTTATTCAGAACTTTATCCCCCCCTTTCAGCTCTTCACAGTAGGTTTTCAAAAAAGCTCTAACCAAATTCACGTCCACAAACGGATTATAAAGATGTACAATAATGACCTTCTCCTCTTGCATAAACAGGGGGATAACATCAAATTTCCGCACAATTTCCTCCTCTATCCTCTTAGCTTTCTCATAAACATTCCAGCAGACATCCGGACAGGTAAAAGTCACATCATATATCCCCTGCTGGGGAAAGTCCTGTAAGCATACTATGTCTCTTACCCTAATGTCCAAAGCGTCCACCAAAAGATCCACAACCACTGCTCTTAGGTCCACTTCCATCTTCAAGCCCGGCTTCACCAAGAACCGCAAAGAATCACGCATCCCATGATTCGCCATGTTGATGGCACCAAAGTGCCTCGCTTCCAACGTCCACCCGAAGAGCACCCCAACAAAGGGGGCTCCCCGGCTGCTCTCTCACAGGCTGTAAGGAGCACCACACTCAGGAGAAGTCTACCATCCGCCGGCCGTGAGGTGTACTGCACGCAGGAAAAGACTGCCATCTGTTGGTTGAGATGAAGTACTACACACAGGAAGAACATTTGTTCAACTTAGGGAGAGCAATGTATCTAATTTGCATATTTGGCAGGAAAAGACTGCCATCTGTTGGTTGAGAGGAGTACTACACTCAGGAAAAGTCTGCCATCTGTTGGCTGTGAAGAGTACTACACTCAGGAAAAGTCTGCCATCTATTGGCTGTGAGGAGTACTACACGCAGGAAAAGTCTGCCATCTGTTGGCTGAGATGAAGTACTACACGCAGGAAAAGTTTGACATCTAGTGGCTGTGAGGAGTACTACACGCAGGAAAAGTCTGCCATCTGTTGGCTGTGAGGAGTACTACACTCAGGAGAAGTCTGCCATCTGTTGGCTGTGAGGAGTACTACACGCAGGAAAAGACTGCCATCTGTTGGTTGAGATGAAGTACTACACACAGGAAGAACATTTGTAACACTTAGGGAGAGCAATGTATCTAATGTGCATATTTGGCAGGAAAAGACTGCCATCTGTTGGTTGAGAGGAGTACTACACTCAGGAAAAGTCTGCCATCTGTTGGCTGTGAAGAGTACTACACTCAGGAAAAGTCTGCCATCTGTTGGCTGTGAAGAGTACTACACGCAAGAAAAGTCTGCCATCTGTTGGCTGTGAAGAGTACTACACGCAGGAAAAGTCTGCCATCTGTTTTTTTTTGATTGAAAAGATACTTTTATTACAGAAGCATCAAAAACAACATGATACGTGTAATCGGGGTACATCTCACCCTGTACTGCGACGCAGCGCACCACATAGCAATACAGTTCCAAGCATACAATAAATACATTCAGAAATAAATACATTCGCTCAGCTCTGTTTTTTTGATTGAAAAGATACTTTTATTACAGAAGCATCAAAAACAACATGATACGTGTAATCGGGGTACATCTCACCCTGTACTGCGACGCAGTGCACCACATAGCAATACAGTTCCAAGCATACAATAAATACATTCAGAAATAAATACATTCGCTCAGCGGTATGATGCCTGACGTGATGTGCCGAGGATGAATCCCCAGACCACCACGTCATGCATAACGCCGCTTACCCCAAAAACTGTAACATTCTACTACACATTACGTTTCCTAACAATACTAGTGCATGCACAAAAAACGAAAGCCGGATATTACAATCAATCAATAGGCATCGGGTGTGTGTGGGAAGGGCGAGGGGGGGGGAAAAGAAACACAGGCCCGAAGCTTTATTGAAAAGACAAAGACACGCAAGGGGGAGTAGGGGGAAGGGGGAAATCTTCAGACGTCCTCTTCCTCCTTAAAGTCCACCAAGGAATAGTCTCTGAGCAGACTGAGGATCAGTCTGCGGCAGTCCTCAATGGACATCCTCTCCCGCTGGTGGATGAGGCGCTTTCTGGCGCACCATAAAGCGCCCTTAAAACAGCACAGCACCCGCCAGGCGCTGTCAATGTCCTCCAGAGAAAAGGTTCCACAGAACAGTCCATTCAACACCCCAAAGTGAGTGATGGCTGTCTGTGGCACAAAGTCCTTGAGTTCAGGTTCCAGGGCCCCCAACAGGGCCTGAGCAAATGAGCACTCCCAGAAAACGTGGTAAGACGTTTCCTCGTGGATGATGCAGAAGGGGCAGTGTCTGTATCTGCTCAGGTTCCTGGCATGCATAAATGTCCTGAGAGGCAGTCCCCCCTGGATAGCCATCCATGCCAGGTCTTTATGCCTGTTGGTGAGGATGTTGGAAGAAACATTCCTCCAGACCACCTTGCAGGTGTCTGAAGGCAGGCCTGGAACCGACTCCAAAATGTCGCTGGCTCGGATGAGCTTGTAGATCGTCTTTGGCTTCCACAAGTCAGGCTTGACTCCCTGCAGCCCTTGCTCCCTGATGAACTTGAAGGTATCCAAGTAGTACCAAGGAGTGTCCCAGTTGTAGGGGATGGAACTATCCCAAGTGTCCCACCCCAGGGACCTCCAGAGAGGCAACAGGAAGAAGCGAGACATTGCGTTCCCGCCAGAGTCCATAATCCGTCTTGGCAAAGTTCTGCGGATGCAGTTGCAAGCAAAGAACACCCTCAGCTGGGTGGCGATGTCGGGCACGCCCTTACCGCCCTTGAGGGGTTCCTTGAACATGACTGCCCGCTTCACTCTGTCCATCTTGGAGCCCCAGATGAAGTGAAACACCGCCCTGGTGATGGCCTTACAGGTGTTGACCCGAGGGGGCCAGGCCTGGGCGAGGTACTGCAACACAGGGAGAATCTCGCTGCGGAGTACCAGTGTCTTCCCTTCGATGGTGAGGTCTCTGAGGCTCCAGAGTCCAAACTTTTGGCGCATCTTGGCCAGTCTCTCCTCCCAAGACTTCAGGGCTGCGCCCTCGGCACCAAACCAAACTCCCAAAATCTTCATGAAGTCTGTCTTGATGCCAAAGGGCATGGATGCAGAAGAAGGCAGGAACCACTTTCCGAAGAGCATGACTTCCGACTTCCCGCAGTTGACCTTTGCCCCCGAAGCTTGGCCGAAGTCCTCGCAGGTCTGGAAGAGCAGGTCGATGGAGCGCTGGTTGGCACAGAACACCGTCACGTCGTCCATGTAGAGCGAGCACTTCACTTCCCGTCTGTCTGGTCCCGGTGCGGTGATTCCCCCGATCTCTGGATTCCGTCTGATGCATTCGGCGAAGAGCTCTATACAGCAAACAAAAAGCAGAGGTGAGAGAGGACAGCCTTGTCTGACCCCGGAGAGAACCGGGAAGGGGTCAGTCTTCCAGCCGTTCACCTGCACGGAACTACAAATGTCATTATACATGATGTCAACATATGAACAAAACATTTCCCCGAGACCAAACCTGCGCAGGGCTCTGCACATAAACCCATGGGAGACACGGTCAAAGGCCTTTTCCTGATCAAGACTGACCAGGGCCGCGTGCACACGGCGGTCCTTGATGTATTGGACCGTGTCCCGGACAAGCGCTAGGCTGTCCGCAATCCTGCGGCCAGGAATGCCGCAAGTCTGATCCGGGTTGATGATCTGTCCGATGACAGCCTTCAGCCTGTTCGCCATGACTTTGGCGAGGATCTTGTAGTCCACGTTCAGGAGAGAGATGGGACGCCAATTTTTCAAATCACATCTCTCCCCCTTACGCTTGTACAGGATCGTGATCATCCCCTCCCTCAACGAAGGAGGCATCTTGCCCTCCACCACCATCTCCTCGTACAGCTCGAGCAGGTCCGGGCCCACGAGATCCCACAGTGCTACATAGAGCTCTGCTGGGAGACCGTCGCAGCCCGGGGTCCTGCCTTGCCTAAAGGATTTAGCGGCAGAGTGCAGTTCCTCCAACGTCAAGGGGGCGTTGGTGGCTGACAAACCTGCAGGATCAATAGCGTTAGAGATACCTGACAAGAACCTGTCGGCCGCTTCCGAGTTTGTTTCTTTGGGGGAGTAGAGGTCGGAGTAGTAGTCGCTGACCACTTCCATCACGGCCTCCTTCCCCTTCTGGAGTGTTCCAGTCTTGTCACGCAGCTCCGACAGTGGAGTTTCCTGAAAAAGAAAGAGTTACACTTCTCACCTTTCTCGAGATGCTCCACCTTGGCACGGAAGACAATGTGCCTGGATTCTTCCTCAAAGTGCTTTTTCAAGCACTTCTTGGTGTCCTCCAGGTCTTGTCTCACGTCCCAGCCACAGTGATGAAGGTCCTGCAGGGACTGCAGCTGACGCTGCAGCCTCCTGAGTTCCTTCCTTCCATTCGCTCAGCTCTGTTGGTTGAGATGAAGTACTACACACAGGAAAAGTTTGACATCTAGTGGCTGTAAGGAGAGTCAGTCTCTCTCTCTCTCTCTCTTTCTCACATTTAGAGCTAGTAAAAACTAGGATACCGATGAGATAGCCCTACCCTTTCTCCCAGAATAATGGCTCTCTGTACTCATTAAACACTGCGCTCTTGTTTCCTGTCTTCCTAATTACAGGAATGATCAGCACAGCATATCCAGGGTCCCGATCAATCCTGAACGCTGGCAGATCAGTGCCTTGAGTTTCCATACTGAAAAACATAGTTTCATCTGTAACGCTTGGTTACCTTTGTGTTTACGCCTGAGAGGGCCAACCGATTTCGACAGTCCAGAGAGAACAGTAGTTAAATATTCGATCATGCAAACAACTGTCGTTGTATCTCTGAGATGGTTCTGAACTATAGGCCATATATTTGGATGAGTGCCAGGCATCCCTGACGATCAGGGATAGTCCCAGGCTGGTCAGAAACACTGATTAAGTTTGGAATGTCTTATATGTAGCTCTTACCCCAGAGAGGGCCACTGATTTGTCCCAGGTTCTTTTCCCAGATAGTGCAGCAGCAGACAGGCACGCCACAACAGGCACTTTTCTGGCTCAATAAATAGTCTAGGGGTTGACTATTTAAAATTTATTGTAGATTAACTTGGCAGGGCACAGGGAGCTATGGGATACTCCATGAACACTGAGCAATAGATTGACAGCACTCTTCGCTGTCTACCTACTTCTCAGGGCAGTTCCTCCAGCAAAAGCCCCGAAATCGAATAGCACCGGGAAACCTTCAGTAATGTTCTAGGCCAGGCAAGCACTATAGATGATATGTTTGAAATATCAGCAGCAACAGTCACTAGAATCCTCCATTCAGGTCTGCACTCACAATGTCCCTGGAGTCTACTTGGATGCCTGTCTCCAATATCAGGCAGACAATTCCTCTGTGAGTGTTCCCTGTGAAATTCCTTGCCTAGCTTCATAGATTTTTTTAGCATATCAGGCACCCCAGCTCTGCTGGGACCTTGATGAGAGCAAACAGAATTTTCAGCAGGGCTGCCCAGATGGGCAGGAGCCCTTCAGGCTTAGAACTTCTCCTCCTGGACAAGAACAGGTCTGCCTCAAGCTCCAGACTATGTATGCCCTCTCCAGCCACCTACTGGACATCCTCCCCCAGGGATTGGCTGGAAGCACATAAATAGTCAGGCTGCTTATCTGACTCTACCAACCCACTATATCCTGGAATCCTCCAGAAAACAGGGAAGCAATCAAACCTGCAGCCAGCAGAGCCCAAAGCAATCACAAGCTGCTCAAATGATTACAGGTGATCCATCAGAACTAAATTTACCTGACCTAACTAGCAACCTGTCTGGGAGGGTGTGACATCTATATATGGTTCAGGACTTTAAATAAAAAATAGAAATCTAACATGAATAAATCATAATTCCTAACATTTATATGTAAAGTTGATCCAGGTAATATCCGATTGCCTCTCGGGGGATCAGGAAGGAATGTTTTCCCTGCAGGAGCAAATTGGATCATGCTTTGCTGGGAGTTTTTTTTTGCTTTCCTCTGGATCAACTGTGGGTATAGGATTATAACTTTTTTTTTTATGGTTGACCTGGATGGACTTTTGTCTTTTTTCAGCCAGACTAACTATGTTGCACATATAGTCAGTGGGTCCCTGGTGCCCCCATTTCTAGCCCTTTGTTTTTTTCCATGTGACCTTTGGATCCCAGCAGTGAACAGTGGGAGTGTTGGTTTTGTAATGCAATGAAGTGCCAGTGATATCTAGCAGTCCATTGTAACATGTTCTCTTTAACAACATATCTCCAACATCACCCATGACATCAATGGTGGAACTACCAGGGTCACATTGGTAGCACTTGCGACCAACCCTGGTACTCTGCCACCTTGGGGGGGGGCCCCATGACAGCAGAAAGGAGGCCCACTGAAGAACATGTGAAAGGGTCCCACTGCAGGACCATAATAAATGGCCCTGTGAGAGGAGTAAAAGGCCCCAGGATCAATGACAAGGGCCCCTGAACCGATGGAAAGGACCCCAAAACCAAAGCAGGGAAGTAGGTAAAACTGCTTCCCTACTCAGGTCCCAGTGCATTGCCTGCGGGCGTACCAGGGGGGCACTTGTGGTCTCTTGCATTGGGGCTTTGAAGGTTCTAGTTACGCCTCTGCATGACATGTCTAGAGCTTCTGACCATATGACTATTTTCTGCACAATTACATATAGTAAATGTTATGTGAGCCTCTTTGATAATGTCAAGAGCCACAGCTGAGGACTAGACATGTGCAGTTCACTCCCAAATTGAAATTTGGACACATTTTTCGTTATTCGGAAATTTGGATATATCCGAATTTTCAAATTAAAATAGTAACTAATCAGAAATAATGAAACAAAATTCAGATGAAATTTGAATTCGAATTGAATTTGACTTAATTTGAATTTAATTAAAAAATGAAAAGAATAGAACATAAAAGAATAGAATAACGAGAGAATAGAATACATTATAAAATATTAGAATAGATTAGAATACAATAGAAAAGAATAGAATAGAAAATAGTAGAATAGAAAAAACAATAGAATAAAATAGAAAGAATATAACTGTCTTCCGAAGTTTGAATTTTGAAGAGAATCAATTGAATTTGAATACAATAGATCAGAATAGATAAGAAAATAATAGAATAAAAAACACAATAGAACAGAATAAATAAGAAAGCAAATAACTATCTTCTGAAACTCAAATTGTGAATAGAATAAATTCAAATTCACATAGAATAGATTAGAATACACAATAACAGAATAGAAAAAAGCAATAGAATAGAATAAAATAGGAATATAACCGTCTTCAGAAATTCGAATTTCCAACAGAATAAATTACCAATTTGAATTCGAATGCCAATTCAAATTTCCTAAATTCAGTCAAATTGAATTTGAATCAAATTCAAAAAGTATTAAACTAAACGAGACACATTACTGAAAAAGAATGAAATGAAACAAAATATTTAAATAACGAGAAGAAATTAAACAAAACAAATGTTTTAATTCTGCACATGAGGACCTCTAAAACTTGTAACTTGATAACCAGGCCCGGACTGGCCATAGGGCACACCAGTGCATTTGCCCTGTGAGCCGGGCCACCGTGCTCAACCCCCGGTTGGTACCAGTCCGTGGCCTGTTGTTGACTGGGCTACATAGCAGGAGGTAAGTGGAAACCGCGGTCTGGACAGGGCTAACACAGACCACAGTCACCACTCACCTCCCACTCTGAGGCCATGCCTGTGTCTCCTCTCCCATTTTGCTGTGAGAGGAGCTGTAGAACTGCACTGACCCCCCCACCTCCCCCAACTGATCCAGCTCAGATCCCCCTGGAGCAGTGCAAAGACCAAACACAGAAGATAGAGGAGCAAGTAGGGGGTGGGCCCCGCACTGCATTTGGGGAGAAGCGTTCAGGAACAACTCCATGCCCGGTCATTGGCTGCAGAATGACAGCAAGTGACCTGTGGAGAGCCAGAAGACGTAGAGGTACAGAAAGAGCTCTGGTGGCCCCAAGAGTGTATGTGAGAGAGAACTCTACTACAGAGAGAAATAGAGATCCTGGAGAAAGGGAGAGATAGGAGAGAGAGAAATAGGAGAGAGAGAAGGAAAGTAGGAAGGAGAGAGAGAAGGAGACAGATAAATAAAAAGGGAGAGAGAGGAGGGAGAGATGGAGAGAGAGAAGGAGGATAGAAAGGGGAGAGGGAGAGAAGGAGAGAGTGGAGACAGAGAAGGAGAGAGAGTGAAGGGGAGAGAGAAGGAGAGAGTGAAGAGGAGAGAGAAGGAGAGAAAGATGGAGAGAGAAGGTGAGAGGAGAGATGGAGAAAGAGAGATGGAGAGCGAGAGGATAGAGAGAAGGGGAGAGAGAGAGAAAGGAGACAGAGATAGAGAAGGAGAGAAAGAGAGAGGGAAAGAGAGGGGTGAGAGAGAGGGAGAGGGAGAGGGGAGAGAGAGAAGGCGAGAGAAAGAAGGAGAGAAAGAGAAGGTGATAGAGAGAGAGGGAGAGAAGGAGAGAGATCTAATATATGGAGAGGCATCCCATATATAAAGAGAGAGTGATCTACTTAGATAGACCTTCTATACAGAGTGCTCAAGAGAGGGGGGGGGGGTTCTATGCAGCCATGCCTGTGTGTCCTCTCCAGGGTCTCCCGCCCCACCAACGATGTCATCCTATCAGCAGAGCAGGGGGTGGACAGAAAGTGGGAGTTTCTGCACAGAAAGTGGGAGTCTTTTCATATTCACCCACTTATTAATATGATCCAGATCTGCAGCTCCTCCTGCCACTGCTCTGCTGATAGGATGACAGGAGCAGGAGACCCTGGAGAGGACACACAGGCTGAACCCTGCCTCTGCCCTGCCGAAGGTAGGACTGTGTAGGGGAGGCAGAGTGTAAAAGGGGGAACTGTGATTAGAGAGAATAGAGGCAGGGGCATGACTGCAAGGGGCACTGTGATATAAAGGGGACTGCATTGTAATCATTTCAGTGCCCCTTTACCTTACAGTATAGAGGAACTAAGCACCTACGCCATGAATATCCCGTCACCACCAACCTCCTCTGTGAATGCCCGCTAGCCTCCCCCCCAGAAAGTCTAAAATGCCCAGGCCTATTTTTTGTTCCAGTCCAGGCCTGTTGACAACCATTGTAGTACATACAGTAGCACTTTTCAAGCAAAACATCAGCTTTCCACAGGCTCATAAATTGGGTGGCTTCTAGAACCTGGGAGATCAAATTCCACACATTGCACAATATGTAGCAAAAGAGGAATCCAGAAGGAATGGATTGAAGGCCCTGGCACTCTCATTGTGTGCAGCGGAATATATTGAATGGAGTGTTGTCATCTAGGTAAGGGTGCTGCCATTCATGAAGAGGCTTCTGGTAGGTGTTTTGGACAAAATACAAGGAATTTACAAAGAAGGAATGCCACACCAGTTCTTGAAATTACCTCCCCATAGCTCAACCAAAAGAAGCTTAAAAGTTAAAAAAAAAAGACATTGTGACACATTGCACCCTGTGACACACACATGACTGCTATAAAATTAATACCTGCCTGGATAATGTTGGTCTTCACAAATGTCATACTCTTGTAAACTATTTGTACCAAAATGCCTTCAATAAAAATGTTTTGAACTGAAAAATTAAAACAAATGATATGGGTATCTGTGGCTTCAGCAGTTGATTCAAGTAGTACATATACTGTACACACTTTTTATATATTTAAAGACATACTAATATTTCCTTTTTTCTCTCTCCTAGAGGTACCAGAACAAAGGAAGGATTAGAGCACCACACCCTTTAATCAGTTCATCATAATGTAGCACTACCTCCTTAGGAGTCACTGAGTTTTGGGTTCCCTTAAAGCTCTCCACTTTCCTTCCTGGTTCCGTGACACTTTACAACTGCAGCCAACAATTTCCTGGCTCCTTGGCTGCTGGTTGCTAGGGGCAATGGCCATGCAGGTTGCTATAGGGAAATTCCAGAATATAGGAGTCGCTGAGTTTTGGGTCCCCCTAAAGCTCTGCACAGTCAGGCAGCATGCATTTTCTTCCATACTTTTCACTCTCAGTCAGTAAACAGTCCTTGAGCTTGGTTTTGTAATTTTATGAAGGGGTTTAGAACTTGGATGGGATTGAAGGGTGTATGGGATGCCCACAGAAACTGCAAACTTGAAGGCAAACTCCTTAGCAGCAATGTACAGATGTGGACAAAAATAGTCTCTCCTTTAAAAGCATTCCAGGTCTCTGGTGTACCTCCTCAGACCCCAGATGAATCCTCCTCTTCACCCAGCTGCACTGAGGGTATTCCCCGGTCAAGGGGGCCCAGGAACTGCTAATTTAGCACAGCAGCCCCAGATGAGAAGCTAGTTGGGTTTTCCATCTGACTGCCCTCTTCCTTTATCTGGCCCAGGTGGTGTAAGAGTACTCACACTGTCCTAAGAGCTTAATGGGTTGGTGGCTGCCTTCAGGCATTTTGCTGGGCTGGCTCATTCCCTGCTGCTCAGGATATCCTCCTTTGAAGACGGTGGTACAGTGGAGACCCTCTTCCCCAGCACCTGCCTGTCAGTAGGCCCCTTCCCTGGGCCCCCTCCCAGTCTCCACACTTGAGCCTCTCACTCCATCTTCCACCCGACACTACTCCCTTCCACTCAGGCTCTGAGATACGTAAGGATTGCCTTGGTCACCTTGCCCAGCCTCCTGCCAGGGAATTGGCCAGGGAAACTCAAGTATGCAGAACTGACTTTCCTCCCTTCCTTCATTCCTCCTCCAGAAAGCTCTCAGGTTTCTGGAGAGGTGGGAGGGCTCCAGAAGTTCTTACCTTCAGAATCTCCCTAGCCTGTCCTGAGGTGAACTCCTGCCTCACTCCCAGACTGACTCATCCCAGGCTGCTACTCAGCCTCTGCCTAGAAAAATAAAACAACAAACTGTTATCTGACTAACCTGGAGGTCTTGTAATCCACATATAAAGCCAACGTGTTTAAGGGACTCAAACATGCTTCAAAATGGACAGTCTGTCCATTTCAGTCGCCTGTATAGCATTGTACATACCTATTCCTTCTCCACAATTTGCAGTACATGACTGTTTGGAGTCAGTTGGATTTTTATGTGGAATATGATGGACTGAATAAATTAGTGTGGCACTCTCATCCTTCCTTTTTATTGGTGAGTGATCTGCTCTGGAGGTCTTTCAGGATGTTCCTCCTGATAGAGAGCAGCCACTCAAGCTTGTATCTTACACTATGACCAATATTATCACAGCTGGGTTCAATACTCCTACACCACACATTATCCTCCCTCCTAGGGGACCAGTTTGGATTAAATTTAAGCTGGCTATACACTAGTAGATTTTCCTGTAGTCTTGATGGACACGTGACAGGTCCCAAAAAATTACAGGACCATTCATGAAGCGCAGCGCTACTTGCGCATGCGCAGTGGGTACCCGACTGAGAAGCCTCAAGCTGTCACAGCCGGGTGCCCACACTGAAGATGCCTCCTGGAATACAGGACGGCCGGTGAAACGGGCTGCGGGGGACACACCACTGGACCTAGGGACAGGTAAGTGGCTGTTTTTTAAGTCAGCAGCTACAGTTTTTGTAGTTGCTGACTTTTATGTTTTGACAGCGTGAGTGAAACTCTGCTTTAAGTTGATTGTGAATTTGTAGCCTGGAATGTCAGCAATGCAGTAAGCAGCAAACAGATATATAAGCAGATAGCTCTCGGCTTTACAATAGTAAGCAATCCCGCTGTGTCCTACAACAATGATCATTATCATGCTACAATGTGCAGCAACATCAAAAGCATCAACAACGACAGAGGTGCAAACCTAATAAACTCATTTCTAGGACACATTGTCTACTGACATGGTATACCTAAGCTGATCCTGAAAAGTAGTGTCTTGAACTATGATAGATCTATAGATAAATGTGACATTTTAATAAGCTTGAAGTACAAACATTTGTTTTGCATTTTCATTTCAATGCTTCACTGCTTAGATTTCCAATCCAAACCCTGCACTGACACTGACCTGTCACCTGACTGGTACATTCATTAACATCTCAATGGTTACACTTTAAAGAGTCATACTCAAAGAAAACAGCTAAATACACAGTTGAAGCACATACTATATATGTGGCACGGGCGGACTGACCATTTGGAAACTAGGGCACTGCCCGAGGGCCCAGGGTCAGTAGGGGGCCCCATGAGATGCCCCTGGTACCTTTTTCATAGGCTTTTTTGAGTTTGGGCAAGGACACAGGGGCCCCATGATCCCCTATTGCCCGGGGGCCCCATGAGTTGTCAGTCTGCCCCTGCTCAGAGGGGACATCTACACTGATCATCAGGGCACTGATGATCAGTGTACCCTGATGATCAGTGTAGCCCCATCAATGCCACCTGTCAGTGTACATCAATGCCACCTGCCAGTGCCCATCAGTGCTACATCAATGCCACATATCAGTGCCTACCAGTGCACATCAATGCCACATATCAGTGCCCATCTGAGCTGCCAGGCAGTGCCACCTATCAGTGCCATATATGAGTGCTGCCTATCAGTGCCCATCAGTGATGCCTGTCAATGCCCATCAGTGCCACCTACCAGTGCCTCCTCATCAGTGCCCATAAGTGCCACCTATCAGTGTACATCAGTGCAGCCTATCAGTGCCCATCACTGCAGCCTCATTAGCGCACATCAGTGAAGGAGAAAAATCACTTATTTACAAAATTTTATAACAGAAACTTTTTTTTTCAAAGTTTTCAGTTGTTTTTGGTTTGTTTAGCAAAAAATAAAAAAAACCCAGAGGTGATTAAATACCACCAAAAGAAAGCTCCATCTGTCTCAAAAAAATGATAACAATTTCGTATGGGTACAGTGTTGCATGACTGCGTAATTGTCATTAAAAGTGCAACAGCACTGAAAGCTGAAAATTGGCCTAGGCAGTAAGGGGATATAAGTGCCCTGTAGGCTAGTCGTTAAAACAAATGTACATTCACGATAAAATCTTCAGGGTATCCATAAAGGTATGTCAGTGGAAACAGATAATCAACAACAGATTTAATATCAGTAAAAGTGAACACAACATTTGCCATGTCATATCATAATGAAACAACCTTGTGTAAGCACTCAGTATTAACCCAAATCAAAATTGTCTTTCCTATCAACCAAATGGTGAAGCTGACACACTGTAAATAGTAAGTTCTGTTTAACGACTAGCCTATAGGGCACCTATACCCCCTTCCTGCCCAGGCCAATTTCCAGCTTTCGGCGCTGTCGCACTTTGAATGACAATTGCACGGTCATGCAACACTGTACCCATATGAAATTTTTATAATTTTTTTGTGACAGATAGAGCTTTATTTTGGTGGTATTTAATCACCTCTGTGTTTTTTATTTTTTCTTAAACAAACCAAAAACCACTGAAAATTTTGAAAAAAAAAATTTTTTTTCTTAGTTTTTGTTATAAAATTTTGTAAATAAGTGATTTTTCTCCTTCACTGATATGCGCTAATGAGGCTGCAGTGATGGGCACTGATAGGCTGCACTGATGTACACTGATAGGTGGCACTGATGGGCACTGATGAGGAGGCACTGGTAGGTGGCACTGATGGGCATTGACAGGCATCACTGATGGGCACTGAAAGGCAGCACTGATACATGGCACTGATATATGGCACTGATAGGCAGCACTGATAGGCGGCACTGACTGGCACTGATAGGCGGCACTGTCTGGCACTGTTAGGTGGCACTGTTAGGCAGCACTGACAGGCACTGATAGGTGGCACTGATGCACACTGATAGGCAGCACTCACTGGCACTGATAGGCGTCACTGAATGGCACTGATATATGTCACTGACTGGCAGCACTGATAGGCGGCACTGACTGGCACTGATAGGCGACACTGACTGGCACTGTTAGGTGGCACTGACTGGCACTGTTAGGCGGCACTGATGCACACTGATAGGCGGCACTGACTGGCACTGATAGGTGGCACTGACTGGCACTGATAGGTGGCACTGAAAGGCAGCTCAGATGGGCACTGATATGTGGCATTGATGTGCACTGGTAGGCACTGATATGTGGCATTGATGTGGCACAGATGGGCACTGGCACGAGGCACTGATGAGCACTGACACAAGGCACTGCTGGGGCTACACTGATCATCAGGGTCCCCTCCGCCGAAAGCCAATTACCGGCTCTCCTCTCCTGTTTACCGGCATTTACCGGTATTTCCATGTTTACATGTGATCAGCTGTGATTGGATACGGCTGATCACATGACCGAGCCAACATCTTCCGCTCTTTCCGTGATCGGTGATCCTCCCTGAGCCGCGCATGCTCGGTGAGAATGGGAGGACGTCATATGACGTCCTCCCAGAACAAGAGAACCACCTTGCATCCGTCATATTATTATATGGCGGGCAGGAGGTGGTTAATCACTTGCCCTCCTGGGGATTTACCCCCCTTCCTGACCAGGCCATTTTTTGCGTTACGGCGCTGCGGTACTTTGACTGACAGCGCACGGTCACGCAACATGGCACCCAGTTGAAATTTACGTCCTGTTTTTCCCACGAATAGAGCTTTCTGTCGGTGATATTTGATCGCCTGTGCTTTTTTATTTGTTGCGCTATAAAAAGAAAAGACCGACAATTTTGAGTTAAAAAACTATATTATTGACTTTTTGCTATTAAGCATGTCCAGTAAAAAAATTTAAAAAATCAAATTTCATCACAACTTTAAGCCAAAATGTATTCTGCGACATGTCTTTGCTAAAAAAAAATCCCAATATGTGTAAATTAATTGGTTTACGTGAAAGTTATAGTATTTACAAATGGTGGAATATATAGTGGGCTTTTTTTAAAAAATATATTTACTAGTAATGGTGGCAATCAGCGACTTATAGCGGGACTGCGTAAGATATAAAAATGGGAATGTCCTCCTGCGCTTAACTGTGTGAACACCTAATATATATAAGCAAGCTGCTGTTACCTGTTCCCTATACCCCAGGATATGCAAACATAAAATCAAAAAATGGTGAAGCGCTAAGCGAAAGCGATAAACACGCCAAATAAAATGGACACTCACATCGTTATCTTGACAGTACAGCAGTTCCCATGTGCTATGGGTGTACTAGAGGACTCGGGTGTACCAAGATGGCGTCAGGAACCGGAAATGCATCTCCGTGCTACCGGAAGTGCATCACCACGCATGCGCTCTACGCGTTACACTACGATCCAACATGTGGCTTCCTCAGGAATCAATTGGTGTGCCTTTATTGATTGGCGGACCAGGCACCTGGTTTTTTTACACAGTTTATTGTTGTTTTGTATTTTGAGCAAGTGTCACTTTACAATTTTTATGTGTTGCAGTCTCACGTTTATATATTGATTAATGATTTTTATCAATTCAGATATATTTGCATTTTGAGCACGTGTCACTTTACGTTTTTCATAGGTTGGAGTCTCACATATATTGATTAATTATATTTATGATTTTAGTTTTATTTATTTTTGTTTATTTACTCAGATTTATTGGTTTATCGCATTCGCTTAGTGCTTCACCATTTTGTGGTTTTATATAGCGGGACTGCGGCCGGCATTCTGACACTGGGAAACTGACTTGGTGTCACTGACATCCCCGATGACACCAATACAGTGATCAGTGCTAAAAAAAACATTGACACTCTACTAATGGCACTGGGCAGGAAGGGGTTAACAGGAGGGGCGATCAAAGGGTTAACTGTGTGCCGTTTCACTATCTCCTGTGTCTGTGTGCTTCACTGTAATCACACTTCTTTGCATGGCTGTGCTCTGTACAGCCATCCAAAGCAGTGTGCACGAGCCGACATGGAGGAGAACTGTTTTGTTTACAAACAGTTCTCCTCCTCATCGGAGATCCTCGGCAATCACCGGTCGCTGGTGAGTAATCACCGGCCGCCGGTGATTGAAAGCCAAGGCCGCGAATGGCAGCGCAGGTAGGACGTGCGCCCCCTACCCGGAGATGCTAAATCACGTATATATACGTGATTTTGCGCACCCGTGCCACCCTGTAGCAGTATTTCTGCTATAGGGCGGTCAGGAAGTGGATAAGTTATGTTTGCTATATGTACGTAAGAGAACAACATTATAGAAACTAAAAGGCAACATATTAGTCTAAAACAGGGGTGGGCAAACTTTTTGACTTGGGGGCCGCAATGGGTTCATATATTGGACCCGGGGGCCGGACCAAGAGTAGATGAATGATGTGTATGTGTCATCCATAGTAAGTATAGTAATATTCCCCCATAGTAAGCATAGTAATTAATCCCCCATATAGTAATTCATCCTCCATAGTAATTCATCCCCCATATTAATTCATCCCCCATATAGTAATTCATCCCCCATAGTAATTCATCCCCCATAGTAATTCATTCCCCATATAGTAATTTATCCCCCATAGTAATTCATCCCCCATAGTAATTCATCCCCCATATAGTAATTCATTCCACATAGTAATTCATCCCCCATAGTAATTCATCCCCCATATAGTAATTCATCCCCCATAGTGATTCATCCCCCATATAGTAATTCATTCCCCCTATAGTAATTCATCCCCCATAGTAATTCATCCCCCATATTAATTCATCCCCCATATTAAGTCCCCAAGTCCCCCCTGTGTCAATTCACTTACCTTTGCTCCGCGCGTTCCTCTCGCCGTGTTCCCGCGCCGTTCCGGTGTAGCATGAAAATCTGTCTCCTATGAGGATCTGTCCCCCTCGACGTATCTGCGCATGTGCCAGTTTCAGGCATTAGCAGCCGATCGGCGATCTCCGGCACATGCGCAGATACATCGAGGGGGACAGATCCTCATAGGAGACAGATTTTCATGCTATACCGGTCTTCAGGGCGGACTGTGAGAGGAGCCTAGCGGGAGCCTAGCTCCACAGGCCGGATTAAAAGGTCCGCCGGGCCGTATACGGCCCGCAGGCCGTAGTTTGCCCATTGCTGGTCTAAAATGTACAAGATGAAGGTAGAAAATGAAAAAGGAGAAGAGAAAGCAAAAAGTGAGTTCCAAGAGCAGCCAAGGTGATGCCTCCCAAGCCTCAGTAGATCCTTTGTTGCTTTAGATCTTCAGTCTGTTTGCAGAAAAAAGTTAAACGTCAGCAGCTACAAATAGCTACTGCCTTTTAATATTTGGACACTTACCTGTCCAGGGATCCAGTGCTGTCCTCATCTCGGCTGGTTCTTCACTGGTCTCCAGGTCTCTGGCACTGGCATGTTTACTATGGGAAGCCGGCTGTGTCTCCTTGTTGTTCCACAGCTGGTTTTCTGCTGTGCTTTGTGAATGGTCCTGCAGCCCCATGTCCCAAGAGGTTGTGGGCAAAGTAGGAAAGGGGTGAGAACTTCTGGACGAATTGTCTAGGTGATACCAGTGGACGCAGGAGTGGGTACATGCCACAACTAGGGTGAGTATGTGGTGCTGCAGAGAAGAAGACCAAAACAGATCTGTTGTTTAATAGCCGTGTAATTGTTGTATATCAGTTTAATTTAACAAGCAGGAGTAACACTTGTTGTCAGAAGAACCCCAGTAGAAAAAACTTGACTTGGAGAAAAAACTTGTCAAATCGGAGACATGGGACAATGTGTCATACATAACACAACATTACAAGCAGTTATCAGGGATAGAACTTGTCCTGGAGGAGAAAAGGACCTACCCAATCAAATCTAAAGGCCTTCTCTATCTACCTTCCTGTAAAGAAATGTGTTCGTAAATCAATTCTCCTGGAGAAGATCAAACCATGCCATGATCTGTTTGTTTGTAGCCAAGGGCGGACTGACAACTCATGGGGCCCCCGGGCAATAGGGGATCATGGGGCTCCTGTGTCCTTGCCCGAACTCAAAAAAGCCTATGAAAAAGGTACCAGGGGCATCTCATGGGGCCCCCTACTGACCCTGGGCCCTCGGGCAGTGCCCGAGTTTCTAAATGGTCAGTCCGCCCCTGTTTGTAGTCTACAAACTTATGCAAGTGCTCAAGTATATGAACAGTAGAATTCTATACTATCAGCTGAACTTTCTTCAATAATTGAACGGTACAGATGAGAATAAAAAAGCCATTGAAGACCCTGGATCTTTCCTGCTCTATAAAAAATTAATTTGGTCTATGTCTCCTAGGTGAGACTTGCTTAAATTTTATTTGTGGTCTCGGGGCAGAAAATAAGGGGGGCTATTCCCAATGTGGACAGGAAATAAGGATGATTCTTCCCAATGTGGACAAAAAACTAGCCAAACTAGTTTCCCTTTTACAGAATAAATCTGAAACAGGTACTTTAAGGTACTTAGCAATCTTTGTGCCTGTTCTTGTCTCTGCCACATTGCTGCAGCCATCACCAAACCACCCAAGAGGACCTCACTCCTCTATTAAGTGAAAATGAAGTGACGAAAGGAGAATTCAGCCTTGAAATAGAGAATCTTCTGTAATAATTGCAGCTTGTGGACAGGGGGCGGACTGACCATTTGCAAACTAGGGCACTGCCCGAGGGCCCGGGGTCAGTAGGGGGCCCCATGAGATGCCCCTGGTACCTTTTTCATAGGCTTTTTTGAGTTTGAGAAGCCAGGTACGGAAATAACTAAGTTGGAGTTCCTGGGCTATAATACATAGATCGATAACTCAGTCTGCTTGCATCCACCCAAAACTGAAATAGGCAAAGTGTACTTGATCAAATCATTTTTCCAGCTAATGCCATACCTGAGCACTCCTGTATTAACCTTCACCTTTTTTTATCAAAGGGAACTGGGTACAGTAAAGTAACAAATTTACAAGCCCATAGCACACTCAGTCGCAACACCATAGTCATTCATTGATGAATAGAGATTAACGCTCTCTGCCATACTTTGCTAGGAAGAGAATGTACCTTCTTTCCATGAGCCGCTCCCATGCTACGAGGGGCAGGAAACCTAACTTCCCCCCTCGATTACCGATGCAAAGCTTCACAATTAGATCCTTGACTTTCTGAGGGCTGGCACTTTGTACAGTGCGTATTGTCCACCCCGACTCCAGAAAGGCACAAGCTGCATAAAGCGCATACAGGCACTGGCACACTGACAGGTCCAGTGTATTATACCCAGCTGGAGGGAGAAATCAGCGGCATCTTAAAGGAGATGAGCTGGGAATTTTCACTTGTCTTTTGCCATAAGAGGAAGCAATCTCTCTCTTAGTGGAGTGTTCTTGCCATGCACAATAGTACCTTTCATGCAGGCTCGGCTGTTAAGCTGGGCTCCTGATTCAGAAAGGCTGTACTAGATTAAAGTAATTGCTCCTGACAGGCCGACATGTCACTGAATGCCAAGTTTTCTAAGAGATTCAGAAAGCATTTGTAGGAGAGGCTGGGCTCGGAAGGAATTTACCTGGATTCAAAGATACTGTTTTGAAACAACCTGGATACGGACCAAGCTAAACTCCTCTAACAAAAAATGAACTGGGGCCCTCAATAAAGGGAGCCTTTCCTTTTCCTTCTCTTTACCCTTCCTTTCCTTCCCTTTAGAATTTTCATTCCTTTTAACTTTTTTTCCCTGTTCCTTTCTTTTTTTTTGTTCCCCACTCTTTTCCTTTTCCTTATTTTTTCTTTTCTTCCCATTTTAATTTTCTGTCCTTCATTTCCTTTCCGAGGACCTTTTTTTTTCTTTCCTTTTCTTTTATCTTTCCTTTTCCTTTTCTTTTCCTGTTCCTTATTATTCTGTTCCTTTTCTTTTTTCTTTACTTTCCATGTTTCTTATTTTTTCTTTTCCTTTCCTTCCGATGTTCTCTTCGTTTTTCCTTTCCTTTTCCTGTTCCATTCTTTTTTCCTTTGTTTCCCTTTTCTTTGTCTGTTCCTTTCCTTTTTACATTCCCCGTTCTTTTTTTTTTCCTTTCCTTTCCCTGTTCTTTTTCTGTTTCCTTTCCTCGCCCCAATCTTTTCCTTTTCTTTTTCCTTACATTTCATTTCCCTTTTTCCTTTCCCTTTCCTTTTTCATTACCTTGTTTTACCTTTCCTTCCCTCTTTTTTTCCCGTCCTTTTGTTTTCCTTTGTTTCCAGTGCAAAATGACAGAAATTGAAACAAGTGCATTTAACAAGCAAATATCACCGGCCCCTGTTGAAAAAGTATACAAAGTTTGGTATTATGATTTAAAGTAGTAAACTCAAAAACAAACGCAAAATATTGCAGCTTACCAATCCTTAACCACTTTCCCTCCAACAATGTACTAGTACGTCATTGGATCAGAAGGGTGATATCTTGGTCATCGCTGCAGCTGAATACCAATTCAGATTAGCTGGCCGAGGTCCAAGACACCTGATACATACAGGTGTGAGACTGGTGTTTTGGGGATATTTCACTTTGGTCACCATACGAGGAGTGGAATACCTGTGTCTTTTATATGGGAGCTACTGAAAACCTACTACTGTGATGAAGGCCTGAAGTCAGTGTGGCCATCGCAGGGAACCTTTGCCCCTCAATCTGCCACCTACTAACTTTTGGGTAGATTAGAACTGGGGCTTGTGCACGGAGGCACCGGAGGTCAGTCACACCTGGAGGCACAAAGTTTTATCTACCAACCATCACTACAGAACAGGTTGTCACTACTTCAGGGGTGAGATTGAAGACAGTGGGATATATCTTTGGTGAAGTAAATTGGAGCATCCTTAGAGAGCTGGGCTTAGGCATGTTTGATTTCTCTCACCTGTTTCTGGAAGAACTTTCCAAAGTATAGGGCATGGACAGTCAAATGCCCAGTATGAATATTACCCCAGCCATTCTCTGGAAGCTGTCTAGAATGTGGCTGGAGGGGTGATAAATGTTGGGAACGCATCTCCAGAGTGTTCTTTCTTCTCCAGAAAGGGTTCCAGTTCTCCTAGGGCTGCTGCCCTTGCAAGAAAGCTTCCGAAGTAAGAAATTGCAGTCTGGGCTTCAGAAGGTGCTGGACTGAGGGCCTGGAGAAGATATCTAAAGGATTATGCTTGCTGGAGGTCACTCTCTTGAGGTCTTGATTTGGAGAAGGTTCTTTTGTCTCCCTCACTGAGAAACTACCTGTGAATGCTGGGTGGCAGACAACTCCTGGGACCTTGCTGTGCACTCTTGAGTGTGCAAGTGCTAGAAGGGAGTTAAGTGCTCTATGAACTGGGACTGCTTTTATGGACTCTTAGATATACCTTGTACTAGCCATCCCCTGTTACCTCCAGGAAAGGCTGCTTGAAGAAGATTAGTGAGAAGCTGTCTTTCTGTTATTGCTATTATTGTTTTGAAGTATCCTGCAACACTGAACCCATCTCCTATTCAAGTTATTCAGCAATAAATTCTAAAAAGATATCCACTAGACTGAGCCTGAATTGTTGGTGTGCATGGAACTGTGCTAGTGACTAGCAGCCTCTGTACTATTGTAGGACACCGGGGTATACTGTCAGTGGTCCCTGAGGAGGATGAGCACTACACCTCTCATGCAGGTATTTTAGCTTTCTGACAGTTTGGCTTTAAAGCTTCTATAAATAATAGATTATTTTAGAATATGTGGTTCAACTCTTAAATTGTGCTGCCACAACAGTCTGTTTAATTTGATGTCTTGTGGATTTCATTTGTTTCTCTGTTTCCTCTCCTGATTTGCTAACAGTTAGACACTTCCAGTCTCCTCATTCTCGAATTGGTTTCAGTTCACCCTTCTGTGAGAAAGGAGGATCAACTGCAAGCAAACCCACAAAACTATCTTGTTGAGTCAAGTGCCACACTGTCAACACACTGGTAAATACAAATCATTTAGAGTGTTCAGCTTAGACTTTTATGAGTATTTAAAGCAGTATTAAACCAAAAAGCAAAAATGTATCATATTTCAGCATACCAATTATTAGATGTGATGGCTGCATTAGTTTTCTTTTTGTTTTTTTCCCTCTTTATTTTCACCTGGTGATCCTGCCAGTATGTGGGTTAGACACAGCGAGGTGCGGCAGCCGTACGCACACCAAGGCCTGGAATGCAGAAACCAGTGAATTGAAGAACTTATATAGCCCAGTGGGGAGGTCACTCATCCAGAAATTCACAGTCAATGCAGCGGAGTCAGCAGTAGTAGCCCGAGCTGAAGACAGCACTTGCCGAGGGAGGTGGAATGCGGCCTAGCTGGTCCAACCCAAGAGGGAGCTTGCAAAAGTGTAGACGTAGGCCCGTAGTGCTGTCCCTGGCTCTAGCCACTTTGCAAATGTGCACCAAAACCTGGGGGCAGGCACTTAAAAAGACTCTGTTTGACCCAAGATGGCCACCAGGGTCACCTGGATGTAGCGTAGCCAATTGGAACACTTATCCCGAAACTATAGAGAAAACAAGTTTCTCTTAATTTCCTCTCCAGCTGGAATACAGCTCCAGTCGAGAGCCACCTACAGTGGAGAAAACAGGCTGCACCTACCTACAAGTGAGTCTTTCCTTTTTACGTTTCTTAAACAGACCGTGCTGTCCAGCAAAAGTGGCAGTTAGAAAAATTATTTACCACTGACAGGGATGTTTACAATGGTCAGCTTTCATAAATTAATGTAAAAATTTTATCCCATAGGAAAAAAAAATGTTGCTGTAACTGCCTAAATGTGTTATTTGGAGTTTAATTCAAGTCAAGTCCGTCTAAATATGCCTTTCCCCAGATTGTCAGTGCTGCTGTCTCCATTGCTCCTCCATGCAGAGTGGAGACACCCTATAATATGAAGTGAGTTACTGGCCAGATTAAAAAAAGGGAAAAATGTCTAAAAAAATAACACAACCACTATATGCAAAGATTGGTAAGCTGCAATATTTGATTTTTTTTTTTTTGGTTTAAAACCTCTAAAGCAAACAAAAATAAAAAATTGCATGAACGATAGCAATGCCATGGGGGTATCTAGCACACATCTGATTGGCAGGTGGTATTTCAAAATCAGATCATTTATGGTTAGTGTGAAAATGTTGCCATCTAGTGACAATAATTGTAATTGCAATTTGTGCAGTTAGCAGTCTTTGAGAAAAAGTTTATTACATTCTTTGTACCAACTGATAAAGATTTAATTTCATAGTGACATTTTTTCTTTGTCGTCTTATTAGGAAATGCTGTCCTTAGAGTTTTATGGTAAATTTGCTATTCCAGGCTAAAGTTAAAGACTAATACAATAGGTGAATCTCTCATCAAATGTTTATCTCTCTGAGAAGTTTTACCCCAATAGACACCTGGAAAACATTTGTGAATTCTTTGCCTGTCGTAAAAATCGAGAGTTAAGCACCCCATATCCATTTATATATACATGTAGCACCACTCCCTTAGGGGCCACTGGATTTTAATTGGGTCCCCCTAAGCTCTGCATGGCCAGGCAACACACATTTTCCACCCTTGTACACTTGGAGTCAATAAACAGTCCTTGAGTTTAGTTTTGTTGTTTTTATTAGGGGTTAACAACTTGGATGGGGTCTAGGAGTATATGGGATGCCCAAGGAACTGAAGAATTTGAGGACAACTTCTGAGCAACTATGTACAAAAATGTGGATAGCAACAGTCTCCTCTTGAAGAGCACTAAAAACTCTTTGGTGTATCTCCTCCGACCCTGGATGATTCTTCCTCTTCATCCGGCTGCCTTAGGGTATCCCTGTGCAAGGGGGCCCAAGAGCTGCCAATTGAACCTTTCCATATGAGAAGCTAGTTGGGTATTACACTTGACTGTCCTCTGCCCTTATCCGGCCCAGGGGGTGTAGGAGTACTCACACTGTCCTCTCCTGTTAGCTTAGTGGACTGGTGGCTGCCTTCAGGCCTTACACTGGGCTGGCTCCATCACTGCTAAACAAGCTGTCCTCTCCAGGAGACATTGAGGCAAAAGAGATCCTCCTCTCCAGCATACTGCCTGTAGGTAGGTTCCGCTCCCTGGGGCCCCCTCTCAGGCTCCACACTCCAGCCTTCCTCAATCCATCTTCCACCCCACACTGCTCACTACTCCCCAGGCTCTGCCACATTTAAGGGTTGTCCTTAAAACAAAAGAAAAACTAATGCAGCCACCACATCTAAAAATTGGTAAGCTGCAATATAATAAATATTTGCTTTTGGTTTTAATACCACTTTAAGCACCAGTCATTTCCAGGCAATCAGTCTCCAGCAAAAAAAAAAAACACACTTCTTTATATAAAAGACTGATAATAAAATTAAAGAGATTCACACAAAGTTTTGTTTTGCCAGTTCTTTTTATTACTGAAACAAACTAGTCATATAAAACTTTCTTCTTTAATGGAGGTATATGGGGCTCAGCAGGGCTAATTGTAACAAAGTCTTTTTTATTACAATTCCTGCAGGAATAATTGTTGATCCATAGCAACCAATCATAATCTTTCTTTAAATATCCTATACAAAACCAGGACAATAAAAGGAAAAAGCTGAATGGTTTGATGGATAAGAAGTCTTCCTTCAGATATTGCAGGTTACTCCGGCCTAAACTTCATTTCTGTGATTTTATATGAGTAATGCTGTCCCTTGCCCGTCTCCCAAATCACTCCATTTGCATAACTGTCATGTTTTCCCCTCAAATACAGCCCATTCAGGTTGGAGTTATGGCATTTTCCATGCCACCAAGCACCTTTAAAATCTGCTGCACAGTTGCTGCTGTATTCATCATTGTCCCTGTCTTTTGTACTAAAGGGACGGTTGTTATGATATCCAAGAGAGTCACCTGCAAATAAAGAAAGAGTGCTATTCATTTGTTTATATTCTATCTGCAACCTTCTGCAGAAATCTTTTCAGGTTGCCTGATGTTGGTCATGGGATCACCAGCAGAAAATCTCATAGCTAACAATATGTTCATATCAACTTGAATGCAATTGTGATTGTTGCTCATACCAGCCTAGATAAAATGTTTTCCCAATGTGAATGAATTGCAAGATCTTGCTATATAGTAGTCTTGTGCTTAAGCATTTAAAATTTGCTAGGTTACACTACAAAAAAAAAAAAAGACTCCACGTTGAGTGACTGTGGTCTACTGTAAAGAAGGGCCATAGATGAGTCGAAAACTGACCGAAAATTCTTGGTCATTAGTTTCTTGCATCATTAGTGTGCCAGCTGTGACATGCAATTTTCGCATCGCAATCGAAAGTGACTAATCCAACATGCTGGATTTTGTTTCAAAAATTAAACAAATGATGGCACAATCGTATGTTTCATTTTTCGATCAACAAAACGTTTGCTTTTCGACTCATCTATAGCCTTCCTATGGTAATTATCTTTTACATTTTTCACCTAATTTTTTGGGCTATATATAATTGTTTTTACATGGTGGGCGGGGTCTACTAAATATGGGGACCTTGTATTTTGATGCAAGGTCCACTTCATGACCTGACAGATAAAAAAAAATTAAAGTCCAAGAAACAGAAGGAAATATAAAAAAGGATTTAGCTTTATGACATGTCAGGTAAATTCTGGTCTTCATACATTAGATTAGAAAAGAAATTTAAGACTAAAACGGATAAAACCTACAGAGGGTATCTGTGTCTTTAATTTGGAATATATTAGCCAAGATGATGTAATTTCCTCTCCCTGAAGGGTTTTCAAGTCTTCCTGTCCAGTTGACCATTTAGAGCAAAGTAACAAGTTCATTCCTACTGTCAGCTGAGGGAACAAGGGGTATGGTTCTTATCACTGTGTAAGCTCCAACACAGATCAACATGGAGCTTCCACAGGATTTTCCACCCAGGGCTACAGTAAGTGAGTGTAGTGGGTGGGAGCAAAGACGTAGTAGAGAATGTAGACTATCAAGATAATCTGTTTTCTACACTTATTGGACAAACTGACAGGTTCATTTTAATGTAGTAAGTAGTTTGGCCCATAGGAGGGTATGGATTGTGGGGCTGTGCACTCCTACAGTGCCAGCATACTAACCCAACACAATCCATGCAACAAAAGCACTCATTAGTCACACAACACTGATACATTATATGTAAAGATTACACTATACATATTAATTACATAAATCTTCTCTTGTTCCATCTGTCCACACATGCCAATTGTTCATACATGGCGAGCAGTAGACATGTGTGGGTGCAGTACCAACAGATGATATGGAGCTGATGTCTTTAGTAAACATTCTCCTCCATCACTGCATCCTGGGGAAGTATATGTACCCTGGGCAGTCAATCCCCCCCCCCCCCATCTGTCTGCTTCCCCCCACGCTCTGAACAGGGAGGATGCACTTGCCACAAAGGACACTGGGACTTCATAAGAAGGAGAGCACAGTACAAGTGAATGGGGGACTGAGAGCCTCTAAACTACAAGAGACAGGATTTAGAAACGGAGGAGAGACAAGATAGTGTTTTCCCAGGCAAAATCAGGATGCTGGCCGCCTTTTGCAAGCGAAGCCAAAAGGACCTGCGGTGGGACATGCCACCTTGGTATGGAAGAAGAGGTGCCACATAGAGGGTGTTACTGGTCTTACTGCCTGATCTTGTCTGCTTGCACCAGAGGAAGGATAGTTCCACTGCTGCAGCTTGCCAAAGACTAGATGTGGGTGAGCCAGAGCTGAGAAACAGAGCCTCTGGGACCTTCAGTCTGGAACTGCCATGCATGTGGATTTGGACCTGTTGCCTGCTAAGGGTGGTGAGAAGAGATACTGTATTTAACTCCTTGCTACACCCAGTCCTGCTTAGACTGTTTTCCACTTAGTAGCCCTGCAGCTATACACCACATACTCTTAAAGAGACAGACTCTTGTGCACCTACAACAGAAGGGCCCCACCGCAAATTAGCCAATGCTAGCATTAAGGCACCAGGTATATGAGACATCACCATCTAGGGGTACCCTGCTAATGAACACTTACCCATAATTGTGGTATTGTGATAGAGTGCACTCAAGAATTTTATCCTTGCATTACCTGAGTCTAGTTTCACTCATTAATAGTTATCTCAGTTTACACTTGGTTTAACACTGCTGCAGTTCAGTTAGTCTTTTCTGTTATAGGCCTGTGTTCACTTTATTCAGTTCTGCAACTTTGAAGTATTTTATCGTTTGATGCCAAGTCTTGTACTGTTTATCTGCTTTATATAATAAATTTACATAACTTGCCATCTGGTAATCTGTGGCCTAATTTCAATGCATTATTATATAGCTGTGACTTGCTAAAACGTAAGGTATCCAGGTGTAAGTGATTCTCTACCTCTAACTGGTGTGTCAAGGGGAACTGATCGGTTCTATGAGTCATGGCAGAACAGAAGACCCATCATCACTAGAGGTTCCTGAGGGGGTAAGCACTACATGTAACATGTGCAGTCATGAAAATGATTGGAGCAGGGGCGGACTGACCATTTGTAAACTCGGGCACTGCCCAAGGGCCCGGGGTCAGTAGGGGGCCCCATAAGATGCCCCTGGTACCTTTTTCATAGGCTTTTTTGAGTTTGGGCAAGGACACAGGGGCCCCATGGTCCCCTATTGCCCAGGGGCCCCATGAGTTGTCAGTCCCCCTTGATTGGAGCATGCTCATATATACATTAGAAGAGCTTACTTTAAATGTGGGAATTGATACAAATTATTACCAAGCACTCCTTGTTCTCTAAAAGTCCTATTGAACATTCAATTTAAATGAGCTAAATACAAAAGAAAAGGTGTGCTAAGTGTTACACACCAGAGTCTAACCTTCTCCCTTTCTGCCAACTAGCACATTATCAATGATTATATTGACTCCTCCAAGATCATGAGCTGGATTTTCTCAAACTTGTAAGACCATCACAACTAGATAATGTACTTTCTTTTCTTCTGTAAATATTATATAAGATTTATACAGCATCAAGTTTGCACAGCGCTTAAATGATGAATCCTCTGTTGTAACATACAGTATATGAGTAGCTACTCATGTTCTAAGCTTTGTATTTGTGCATTTGATTGTTTCAATACCACCTTTAAAACAACATACCTTTTCTGTTTTTAGTTTTTTTTTCAGTTTTCAATTGAAAGGATATTTACCTGCACTGCCTCCAGTATAAGCTCCAATCTCCAGCTTGTAATTGTCCTTTTCTCCCAAAATGGCAAATGAAGCATAAGCAGCAAAACTGAAATTATTTTCATAATCAACCAGGTCAACCCGAAACTCATGTGTTCCTGTAGGGAAACATATTAATAAAACCACAGTTGTTCGATTACAAGAAACATAGGTAAATTTTCTTAAACACGTCTATGCACAAGTAGAAGATTGTGTGGATAATTAATTTTTCTCCCAGTTCTGGAATTCTCAGAACAGTTTTAAATTCCTAGGGGGTGAGCATTCACTTGAAGTAGGTGGGGTCTGGGCAGAATCAAAACCATTGGCTAAAACGTCTGCCATGTCTTGGAACTGCAGTATTGGTAAGTATGCAACGGTCACTTTTTTAAAACTATGTTATCCACTAATTTTAAAATGCGCATCTGTGCTAGAAAAATTTGAATTTTTTTTTTAGTAGGTTGAAAAATATCCTGAGAAAGGCATTGGTGCATATCCTAAAACATTTGTCTTAAAAATGTTTATTTTAAAGATGGGCACAAATGAATGCAGCGTTGTAAAGATTCATACATCGTTAAAAGTATTTTTTAGTGTAAGGAACTGGATTTGACCTGGTATCAGCCCCTTGCACTCTACTATACAACAGAACTGGAGGAAGAAACAGCACAAGGGCAAATCAGTCCATGTGCTGATAAGAAGCATGCTGATTGGGGGAAAAAGCAGAGTTAAAGAGAGATGATCATCATTGTACTGCTTCTCTTGTCACTGTCCAGTCACAGGCTGGGATGGATCCAAGATGATTTGGACTCAGGGGAAGTGGATTGAATGATGCCGAACCATAGTCATAACAATCTTGTCATTGGACTTTAAACTTCCCACATGGTTACTATGCTTTGCTGCATTTAGTTTTTAAATAGGTTTTAAGATGGATTTGCTATAAAACTTCTTCCATGGGTCTCTTAGAAATCCCTCAACTGCTGCAGCTCATCAGTGGATAGTTAGGTAAATACAGGCAACACAGCAGGTTTGTTTCATTTCTTGGAAATACCAGATAATTGTATTAGTAAATATATGGATAGGAGTGTGCCCAGGTGGCAGGAAAAGGGAAAGATGAGGTTTAGGATTGCGTAGAAATATAGGGGGTCAAAGAATGAAGGTTCTTGTAAACATATATACTGTCATTTCTCCTAAAAGAGCTTTTAATGAATTTGCCTTTTCTTCTACTCAGGAGATGTGGTTTGAAGTTTGTGCCTGTGACGTAAGCACCCAAGAGGCTATCTTACCCTTTCAAGGTTAAGAAAAGCATCTTGTGGTCAAACCAGTTTGAACCAGCCATTGTCATGATGGATGACCACAAGTCTCTATTCTGGACTAGTCACATGATAGTAACGACCACTTAACTCTGAGCTTGTTGGTAAGCATATAAAGATTTGATTGGACTAGAAACTATACGAACACACCTGGACCTTATACGATCATGCCTGGACCTTATACGATCATGCCTGCACCTTATACGAACACGCCCGGACCTTATATGAACACGCCCGGACCTTATAAGAACACGCCCGTAACTTATACGAACACGCTCTGACCTTATACGATCACGCCCGGACCTTATACGAACATGCCTGGACCTTATAAGATCATGCCTGGACCTTATAAGATCATGCCCGGACCTTATACGATCACGCCCGGACCTTATACAAACACTCCCGGACCTTAAACGATCACGCCCAGACCTTATACGATCACGCCTGGACCTTATAAGATTACGCCTGGACCTTATACAAACAATCCTGGACCTTATACAAACAATCCTGGATCTTATACAAACACGCCTGGACCTTATGTGAACACGCTTGGACCTTATACAAACAATCCTGGACCTTATACGATCACGCCTGGATCTTATACAAACAATCCTGGACCTTATATGAACACACTTGGACCTTATACGATCATGCCTGGACCTTATACGATCATGCCCGGACTTTATAAGAACACGCCCGGACCTTATAAGAACACGCCTGGACCTTATACGATCACGCCCGGACCTTATACAAACAATCCTGGACCTTATTCGATCACACCTGGACCTTATACAAACAATCCTGGACCTTATATGAACACGCTTGGACCTTATACGATCATGCCTGGACCTTATACGATAACTCCCGGACCTTATAGGAACATGCCCGTACCTTATACGATCACGCCCGGACCTTATACAAACAAGCCTGGACCTTATACAAACACGCCTGGACCTTATACGATCACGCACAGACCTTCTACGATCACGCCTGGACCTTATACGATCACGCCTGGACCTTATATGAACACAACCGGACCTTATACAATCATGCCTGGACCTTATACGAATACCCCTGGACCTTATACAATCATGCCTGGACCTTATATGAACACTCCTGGACCTTATACAATCATGCCTGGACCTTATACGAATACCCCTGGACTTTATACAATCATGCCTGGACCTTATACGAATACCCCTGGACCTTATACAATCATGCCTGGACCTTATACGAACACTCCTGGACCTTATACAATCATGCCTGGACCTTATACGAATACCCCTGGACCTTATACAATCATGCCTGCACCTTATACGAACACTCCTGGACCTTATACAATCATGCCTGGACCTTATACGAATACCCCTGGACCTTATACAATCATGCCTGCACCTTATACGAACACTCCTGGACCTTATACAATCATGCCTGGACCTTATACGAATACCCATGGACCTTATACGAACACGCCTGGACCTTATAAGATCACGCCCGGACCTTATACGAAAACGCCTGGACCTTATACGATCAAGCCTGGACCTTATAACTATATATGTATGAGTTTCATTTTAAGAGTTCAGATATATATTAATTACCTTGGTCCATCTCATACGAGATTAACTTTTGTATGCTATATTATCTCCACTGCAGTGTCATAAATGCACCTTTCTTCATCAATTTGGGCTCACTATCTCATATGAAAGGTCCCCCAACCTGACTCGAGAGGACCCCCAAACCTGACTCGAGAGAATGAACATATCAATTACCAGATGCTGTCAGCAGATGGATATTATCATTCCCCAGCCAGAATTCACTCAGTTGATTGCCAAACCCTCTCTTGTAGTCCTTCCAGTCTCTAAAAAAATTCACTGTGCCATCATACCGCCTCTGGAACACCTAAAAGTTTAAATAAATCACAAGGTAAAATGATGATAGTACTAGTGGCAAATGTCAGGATAGAAGAAAGTTGACTGATGATGAATAAGGTAAGCTATTGTAGCTGGGCTAGAATCAGATACAGTTGACTACTACTCACTATCCCATGACCTGGATACACAAGAACCTTCACAGCTCTATTCTGTGTGACTAGTCTGGATTAAATAGCTCTGCTAAGTTACTGCATAGCAGTGTTACAGATGTGTACAATAAAATGTAATTACAATTTATGTCAATCAGGGCTCAAAATGTCAAGTCTTGAGCTACTAGTCAGGCCTCAAAGTGTTAATAAATCCACAACAGTAAAATCAGTCTGTATATGCAGTAAAGCATGCTTGTTATACTCACTGTGGAATCTAAGGGGTTAATCCTCTGTATTGTGTAAAAAGGCTGTTTGATCCTGACTTCTCTGATCCCCCCCTTTTTCCAGTGTCCCCCTCTTATCTCCTGAAAAGACATATCGTGTGGAGTAACTCTGCACATGTTCAGTTTGGTGTGTATTTCACTCGCCAAATGCGAGCAGGTGAGTGGAAATTTTGAGGCAATTTTGAAATACGTCTCATTGTTGTCACACACACTGTAAAAGCACCAATCTCCATATTATCATATGGGGGAGATTTACTACATCTGGAGAGTGTAAAATCTGGAGCAGCTCTGCATATATACCAATCAGCTTTCAGGTTTTATTGTCAAAGCTTAATTTAACAAGCAGAAATTTGAAGCTTATTGCCTACCAAGCACAGCTGCAGCAGTTTATGAGTGTTCCAGTTTTAGTAAATCTTCCTCTTAGTATATATGATGGAAACTAAGAAAGTTCTAATGAGAACAGGGACTACTTTCACTCTTAGAACTGACCTGGCCAGCAGTATGAGAAGTTCTATCAGGTCACTCCTGGCCAGCACACTGATTGATAAGTGATATGTTAAAGATCACCTAGGTTTAGGGTTGCCACCTCATCCCTTTAAAACTGAACACATATTAATTACACAGGTTCTGAGGCTAATTTAATGCAGATAAGGCAATAGGTGAGTTTAATTTGCACCTTAATCAGTCACAGAACCTATGTAACTAATACTGTATGTGTTTGGTTTTAAAGGGATGAGGTGGCAACCCTACCTAAGTTATTTATATAATGTTTTTTTATCTGCAGTAGATCTCTCCAGTTGTAAGTTGTTCAGTTTATCCATTCAGCAGCACCAGCAGTTTATCCGTTCATCAGCATGCAGGTAAAACAAACACTTGAAGGGTCTTGTTTAGGCTTCATCATGAATTGGACTGAGTGAATCAACAGTATAGGTAAAGTATATAAGCCTCTTTGTCTGACATAATACATTTTGCACTAGTTATATGTGAACAATGTTTTCTGCCAAAAGAAAAAAACATAATTTCATGCAGCCAAATGTGTGATCTGGCCATTCAACCAACCCAAAAGCCATCTTGGATGTGGTGTAAACAGCCGGAGCAGACTAATGCCTAGTACACATGATGAGAAAATTGAACGAATGATTGTTTGTGGTTTTTTGCATGCTACTATATTCACTGGTCAAAAAAATTAAAGGATCACTTTGAAAACACATCAGATCTCAATGGGGATAAATATCATGCTGGATATTTATACTGATATGGACGGGAAATGTGTTAGCAATGTCAGGATGCCCCATCATTTGATGGAAATGAAAAGTATCAACCTACAGAGGGCTGAATTCAAAGAAACCCCAAAAATCAAAGTGAAAAAATTATGTGTCAGGCTAGTCCATTTTGCTGAAAATTCATTGCAGCAACTCAGAATAGTACTCAGTAGTTTGTATGGCCCCCACGTGCTAGTATGTATGCCTGACAACATTTGGGCATGCTCCTAATGAGACGACGGATGGTGTCCTGGGGTATTTCCTCCCAAATCTGGACCAGGGCATTACTGAGCTCCTGGACAGTCTGAGGTGCAACCTGGCGGTATTGGATGGACTGAAACATGATATCCCAGAGGTGTTCTATTGGATTTAGGTCAGGAGAGAGTGGGGGCAATTCAATGGTTTCAATTCCTTTATCCTGGAGCAGCATGAGGCCGGGCACTGTCATGCACCAGGAGGAACCCAGGACCCATTGCACCAGCGTACGGTCTGACAGTGGGTCCAAGGATTTCATCCCAATACCTAATGGCAGTCAGGGGGCCATTGTCTAGCCTGTAGAGGTCTGTGCGTCCCTCCATGGATATGTCTCCCCAAACCATCACTGACCCACCACCAAAACTGTCATGCTGAACGATATTACAGGCAGCAGAACATTTTCCATGGCTTCTCTGGACCCTTTCACGTCTATCACATGCGCTCAGGGTGAACCTGCTCTCATCTGTGAAAAGCATAGGGCGCCAGTGGTGGACCTGCCAATTCTGGTGTTCAATGGCAAATGCCAATTGAGCTCTCTGGTGCTGGGCAGTGAGCAAAGGGCCCACTAGAGGATGTCAGGACCTTAGACCACCCTCATGAAGTCTGTTTCTGATTGGTCAGAGACATTCACACCAGTGACCTGCTAGAGGTCATTTTGTAGGGCTTTGGAAGTGCTCATCCTGTTCCTCCTTGCACAAAGGAGCAGATACTGGTCCTGCTGATGGGTTAAGGCCCTGTTCAGTTCCCCTAGAGTAAGTGCCTGTCTCCTGCAATCTCTTCCATGCTCTTGGGACTGTGCTGGGAGACACAGCAAACCTTTTGGCAATGGCACGTATTGATGTGACATCCTGGAGGAGGGCCTGTGCAACCTCTGTAGGATCTCATGCTACCAATAGTGACACTGACCCTAGCCAAATGACAAACTAGTCAGAAAAGATGAGTAGGGAAAAAATGTCAGTGGCTTCCACCTGTAAAACCATTCCTGTTTTGGGGGTCATCTCATTGTTGCCCATCTAGTGCACCTGTTGTTTATTTCATTGACACCAAAGCAGCTGAAACTGATTAACAACCCCCTCTGCTACTTAACTGACCCGATCAACATCCCAGGAGTTTAATTGACTTGATGCTATATTCTGATTAAAAAGTGTTTCTTTAATGTTTTTGAACAGTGTATATATACAGTATATACTATATCGAATACAAGAGTTCTACTATGCATACAAAAATTCTTGTACAGATCCAATACAACTTCCCATATGCATAGCAACATACCAACGTTTAATTGGAAGTGATGTCATGTACATGTAATGTGACCCTTCTGCAGATAATTACCACATTGTAGTACTATGATTATCACTGCATTTTATGTATATTTATATCTTGAAAATGATATCTTTTCATATTTAGGAGCAATTTCGTTGTATACAAAAAAGGTTTTCATTGCCCTTTTTCCTTCTGGGTTGTTTTCATGTTTCCAATCACAAGACATGTGGACTCCAAATTTTGTTTCATCTCAGATGCATTCATTCATGGAAGAATTTTTTTTCTTCATATTCGATATGTTGAACTGATTTATTTTCAGGATTCATGTCATCACATCTGGCATTCGTTTCATATATTAGATGGTCCCAGTGGAGTTTTGCATTTTTTGGTTGCTATATATTTCAGATGGATTCGATATTCATATATCAAAACTATTCGGAAGGATTCAATATTTTCAGACGGAATAAATAATACAAAATTTGGCAGCCCTGAATTTTTCAAACCTAAGAATTGCGTTAGACTGTGGAACTGAACTGACTGACTGTGACAATTACAAATTCTATTAAAATCACAAATTTACTCATTTCCCCATGGGCGTATAATTTCCTCATTGGACCGAACTACTATCAAATCATGTGATGTTATCCGAATGAAACGAATGCATTCTTTCATTTCGTTATAACTTTTTTCTGATTCATTGACATTTGTTACTATGTCCATTCGGAGATTCATATACATCCGGATCTCTGAAAATCAAATTTTCAGACAAATTTATGCTTTTCAAACAAAAAGCATGTTTATCGATCCTGATCTTGGTCACTTGATTTTTTACAGATGAATACTGTACTGATTAAATGAAAGTCATTAATTATGTTATCTTACGAGGAAATTTTTTGTGCTTGTCCCTTCTTATAATTTCAAATGAAATGTTGTGATCGGCTCTCGAAAGCTGTGTACTAACGAACAGATTATCATGCGATCGCTACGAATGCGATTTTTGATCAATGTCCCTAATTCTATATTCAGGTTGATTGTAAAATGGAGTTTCTCTGACTGGCATTTAAAAACTTACGATCCATCCTCCTCCTTCTGTGTCCATGTCACAGAAGACTTTAAGTGACTTCTCTCCAGCATATATGGTGTACCAGCCACTGAGGAAGGCGCCCAGGTTCAGCAGTTCTTTGCAGTTCCGTGCAGCTACAGGAGAAATACAATCGTGTGAGCGAGTGCGGCTTAGGGTAAGAAAAGGCATACAGATCATGAAGAGTATTTCAATACCTGAAGGACAATGAGATGTTTATTAAAGAGTATCTAAAACCAAAGCATAGAGTAGAATTGTCTAAAACCCACATCACTTATTTTGTTATGTTCTGTATGTGTCCACTTAGGGAGATTTCCCTTCACTTCCTGTCTTGAAGGCATAACGGGAACTGAGAGTAAATATTTCTATAGTGAGAGGAAGTCCCCTATTACATGGTTGTCATCAGAGTGTCCCTTCGGAAATTTTCCCCTCACCGCTTGTTCTGGTGAAAACTGTAAAACTTTGGATTTCTTACCAATTTTTGTTCAAATGCCAGTCACCAGGACAATCAAAGATGGTGTCAGGGAAATCTTATGCGCATCTCAAGATATGCACATGCGCATAAAAGAACTTCTATAGTGAGAACTAGATGTGCCCTAACTTGAGCATGTGCATTAGGGTGAGCAAGCGTAAGTATTTGGTGCCCACTTGCCTTTTTATAGCTGCATTTGTGACTAAAGGATTGCTGAGTGGTCATCAGCTTCTACCGCCTGTGACCTGATCCCATGCTAACTCCTGTGTCTACCCAGCCTGCTTGAGTTTGCTCATTCCTGATACCGTGTTGCTGACACCAGTTAATGACCTGACTCTGCCTTTTGCCTACTGCTCTGGTTTCTGTGCTCACCTATTGTCAACTCTAGCCTGACCCTTACTCTGCCTCTGGTCCCAATTCTATACCCCTACTGCACGGGTGCTACCAACATCTGCTTGCCTGACCACCCGAGATCCTGCATCTACCTGCTTGCCCACTTGCTTGCTGTCTGCTGTTCTGCTCCTGCTGCTGTGTCTCTGCCAGTCCACCAGCCTGCCTTCTGCTTGGCACCTACTGTAAGTGTCTGCCATCCAGGATCTTCAACCAGGGACCCCTGCCACTCCATGCCCTGTTATATCCTGTCACCATCTTCAGGAGAAACAGGACAGGAGGTGTAAGGGGCCTTCCCGTTAACAGGTACATGACAGATGGTGACTCTCTCCAGCAGATAGCTTTTCTTTTGCAAGAGAATAGGTCTTGGCTTTAGGTACACATTAAAGCCGAACTTTAGGCAGATATAAAAGACACAAATTATTGCATATCTTTAGTCATAATTACATTTATATTTTTGAAGGGTCCATGCACACTAGGGGTAAAAAACTGTCAGGACCTCTGTTAGAAAAAGCGGCATAAAAAATGCTCATAGTGGCTCATGTTGCACAAGAGTTTATGAGCATTCTTATGGGCATTTGCTTTTACAAGCATTTTGTTTTCCAAAATATTCCCCTCTCCTCATTTTTCACTATAATCAATTTACACTTGAAAACTCCAAACACTCCTAAATGCCATGATTGGGCATGTTTATAAGCTGTAAGCATTTTTTCTGCTCAAAAGCAACTTTCAAAAACGTAATATTGAAGGGGTTTTTTATGCCTCTAAGCGCTCCTCTGAAAATATTCCTGTAAGCTCCCTAATGTGCATGGACACATAGGCTAACATAGAGCTGCTTTTCAGGGACCAATGTAAGTGTACATGTGCCCTTACAGACATTAGAAAAGCTGTGCATGGTGCAGATTCTGCCTTCCTGCATTGTATCTAAAGTGTCCTCAAGAGCTGCTGCAGGCAGACCACTCTAACTTTTTTTAGAAGGAGCCACCGGAGACAATACCATCACCTTACCACACGGTGAGAATGGCCCTTGTGGTGAACCAATGTCTACATAGAGAGAAGAATACCAAACAGTTTGTTATCTCCCAGAATAATATTCCCATGACTCACCATAGCCTTGGTCTGGAGCGCCCATGTGTCCTTTCTCTCCTAGTGAAGACAGAATTTGGTGAGTTGAGTACAGCATTCTTCGCATACACTATATTACTCTCTCCTCCTAATACTTAAAGTGAAGCTAAAGGCTCAGTTTTTATTTTTTAGAAATACAAACATGTTATACTCACCTGCACTGTGCAATGGTTTTGCACAAAGCAGCCCCAATCCTCCTCTTCTTGCATCCCCCACTGGCGCTCCGGTCTCCTCCCTCTGCCTAGTGCCCCCATAGCAAGTCCCTTGCAATGGAGGAACTTGTGCATGCTCGCTCCTAAGCCGGCTCTGTGTATCCATTGACACACTGAGCGCAACTCAACCCCAGACTCTCTCCTCACTGGCTTTAATTGACAGGAGCCAATGAGGAGCTGGGAGAACAGCTGCTCTCAAACACATTGCTGGATCAGGATCGGGCTCAGGTAAGTATTGGGGGGGGGAGGCTGGGGGAGATCTGCATACTAAAGGTTTTCTACCTTCATGCAAAATCATTTACAACCGATCTAAATTGTATGTAGCCAACACTTTCTTTTTGTTTCAGATTGAGTAGGGAAGGTTGAGATTATTTTTACTGTCTGTGCACCATTGTGGAAAGTTCCCTTCACTTCCTGTGCCAGAGACACAACAGGAAATTAGTGGGAACCTGCCAAAGTCAAGGTGAATTCCCTTCTTGGACAGCTGTCCCCATTGACAGGTTTCTCCTCACCTCTTGTTATGGGGCCAACTCTAAATTTTTAGATTTCCCCTAACTTTTTCTTTCTTGGTGACAATGGTCACCAGTACAAATAGAAGGATGAATGTCCTCAATGGGGACACAGAGAGCAATCAAAACTTCAAAGGGTCTAAGCTGAAAAAAAAATTTAAATTAAATTTAAAAAAGTATTTTCCTAGAGATACACGTTTACTAGTTCCAGATGGGAATCCTGAATACTGGGCTCTCCTGAATCAGTATTGATCATCAAAAGTGTTGGCTTCTTTGATACATGCAGCTATAGTGTTTTGGGGAAAGATTTAACTATAGGCAATGTTGCCTGGTCAGTAATCTGCCATGAAAACCATTTATTTCTCTGTAGGGATATAGTAATTGTACAATAATAACTCCACTTCCAACAGGGCTGTGCAATGAGCATGTAAGCCTGTGATGTCATGGACTGACCACTGAATTGTAGGCACGCTGTGCAAATATCAGGAGCTACTATGCATATCTGTCAATGCTACAGGTCTGCCACAGGTCTGAACGCACGTTGTCGAATCCAAACCCAAATGCAGTCAATGGGAGCCTGAAAAAAGTTTGCTTGAATTTCCAGCAAAATGGCAGCTTCAGGCGATTTATTTTGTTTGCAAACAGAATGGCCAGGGATTCCATTCATCTATACCAGATCTTTTTTGTACAAATAAAGGTTGATGGGGGACCCCCACAAAAAAAAGGGGAAAACGGTGCAGGGGTTACCCCTTGATTCATATCAGGCTCTTTGGGTCTCATCCCTTCTCTTACACTCTGGTACTTTTTTTATAGGGGAATTCCTCACAAAAATGAAGAAAATCAAATCATGAGGTCCCCCCAAAAATCCATACTGGATCCTTATCTGAGCTAGTAGTCCAGGAAAGGGGATGGTGAGTGTGCCCTGAACTCCCCCTTCCTTTCTGAACCATACCAGGCTGCATGCCCTCAACATAGAGGATACTTTGCCAGGGATTCCCCTGGCAAAAGTACCTTATCCCCAAGATGATGAGGAAGGGCCTCTTCCCCACAATGCTAGCTGAGTGGTTGTGGGGGTCTGCAGGTGGAGCTTATCAAAATTTGCAAGCCTACTTTGACAATAAGGGGGCACCCAGATGCTGGCATCCCCAGTGTGAATGAGTAAAGGTTGTGTTCTGTTCTCGCTACATGTTTCCCAGTGTGTAACTCAACATGCAGCTAAACCCTCCTATTCTGCAGACCGAATGTAATCCTGAAGCTTTATTAACAAAACAGGGTGGGTAAAACTATGGGGAAGTCAGATAAGAAGTACATACAATCAATGTTATAAAAAACCAAGTGAAAAAACTAGGCTGCAGATAAGTCCATGCTCACCAGCGATGATGCCTGTACGTGATGTAGGTTTAGTCTATGGACATGTGCTGCATTGATGGCTGGGTTGCTTTTCCCCAGTTCTTAAGATGGAGTCTGAGCTCCCAGGATGCGCCTGTTTCCTTTTCTGAAAATGATGGATGATGGGTTCTTAAAGCTAAACTGTTTCTGACTTTTGTAAAACAGAAATTTATTTTCCAGGCTCCATCTAGTGGCCAAATTTAAGGGAAGACAGTATAATGAATTTCTCTGCTGGAGGCAGAATTGGGTGCATAGTACCCTTACTCAGTCACAAAAAAATAAAAATAAAGTGTAAATAAACACACATTCATTTTTTTAATTGATGTATATCTTCCATCAATCACATTGTCCAGCGATGCAGATCTATGTCAATCACGAGACCTGACACCTGTCAATCCGCGGAAAGAAAAAAAAAACCTAAAGAGTCTGGTATAGAATTTTTTTTTTTTTCGCATAAGGTCCACCTTGGGGGCCTGGTATGAATTCTGAAAGAATCTCCATGCTGTTTTCTTTTTTAAACTATCCCCATCTTCTTAGTTTACCACCATTTCCTTAACAACCACTGACAGCAGAAGAAGGAAGCTGTCATATATAGTACTGTAGTGGGAGAAAAGCTCACTACTATATATGATGTTTAGCTAATGTAAGCCAAAAATCTGAACAAGCAAAGTGTGGTCTGAAACTGTGCCCGGACCGAACCGGGAGCTCGTCCCTTCTGGGGAAGGGTTACATATCTGGAACATTCCTGCCTCATGATCTTAGTTTTCAACATGTTGGTGCTAAATAAATATAGGAAATACTGTAAATACATCAGTTATTCAAGACAATAGTAATAAATAAAGTTCTTACCTTTTTGCCCTTTAACTCCAGGATTGCCATCTACCCCTGTACCGAAACCAAACAAAATGAAATATAATGAATATAAAAATAGGTTTAATGGATGTCCACTTTTTTTGGCAGTAGACCTGGGACATCAGTTCTTCATTAACCACTTGCCTACCAGACACTTTTACCCCCTTTCTGCCCAGGCCAATGTTCAGCTTTCAGCACTGTCGCACTTTGAATGACAATTGCGCAGTCATGCAACACATTGTACCTATATTAAATATTTATCATTTCTTTCACACAAATACAGCTTTCCTATGGTGGTATTTTATCACCACTGAGTTTTTATTTTTTGCATCATAAACAAAAAAAAGAGCAAAACATTTGAAAAAAAAAAGAAGGTTCTCTTTGTTTCTATTATAAAATGTTGCATACAGGTAATTTTTCTACTTCACTAATGTGTGTGATGAGGCTGCACTGATAGGCAGCACTGATGGGCACTGATGAGGTTGTATGGATAAGCAGCACTGATGAGGTGGCACTGGTGGGCATTGATGAGGAGGCACTGATGAAGCTGCACTGATATGCAGTAATGATGGGCACTAATAGACAGCACTGATGGTCGACACTGACGGGCGGCGCTGACTGACAGCACTGACTGGTGGCACTGCTGGGTGGCACTGCTGGGCAGCACTGCTGGGCACTGATGGGCGCAACTGCTTGGCAGTACTGATGGCTGGCACTGCTGGGCACTGATCATCAGTGCCCTAATGATCAGTGCCGATCTGCTCTGTGACAGCTGCCAGCTATCGGCAGTAATTTCCTCATGCTGTGACATTGTCCGCTTCTCTCTTCTCCTTCCCCTTCCCACTGGCAACTGCAAGCACACAATAGGATCCTTCAGGATGGAGATTGGAGGAAAGGTCTGATAAATATGTCATATTAGCCTTCCTTTCCTGAATGAACACAACAAGTGATCAGTACTGATCACTCACTGTGTCCATTCATAAATGAAACATGGTAGACTGTTTTTTTTTTTTTTTTTTATAAGGGGACCCTGTCAGGTTGGCTGTATGAGGCCCAATGGGTTCTAACAGCAGCCTGCATAAAGCTATTATGACCTTACCTCCTGTTATATTCAATCTGATCCAGCCAGGTGCTGCCGCTCTCTGTTGTCCCTCTCTGCATTCTGCATTCAGTGCTGCCATATGCTGAATGTCATCTCCTGATACATTCAGGTGCATGCTCCCACTCTCTGCTCGCCCCCTCCGCAGTCTGCATTAAGCCGCTACCATACACAGGATCTCGTCTCCTGCAACATTCAGCCACAAGCTCCTCCCTGCACCACCCTTTGAGTTCACAGCAGCTCTAACTACAGAGGAGGTATCAGATATCAATGCGCACTGACTGTACTCACAATGGTATCATGTGCGTATTTTTTCTGCACAGAAATATGCAACATGTATGCATTTGTCTATGCAGAAAAAACTCAGCCACCAGCAACATTATGGTGCACACAGTGTACATAGAAATCAATTGTTTTCTCCGAACATGGTGTGAACACGCCCAAAAAAATTCTATGGACCATGCAGGTCAAATCTGCATCATTTTTCCATCAATTCCTATGCATATATGTTGTGAATGAGGCTCAATTGTTCTAGTGCCTTATTTATGAATCACAATATTGGGGAGTTGTTCATATTCACTAAGGCCTTGTTCACACTATATGTGCATAAAAACTGATAGCAAAAAACCTGAGTAGAATATTTGGGGCTTGTTCACACCATGTGCTGAAATGTTTGTTTTTCTAATGTAGGTTTCTGCAAGCACATAAAGAAAACAATTAATTTATATGTGCCCCGTTCACACCACAATATTGGTGTTAAGTGATTTTTTTTTCTGTGCAGAAAAATGCATACATACAGTATTGCATATTTGTGTGTATGAAAAGCAAACCCACTTTTTACATTCAGGAGGTGCTACATGTTTTTTTTTATATTATTTAAATAAATTATTTAATGCTATTTCTACAATAATTGTTGTTATATCTAGAGCTTGCTGACCACATCCAATGTTCCGTGAGCTGTAGATCCGAAATTCTTTTTAGGGGTTGTAAGGAAAAATGTCTTATTAACTGGCATCCATTTAGTTTAATGCCTCCATTTTAGATGTGTGAACAAGCTAGTTTAGTTTTCATGTGTCACTTGTAACAACTCTTTGTTTCATGAATTCAGTTTCCGTTCTGTAGAAACAGAACTGCCTTATATGGTGGTCTTCAGTCATTTGTGGTCGTTATCTTTCTTGATAAGAGTGCAGTATTTCATTGGTCATTACAATATTTTGTTGGTCATTATGACTTTGAAAAAAC
This sequence comes from Staurois parvus, assembly GCF_062004578.1. Taxonomy (NCBI): domain Eukaryota; kingdom Metazoa; phylum Chordata; class Amphibia; order Anura; family Ranidae; genus Staurois; species Staurois parvus. Next base: position 3,554,395 of record NW_028317920.1, on the reverse strand, counting down.
TGATAGCATGCATTAAACGTTCAGAGATTTAGCTTGCACACTTCGGTGTTTGGAGCTTTGTTTCTCCCAGGCCAGAGGGTGAAAATAGGGAGGATAGGGGCTACAGACATAGGCTGATTCCTATCAGGGTTTCCTGAAATCGCAAACATTTTGCCAAGGGTTCCTCCAGGGTGAAAAGGTTGAGAAACTCTGCTATAGAGTTTCATTTGGGTGACAGATCTGAGTCTGCCCAGGCTGCTGGCATCACATCCAAGATGGCGGTGCCCAGTAGCAGCCTGAGGGTTTTTGGCTGTCTACACAAAAATAGCTTCTACTGGTAAATAACATATCTAAAATACGTAAAATGCACATATACTCAGGCAGCACAGTGGCTAAATGGTTAGCACTTATGTCTGGCAGTAATAGGGTCATTGGTTCAAATCCCAACCATGACACCTGCTGCCTGGAGTTTGCATGTTCTCCCTGTGCCTGCATGGGTTTCCTCCCACAATCCAAAGATATGCTGGTAGATTAATTGGCTCCTGTCTAAATTGGCCCTGATATATGAAAGTAAGTTAGGAACCTTAGATTGTAAGCTCCGTGAGGGTTAGGGACTGATGTGAAAGTACAATATATATGAAAAGCACTGCATAAATTGATGGCACTATAGAACTACCTGTAATAAATAAATATAATCTTATATGAAGACTGCTGTTGAAATGAATGGTCTTGTGACAGGGTCTCTTTAAGAATTCATGTACACAGGGCTTACACAGGCATTTTAGATGTCTGGTGTAATTTCTTGGGGCTTTCCTGTACCCAGGGAGCTGCATGTGCCATGTACAGCCTGCCATATGAGTGAATTAATTATCTGATTGTGTTTCTTTGCATCGGTGTTTACCTGCACATGCACGTCAATGTGTTTTTCAAACGAGCAATTTCAGATTCAGAAAATATGTTGGATGTGCATGCACTTGTAAACGCTGATATGAGGAAGTATCGTCACTTACAAGAGCACTGATGCCTACAGCCATGAATCTGCCCAGAAGGCAGCATGCATGGCTGTAGGCATCAGTGATTAATCTGTTGTAGTACAATGGGCAGCCCATTGAAATGAACGTGTTTAATGCACAGCAGCAAACAAGGCTGGTATGACTGAGCCCTCAGACCAAACAGGTCTGATAAGGTTTAATCAAAATGACAAGAAGCATGGCGGTGCAGGAGAGCATGCTGTGAGTGCTCTTCGGTAAACCTCCATAGCCATCACCCCGAGAACCCTCATGTAGCGGTGCGTGGAGCCCTACCTGAGTCAGCTGAGCCTGGGACGTGAGATGCTGGAGCTGGGAGAGGGGCAGGAGTGGAAGCTGGCCCTGGCCCCGATCCCTAGGAGATGATCCCCCGGCGATCTGAGAGAAGGCGGTGGGGTTGCCGAGGTGACGGAGTAATGCGGCGTGACCACGTGGTCAGCCGCAAAGGAGCATTGGGAAGGGGAGAAGCCGGCCGGCGCTCAGAGAGGAGAAGAAGATGCCGGTTTAATCCCTAACCCACCAGACAGCAGAGGCAGCGGAGACAATGGTCGAACACCCATCAGCAGATGACAGGAGACTGTAGGGACCCTGTAGGAATTCCCCCCGGGACACATTCCAGGAGAGAGAGAGGCGGACAGCAGTGGTTTGGGGCCAGCTCACAGGAGAATTTTCATGAAGGAGGGTGAGTGAAGATGGCCTAAGTTGATAGTAAACTGGGAATCTATGGTGTCTTGGACTGTGTGATATGTATTTAAAAATCCTGTAAAGGAGAGCAGTGGGATTTCCAGGGGGATTTTAAGACATTTGAAAGAAGATAAGAGGTTACTGGCCCGGGAAGAGAAGAGGAAAGGAAGGGTTAACTGATAAAGAACAGACCAATGCTGGCACCCTAATATATATTCTAAAGTCTCCCTCTAGGCTGATTAAAGAGAAATAGATACACAGAAAGGATGAAGAATAAGGGTGCTAAAGGAAGCGGACTTAAAGGTTCCCAGACGGGTACGATTAAAAAATATACGTACCAGGGGAATGTGACTCCAGAAAGGTCTCAAGGTGCAAGTGAAAAAGGGGAAATGGAAATCAGCCTGGAAAACAGCCCTAGATTATCGTTGGGCCTGAATAGTAGTAGCCAACAAAGTTCAGAAAATATAGAGAGAGGAAGGACCTGGAAAATGACTTACAAGTACCGAATAAAAGAGAAATGGCAGAAATGTTTAAAAATCTGGAAAAAGCCTTAAAGCAAGAAATGACAACTATACGACAGGATTTGGGGCATCTGTTACTGAGAGTGGAAGCAACGGAGGAAAAAGTTAAAAATCATACCCAAAACATCTCAGATTTAGGAAAAAGGATTGCTACTATTGGGAACACTCAGAAAAAATTGCTGTATAAGATGGAAGTACAAGAAACAGAGATAGGAGAAACAACCTTAGGATACGAGGAGTCCCAGAAATCTTTAAAGGAGAAGAATTGAGAGAAAAAGTTTGTAAAATTTTTAACTCCATTCTGGATAGACCTGAAACAGAGTTAGTCAAGTTGGAGGGAGTCTATAGATCAGGAAAGTTTCATCAAGGAAAGGAGAAGGAAAAACCAAGAGATACAATTGCTCAGCTGCACAAGTATGAGGAAAAGGAGGAGATTTGGAGAAGGATCAAAGGAAAAACAATTATCAAGTATGGAGAAATGAACATTCAGATCTTTGCGGATTTATCACCTGAGACTTTGTGGAGAAGGAGATCTTTGAAACCCCTGCTTGAGCAGATGAGAGAACGGAATGTACACTATAGATGGGGTAAACCAGAGTGTTTAATCGGATGGAAGAATGGTGTTACAGCATATCTGAGATTTCCAGAGGACCTGAGAGACTTTTGCGATAGACTGGAATTACATAGAACAATTATTAGTGGGTGGGAAGAAGAGGGAGAAATGGATGTTAGGGGAAAGGAGGTCTGGCAGACTATTATAACAGGGAAATGAGGAGGAGTAGAGAGGTGTGGGGTGTTTTTTTTTCTCTGTCCCCTCACCACATTTTCCTCCCGATGATGTTTCCACTAGATGATGACTCATTGGGGCTTTGTGGTTTGTTTGTTTTTTTTCTTTTTTCTCTCTTCACGCACCGTGGAAAATAAAGCTATTAGAAATAAACAGATATATGGAGGGTAATTGGGGTGGTTGGAAGGTGGGAGTGCCGTTCATGAGTGGAGTTTAGCCCTAAGGTTCAATCAAGGGTGGGTATAGACCCACAAATGATTAATAGGCAAATTAGAGGCCTAAAAATGGGAGGGGTGGTGGGGGGAGGGTATTAGGAGGGGAGGGGGGTGGTAAGGGAAGGGAGTAACAGGGGAGGGTGGGTAGGAGGGAATGGGGAAGGGGTATTAAAATTAACACTCTGCATAAGGAAGGGAAGTACAAGGGAACCGAGGGTGGAAACGAGGAAATTGAGGAGAAAAAAAGAGATATGCAAGAAATATGGAAGAGCTACGGTTTATAACATATAATGTAAATGGGTTGAATTGTCCTGGGAAAATATTTAAGCTATTCAAGGAGTTGCAACATAGAGAAGCTTCTGTGGTCTTTTTGCAGGAGACACATCTTGAGATTAAGTCAAACATTAAGTTGAATTCTAGAAACTATCAAACATGGTTTTACGCAGATTCCCCAATTAAGAGAGCAAAGGGAGTAGCAATACGGCTTGCAAAAAACATAAGATTTGAGCTGGAGGAAAGAGTAATAGATCCGGAGGGAAGATTTTTGTTTTTGAGAGGTAGGTTGCAAGAAATGGAATGTTCAATTGCGAATATTTATTGCCCAAATAAGAGACCGGAGTTATATTTGAAAGGTGTGTTGAGAAAATTGATGGCCTTCAAAAAGGGGTGCTTGATAGTGGCAGGGGACTTGAATTTTTGTAAATTCCAAAAATGGATACGACCTCTCCGGTGCAGCGAGAGGGAGGTAGGTCTCTGAGAATGTTAAAAAAAGTGAAGCATGAGTACCAACTGGTGGATATTTGTAGAATAATACATGGAAAAGAGAAAGACTATACCTTCTTTTCTAATGCACACGAGATGTACTTGAGATTGGACTATATATTGGTGGATCATCAACTTATTGAGATGGTGGCTAAAGTAGAGATAGAGGCAATGTCTCTCTCAGACCATGCCCCTGTTACACTGAAATTAGGGTGGAGGAGGCGGCGGACAGTGGGTATTGGATGGAAGTTGAATGAGGCTCTTCTCCTGGATAAGGAGATTGATCAGAAGATTAGAGAGGAGATTGAAAGATTTTTTCAGGAGAATGAGACAGGGGAAGTGTCGGTGGCCACAGTATGGGAGTCCCACAAGGCCTACATGCTACACTACATAAGAGGTATACTGATTGCATCCGGGGCAAAAAAGAAGAGGGAAAGAAGAGAGAAACTTGCGGGGCTGTTAAAAGAAATATTTGACCTAGAGCAGATACATAAAAACAGAATAACAAAAGAGATAAGACAGAAGATAACAAAAAAGAAAGAAGAACTAGAGATACTGATGGAAGAGGAGAAGAGAAGAGTTATTAATAAAGTGGCAAGTGAGAGGTATAGATGGGGAGATAGACCAGGAAAATATTTAATGAGAGCCTTGAGGAAAAAGAAAAACAGGAATTATATAGAAAAAATAAGAAACCCCAAGGGAGAAACGGTTCACTCTACTAAAGAGATCTCCAAGGTGTTTAAGGAATATTATAGCAATCTGTATAATATCACTTCCCAGGATTCAATAAATAAAAGTGGAAATGCAAGTAGAGAAAAAAGAAGGATATATTTAATCAAAATGACAACACCGTGTCAAACAGCAAATTTTCTTTTTTCTAAGCTGTCTTTTACTTCCTTTGAGCATGTCATGGCAAAATTAAGGGTGGTTTTCAAAAAATGTTGCCATACACAATATTTTGCTGTGAAATCATGTATGCTGAAAGCTCATCCCTAGCAAGGTGCAAGGTGCAATTGGGAACATGGGCAAGAAGATCAATGAGAAAAGAGAAGGAATTAGCATAGCTCTGGCTGCCTCCTGACTTAGCACAGTAAATAAGGCTCCTGTGTATACATGCGATAATTCATATACTGTCAACTATCCACTAACCTTTCTCTGAGGGTTCACCAAGTTCACCTTTCTGGCCAGGAGGTCCAGGCAACCCAGGACATCCACGAAGTATAGCCAACTTGTCAGAGCCTTGAATGCCTACAAGTTTTACATCTGTAGGGAAATAGAATTTAGGGAACAGAATATACAGTAAGATGTAACATTGATATTAAAATTACAAAATTATAAAATTGGGGAGGGGCAGAGACGTCACCAGTGATCCGACTACCCATACGGCGAGTATTGTCAGTGTGTGCTGACACACTAAAGAGGCTGGTCATCACCGCTTACAGCGGCTTTTTATATACAAAGCGTGTTTTATCCTTTTATATGTGAGTGCATATTGGGAACTTAATAAAATTCACAATTTATCTATGATAAGACACTATGTCATTTTTTCTTTTTACATGGCTAAAATGAGGAATAACAGAGAGCAGGAATAAGGAGCATTCCAAGGAGGGAGAGGTCTGCCTGTCATTAGGTTAACACGGAAGTATCTTCTCTACACAGACTACACCCATAAATCAGCAGACTGTTTGGGAAAAGAGCACATCGCATTAACTATTTCGTTGAACTCTGCACAAAGTTGGTTAAGACTTTTTTTCATTGGAAAAAATTTTTTTCATTGGAACTTTTATTCACATTATATCTACCATCATTATAATATACATTATTCATTTTTTATTTTTTATCTCTATATACATTTTTATTTTTATTTTTGTCTAATTTTTCTATTATTATTTTTTCACAATTAATGAGTGTATAAATTAATTAGTACACATAATTTGTATTTCTTTGAAATTAATTAGGTGAATATATTTATTTTATTTATTTTTTCTGCTTTTCACGGATTATATCACAATAATTAATATATTAGTTTCTTTAGTAATATTAACTTTAGAGATATGCTATCTCATTGCATCATAAACTGTTCATAACTATACTGTAGAGAGTACATAGTCACCACCATAAGTGAGTAAGCAACCATTAGTCCTAAATAGAGCGCGGTACCTTATACTATATTCAATTTTATCAATATTAGACTCACATATATGAGGGAGAGCAAGGAAGCCAGCGCCCATATTTACATTTATTAAAACATATAGTCATTTTATACACTATAAATTTGTTTTGTATAAAGATCTAGAACACACACTCCAGTGGCTCACAAGTAATCTTTATATAATTTAATAAAATTAAATAATTGGTCACTAATACATGAAAATATTCTGTGCATCAGTTCTCTTCTAGTACCTTCAACTTATGAAATTAATTTCTTGATATTCTAAAGACACTTCTCCACAAGTTTTTTCAAACTGTTTTAGTCAGATACCTTTTCAATACAGCTTATGTATAACTGTTCTGGGAGGTGAAAGCTCTATGTAGATGGTTAACATTACTGTTTGTAGGCAGGTGCAGTTTATCTTACTAACATAACACGTGGAAAAAATATAACAACACCAAAAGTCTTCATTAGTGCAAAACAATAGAATGTAATGTGCTAAAATAAAAGCAGGTGCTGAAAAAGTCCCCAGTCTTCATCTGAAATTCCAATAGGCATGGAAGATGGTCTTCTTTAATACCCAAATAGCCAAGATCCCAGTGTTCAAACAGGAAAAATGCTTACCAGAAATTAATCACCCCCATAATACAGTGCTCATGGTAAGCATGTAACATGAATCCTCCAGCACGGTCACTTTCAGGTTCCCAAGGGTTAATTTATTAGACCCGCAATAATGCATAACATGCCCAAAGAGAAGAAAGGCAAGGAATAGTGTAAATCCACAGAGTAGAAGTCTCATTAGAAAAGATCATAAAAACTTATATAAGACATGGTCAAAAAGCATTCATCCAAACAGATGTAAAGATCCCAGCTGGGCCTGTATGCGTGATGACGTCACAACATCCAGGCCCTGCCCCTACTCGTTTTGTTAAAATATGGAGTTTTCAAGGGGATCCAGAGTGAGGTTACGATACAGAAGAGAATGGAGAATAAGAGGAAATTTGTTCTTCTGAAACCTCAACATATGTCATCAGGGAGGCAGCTGTCTGATAGGATGCAGCAACTCTGGATGACCTTCGCGGCCATCTTTAGTGAGGACAATGCTTACTAAGTACTGGCTCACTGCAGTTGGTGCACAGTTGCGAAGTGGATAGTGTAGGGACAAGTTCCCAGCTGGCTAGGGACAGCGCACTAGCAATACGGAAAGGTTCCCGTCGAGAAGGGACAGATTAGGAAATCTGCTGCTGCTCCACTGATCTAGCACTAGAATAGGCTAAGGACCTCTGCCGGTCTACAGGTGTGCCACATGGATACTTGAGTAACAGCCACCTTCTTCATTCAGATGCTGTTGCCCGTACAGTAAGCACCAATAAATGGGATACCAATCTCTGGCTGTATCAAAGTTCCACTAGTCCTGATATAAGCTAAACTGTGTATTAATAAGACTCTGCCTCCACAATCTTAGGATCGCTGAGAAAGCTTCTGCCACTACCTTGACACGTAATTGCTACTTCTGTTTAATTCAATAACATGCATGCTAATAACTTGGTCTCTCTGTCTCTTTCCTCCATCTTGGGTACCAGCCATCTGGCTCCACCCACAACTTGATTGAGAGTAGGGATGAGCAGGGGCGGACTGACCATTTGGAAACTCGGCACTGCCCGAGGGCCCGGGGTCAGTAGGGGGCCCCATGAGATTCCCCTGGTACCTTTTTCATAGGCTTTTTTGAGTTTGGGCAAGGACACAGGGGCCCCATGATCCCCTATTGCCCTGGGGCCCTATGAGTTGTCAGGGGAGGAGGTTTGAGTTTTCCCCTACCATGGATCTGTGATGAATCCTGTGGGTTTGAAATTCACAATCCTGGCAAATTTATGTGCAGATTCACCCATAAGATTTTTTTAAACCATAATGAACTCACTATAAAAGAAAGGCTCAAAGAAGAAGAAGCCCTAGCATGACTATACAGGAAGTTGATGTAGGGATAGGATAGAGAGGAATGACAAACAGCACAGGGAAAGATTAGGACCAGTTAAGAAACTACATTATTTCTCATTGCTAGATTTTGGGAAAATCACTTTCTTTGCTGTTAAACCATAGCCAAATATACACTGCCAGAATATGCTTTCCATGAAAAGTGTGCGGTTCTGTAACACTGTGTACAGCTCTATTGCATCCAGCAAGTATGTACAGTATTGTTTTTATTCACATTGGTACATATCCACTATGGCAGTGCCCAGATTTCCATACCTTTACAATAGGCTCTGTTTAGGGTTAATAGGTGATTAAGCGGGACCCACACCTCTGATCTTTGAGGTATATACAGTATAAGAAACATAACCAAGTGCTTAACTTATGTTATGAATAAGCGCTACGGAGTGTGAAATGGGTCAACATTTCTCCTGATTATAATTTTAACTTGTGTGCTGAGAACTTTTTGATACTTCCGTGAACATTTTTCAGTAAATCATCATGTCCTACCGAAATGTGTAGCCATTTCCTTCTATTGTTTACTGATCAGTGTCTGCAGCTTCTGATCAAAAATTTTTTTCCAACAAGCCCATTTGACAGAAGTTGATTGTTAGATCCACTTCTGCTGAGCAGGAGCAGGCACACATGGATCAAAATACGGCCGGTCCCTGGTGAACAGGCTCAGTTTCTGATCATCTATGGCCAGCTTTAGAGCAATACATATAGTAATTTTTGACTTACAAATCCATACTTAACCACTTGCCAACCGCAGATAGCCAAATGACGGCTTCACTGTGGCCGGCCAGTTCTGGGAGGGCATCATATGACGTCCTCCCAGAACACGCTCTCCCTCGTGTCCCCAGGGGCGTGCCACCTAGCGATCTCCGTGATGTGTCCTATGGACACAGCTGATCACGTGATGTGGTAAAAGGCCAATCACAGTGGCCTTTTACCACGTGATTAGCCGTGTCCAACGACACAGCAGATCACTGGTAAATGCAGTTGCGTGAGGAAAGTACTGCCGATAACTGGCAATTGCCAGAGGATGGATCAGCACCGATCATCAGTGCCCTGATGATCAGTGCCCATCAGTGCCTAGCCGTGCCGCCCACCTGTGCCCATCATTGTTGCATAACAGTGCCGCCTCATCAGTGCCGCCTATCAGTGCTGCTTATCTGTGCCCATCAGTGCTGCCTATCCGTGCCACCTCATCAGTGCATCTATCAGTGCTGCCTATCAGTGCAGCCTCATCAACGCACATTAGTGAAGGAGAACAATTACATGTTTGCAAAATTGTATAATAGAAACAAAGGAAAACTTTTTTTTCCAACAATTTTTGCTCTTTTTTTGTTTATAGCACAGAAAATAAGACACCCAGTGGCGATTAAATACCACCAAAAGAAAGCACTATTTGTGTAAAAAAAAGAGAGGAATTTCATATGGGTACAATGTTGCATGACCGCAAAATTGTCATTCAAAGTGCGACAGCGCTGAAAGCTGAAAATTGGCCTGGGCAGGAAGGGGGTATAAGTGTCCGATAGGCAAGGGGTTAAATAGCATTTTTATTTTTTAAACCAGAGCTTAGTGTCTCTCCTAATGGGTACTTATTAATAACTAATCTTTGTTTAATCATGTCCTTCTTGAAATATCTGCATTTTAAAAGAAGTGGGTGAACTTATTAAGTTTACAGGTGACTGTGAAGTGTGCAGAGTGGCTAAAAAGTATTTCTTGCTATTCTTCAAGTCTCTTGCACAATGAGACATTGTCAGTGCTCTATTTAACAAGATGCCTTTTTCCCCATGCATACCATCCTCTTTCTTAATCTATAGAGATTCAGAATCATCTGGTTCCTTATGTGTTCCTAGAATTGCTTTTTAACATCATAAACCTGTCACTTGGCCAAAGTCAGATTGATCCACTTAGCTCCAAACATTCCAGAAGTATTTTAATTCAAATGTCATGAAATTCAACAACGCTGTTGGGTAATAGAATTAGGATATTCATTCTAAATGCTCTCTCCTTAGTTATTGAGCATGTAAAACTCAACATATAACATCTTCTCATACTGTGGTATGTCTGCCACCAGGAGCGCTTGCGTGTTCAATGTAATGAACTCTGTTGTCTTTCACCAAAGTATTGTTAACCTTATTAAGGAAAGACATATTGTTTATCATAGTTTGAAATAAAGTTGTTAGTAACAAATTACATCTGCCTTGACTGCATCTTGCTGCATAACATAATCCTCAGTGGAACAATGTTAGACATTCCCAGTGTCAGCTTATCTTTAGGGAAAAGAACGATAGTTGTTCAGTCTGGGCATACTACTTTCTCTGTTCACATTGGTTGTGTAGAACTGTCAGGACTGACGTATAAGCAGCGGGTCATCTGGACTGTTAGCTAATGTCCATGAGAACCTCTAAAATGTTTGAGAACCTCTAAATCGTCCCTTCTACAGTTTTATGATTAGACTTACCTGGACAAGTCTCTTCAGTGTGTGTAAGAGAGGTCATCAAACACAATATAGAGGCTACCAAAGTCCACATAGTGGCTAAAAATGTTGCTTTTCTTCAGGTCTCTTTTAGAATGAGGTTTTGTCTGTTTTCTGTTTGTTAAGATATCTAAGTAACTCCTCCTCCCCATTCCTCTTTCCTAACCAATAGTGATTCTTGCACAATTCACAGTCATCTGTTGTCCTTGTGCTCCTAGAATTGTCTGCAATTTACATCGAAAATACTTGACCTGTGTAAGAACTGCTGTGTCTCCTGCCCCAGCTAGATCCTTCTGGCTCCAAACAATGCAGATGTGTGCTTACTCAAACATATCAAACAGTAATCAACATTGTTAATTAAAGCCAAAGCCATTTCTAGGGATCATTTTGCACAGCTACTTGCCTTTTGTTCAGTTATTTCCTACATACCATACCTTGTCAAGCTCATACATAGTTGTTAGATCCTAAAGCATATGTCAAAGAGAAAAAAGGAACAAAATGTAGTACAACTCTGTAATGCATGCATATTTCCCCACGATTTATCCTTTTAAGACCCTGCTAGTATAAAAAAATAACTTGACTAGGGGATCAAGTTCACCGATACCATGGGCTTGCAGCACATCCAGGGGGTTTGAAATTTACACTCCTTGCTAATTAGAGTATATGTGAACTCTCATCTTGTAAAACAACCCATACAGTTAAGACCAGTGTAACACCCTCTAATGCGCTACTAGAATAGTATAGTGTGTTATAGGCAAAATCATTGTGTATGACTCATGGTAGTTGTGTGAGCCAGGCAATTAAGGTTGAATTATTGCAGGTCAGCTGGATGACTCAACAGGTTGTGGCTCTATCGCCTCCTCCTGACTCTGGAGGACCATAGAACCTTCCGGAAGTTGGTAAGAAGGAAGGGGTGGAATCAGCATATTCATTGGGGGTCCTGCCAATCCCAGGTTTGGAGACCCTGGTTGAGTGGTGGACGGGCCTATAAATATTGGAGAGTCAGGCAAAAAGGGGAGTTGGGTGGAATATGGAGTGCTGAGGAGACTGTCGGTGTCTAGGAGGGGTCTTCTAGGTCTGAAGGGGGGGCGGCTTCTAAACTGGGCTCGGGCTGGCTCAGGAAGATACATTCTGCGAGAGGCATGGATGGGATCAAGGCCTGGAGCAGCAGGGAGCGAGGAGGACAGTGTGAGTACAGCAGCACAGTTTGGGATCTACAAAGGAATAGACTGCCAAATGTAGCAAGCTTTCTAAGGACAGCACTGGGCTCAATCCTTGATTCTTGTCCCAGGAGATCTTCCGAGAAGCCAGGAGGGGTGTTAGTGCTTTAAGGCTGTGAAGCTGGGAGCAGCTCTATAAGGGGAGAGAAGATATCTCTGCATGTAGCTACAAGATGTAAAGTGATTTTTGAGGGGCTGCTAGTTCCTCGCCTGTAAAGGGCAGCTGCTACTGATCTGCAATGACTGACGGCTTTCAGGAAAAGAACAGTCCAGGATCTGCTTTTGTACATAGAAAGGAGGTGTCCCCCTTTCATTGATTCAAGCCAAACCGGGCATCCCATAATCTCTATTTCCCTATCCAAGTTGAATTCCCCTAATAAAACAACAAAACCAAGCCCATGGACTGGTCACTGTCTTTGGATGCAAGTCTGTGTGAGAAATACTTGTTGCCTGGCTGTGCAAAAAAAAAGCTTAGGGGTACCCACAACACAGAGGCCCTTACCAGGGTAGTGCTACACCTAGTTCACACCTATGCGTTTTTTGGTGCTCCTTGCAGAAATGCACTACAGTCCATTTTACATGGTTGCCTATGGGACACATTCACATGTATGCTTTTTTGAGCCGCTACATTTTTGGAAAGAGTAAGGGACTTTTTAAAATGCAAAATGGTCTGTTTTTTGGTTCAAAAGACTTCGGTGAAGATCCTGCAGAAACACATTTGGCACGTTTTTGATGCATTATAGCACTGCAAAAAGCACTGCAGAAATGGATCAAAAGCAAACTGCATAGGTGTGACCTTGGTCTAAAATAGAAATGAAAGGCAAAACATTTGTGTACATATTAAAAAAATAATATACTCGTAAATACAATATTTCCCTTTTTGTATGCCCTCTGCATAAGGAGCCTAGAAATCTGGGGGAGGAGAAACAGCAGCACAGTGGTTTTCCCAGTGAATGGCTATGAGAAGGGAGGAGAGGCGTGTCACCAGAAGTCTGATCATTGGAGGAGAGTGTTTTGGCAGTTTTGCTACAGAACTTATTCACTTGGTTCTATCTAAAATTATAAATGTAATAAGTGATTACAACCTTTTGTCTATACATGAATTTAGCCAATCCTAATGTGGCTAATACCAATAATGTTAATACCAAATGATAACAACTGTGCAAAAAATAAAGATCTAATTTATTTACACAGAAAAGAAGCTTGTTATTAATCATATATATCAAAATATAATGTAGCTGGCATAACTTTAAAAGTAGTAATATTACAATGCCAATACAGAATGTTACCAATACAAAGAGATGACTACAGGAAAGAAAGTTACAGAAAAGAAACAGAATAATACGTTACGCAGACATCCTGATGACTTGGTTTCCAAAGAGAAAAGGGGCAGAAATTAAGCAATGGCTTACTTTTATACCCCTCCCCCTCCATTCCAGGTGAAGCCACACCCTTCAATAAGTTCTAGTATTTTTCCATTTCTGTTCAAAGGGGGGCTCTGTGACTTGTGAAAGATATTGGCCAACTGTAGCTCATCAGAGGAATTTATGATCAGCCAATGTCCAGTGAAGCATACCTCCTTTGAAGCCAGTTCCCGCAGGAAGATCTATGACAATACTCCCTAGGAGGTGTTAGAAATTAAGACTCCAGGGCTTATTCAGCAAGGTGGCCATACTGCCATAAACCCCAACAGGAAAGCTTCAAAAGGGGGGGGGGGTTGTTGAGGTGATGAAAGATAAGTTGCAGGAACTGAGACTTAAACCCCCTATCAGAAGTTCACAATAATGTTAAAAATTATTATAGGCCCAAAATAGCCATTACAAGAGCAGCCAGGGTTCTTAGCACAGCCAGAAAACTGACTCGCCGATACAGTAAGTACCAGTACATGGGATACCAATCTCTGCCTGTATCACAGTTCTGCTAGTCCTGATATAATCTGAACCGTGTATTAATAAGACTCTGCCACCCTAAATTTGCTGAGTAAGCTTCTGCCACTACCTTGACATTTGTAAATGCTACTTCTGTTTAATCCAATAACATCCTGTGCACCTCATGCCCGGCGTTGTCAGTTTTTAATAGGAAAGCAGAGGGACTGGCAGGAACACCAGGGATTTCACACTAAGGAAGCAATACAAAGAGAACAGGACACTTTTTCATCCAATTACATGTGTGGCAGTACGGTATCCTGCCACGGTGGAAATCATGATGGACACCCAGGATTCTCAACTATACAGGTTGAGGGGCTCCAGGCAGATCTCATAATGCAGAAGCATTGGTTTGTAAAGCCTGTTTTGGGACCTGTAGCCTGGAGATTTCTTAGAGATTTGGGAGGGATGAAATCTCCAATCCTGGGCCCATATTTTTGGAGCAGCCAGCGTGCTGATTGCACAGGTGTGTGCAGGCCTTTTTGTGGAGGCCAGGCCATGATTCTGAGCTCCACCCCGGCAGATAGGAGTCAGGAGGGCTCCACCCCGGCAGATAGGAGTCAGGAGGGCTCCACCCCGGCAGATAGGAGTCAGGAGGGCTCCACCAAGGAGAGGTGGAAGCCAAAGGCAGCAAGGAGCTGTTTGAGAATAGCTGTGTGCTAAAACAACTGTGGAAGAAGTCTGTAGGAGACAAATATAGAGTGGTATAGCTGAAAGAGCCAGAAGGCTGAATTGTTTTGTTTGATGGTGGATACCCCTGCGTGGGAAGCATTTGTGTTTCTGGAACTTTTTAATTTAAATAAAATTGGGCAAGAAGGCCCTTAACGAAGCGAGTTGCTGTGTGCTTTAACAAGAAAAGCTCTACCACTTGAAGCGAGTTCCCACACATGGTACAGCAGGCACATATCAGGAATATGAAATGTTGGGTGTACATATTCCTTAATAAGGAAAATCATCAGACCAAATTCTATGCAACCATAATGTATCATCTGGCATCTGAATTTAGGTCATTATGCCAATAGGGGGCTTTTGGATGGGCCAATCTCTGACTAAAAAAGGGAGACACGGGACTGTGTGACAAACAACCATTTCAACACCACCCACACAAACAATCTGATCATTCTGTGCATAATAAAGAAAACCAAGCAACCGATGTGGGAAATTATGACTATGGGCCTTTTATTTGGGTTTAAAACAGAATATGGTAACCTTTATTATCCAGCTGCCAACTACCCCACCGCACATTTACTGCGGCAGAGAGGCTACTCTGCGCTGAATCACGTACCTAGTACATGATCCATGCTCCCAAACAGGGGGCACGCACATGCTCACCAGCCTGGCGGTGTTGTGGCTTGGTACAGCAATGATTTTTGGCCTGGCCCTGCTGATTGGCTGCACTGAATCAGAGATCAGCCTGAGCCTGTGTTTACAAAACACAGATACAGGAACTTGCGTGATCTCTCCTGGAGCTCTTTCGGTTCCGGAGAGAGAAGAGAGCACATCCACGTGAGTTAAAACAGCACACATACAAGTTAAAACACCTAGATAGGCAAATGTAACCCCCCGAATGCCCCCAGTTAACCCTTTCCCTGCCCTGTCATCAGTGTCATTAGTACCGTATACAGATTTTTTTTTACTGATCACTGTATTAGTGTCACATTCGATGTCAGATAACACTAGCGTCAGTTAGTGTCCCTCCCAGATAGCGTCAGATTGCCTGACACACTATTCCCTCCACATTTAACCCCTTGATTGCCAGTAACCTGTAGCGACACCCCAGTAGGAGTTGCTAGGATTTGACCCAGGTCTTCCCCACTTTTGTCTAGCAACCAGGCACAAAGTAGATTCACAGCCAGGTGCACATGCACATTCGCTCGTTGTCTGCAATGATCAGTCTCGGGGTTGTTGTTTTTGTAGTTTTATTATTGGAGAACTTACATAGGGAGAGGGGGATTTAGTAGGATACTCCAAGAATAGAACTACATACAATGGAGGACTTTATCTGATCTTTGGTTGAGCTTTAGGTGAAACCCTTGCTGAAAGCAGATGGGAGATGTCTTCTTGTAGCTAGTGGCGGCAATAGTAGTGAACTTGAGCAAACTCCCTGAGCAGATGGATAAGTTAGACAGAGCTCTTCAGAAAACTTACCAGTATTCCCTTAGCACATTAGACGAGGGGGTTAACAACAGTCTATAAAATCCTTAAGCATGTCTGTACTCACAAAGCCCACAAGAGCAGCTGTAGACTCTTCTCAGTGATACCAGACTAGATCCTCAATAGACACCCCATCAGTCAGCCTTTTGAAAAACCAGGGTATTTCTCTCTCTTACTTCAGGCCCTCAGGTCACCCATCTGAGGCTGCATGTCAGCCGATGCCTGGGAGGACAGTGTCCTTTCCTGGGCTGGTGCAATCCACTCCAGGAAACACCCAGGGCTCAGTGTGCCAAAAGAATACATAACATCTCCCAGCATCCTTCGGGATCACCCTTCCTGTGATTGGCTGGAGCAGCATTAATATTCATACCGTGCTCTGCATGAGTTCCACTTATTCATCCAGAACTTTCCTAGGTTGCATGGATACAGAGGAAGTCAGAGGCAGAACTCACAGCACTTATTTATTTATTTATTTCAGGTACTTATAACGCTGTCAATTTATGCAGCGCTTTACATATATATTGTACATTCACATCAGTCCCTAACCCTCAAGGGGCATACAATCTAAAGTCCCTAACTCACATTCATACATACACATACTAGGGACAATTTAGAGAGGATCCAATTAACCTACCAGCATGTCTTTGGAGTGTGGGAGGAAACTGGAGTACCCGGAGGAAACCCATGCAGGCATAGGGAAAACATGCAAACTCCAGGCAGGTGGTGCCATATTTGGGATTCAAACCAACTTGAACACATTGAGCAGGCATTCCTACACTATTACAGCTCCCTGTTAAGCAGAGAGCTAGGTTAGATTTCACTAGCAGTTCTCCAGTTAAACAGATGAACAAACTATATTACACTAACTACCAATCCTAGCACCGAACTAAGAGGTTGCTACACTCACCCCCTCCCCCCCAAAAAAAAATAGACCATGTCTTCTTTGGCCTGGGGAGCCATCCTCATGAAAACTTTGAACAAAAACTTGAAAGGGGAAAAAGGGAGATAACAAATATACAGAGACAATGTGGCCAATAAATAAAAATAAATTAACAGTGCAAAAATATAGCATCTGCTTTACAAATATTTACATAAGTGTTTAGGTAGAGAAGTTATCCCACCTATCACATGTGTACACTTAAGACAGGCTGCTAGAAAAACCTTTGTTATCCTTCGTAACCGTATATTCACACTGTATTAACTCCTGTACCACTGTCTTTATACCCCAATGTGTATAAATTACCCAAACTGTCGACTATGTGTGCAGGTTACTTACATTCCACCAACAAAGAAATTTGTGAAAAGAGATTCACAAGAAAGCGGCTACATTATGGACAGAATGCGATACTATGGGCCTTTTACATACTTACATTCCACCCCTTGTGTAACTTCAGACCAGGCAAAGCTTCAAAAGCTTTACTTACTGTAAATAACATGAAATGACAGTCAAAGGTAACAATCTTTCTCCAAAGTAATCCCTAACTTATTCTTGTGGCTGCCCCGTGTATCTGCACAGGAAAGAGTCCATTTTTGGCAGATGGTGTTAGTATCAAGGATTGGCATCTTCAATGCAAAGTGCAGGTATTAGCAATCCCTCTATGCTGAGGAAAGATCCTGAAGTGTTTTAAACTTCTTCTGGTGCCCAGGATCATTGCCAGAAGCCTTGGAAGGTGCAGACAATTTGGGAGGCATCTTACGTCTCTTGTTTTCACTCAGCAAAACACTCACGTGGTAAGCAGGAAAAGCCCACGAACGATTAAGGCCGCAAATACTGAACCGCAAATTCAGGGGAGAATGCTGTATAAGGTACAACAAAGAATATACCGAAAAAGGGTAAAGAGTATAAAGTACAATGTACATTATACATAGAAGCAGTAAGAGGTATAATTTATAACACAGACTATAGATAAAAGGGACAAGAGTTTAATGTACAGCAAAGACAATGTGGAGAAGGGGCCAGAAGAAAAATATACAGTTCAGAATAGAAAGTTCAGTTTTTTCTGTCTTAAGGTTTTTTCGTTTGTGATTAAGCACTGAAAAATATGTGAGCCAAAAACATGTTGAGCGTGTGTCGTCTAATGTTCTTCTCAGTATTGTGTGTTTTTTACATGTGTTGTGCTCTGGCCAGAGTGTATTACTTCTCTGGCACAATATTTGGTCTGAGTTTACTCTGTGGTAAAAGTGGATGCCCGGTTGGGATCTATCTATATATTTGTCTGTCTATTTTCTATGGATCAAGGATAAAAGGGTGATTGGCTGTAAAGCTGATACTCCGGGCAAAAAGGTCCTGCTGTCTATCCTCTTTAAAGGGGTATACCTTCTTCCCCGTTTTACAGTCGAGACTGGGCACGCTGACGGGACAGCAGTGCAGAGTTCCAACTCTTCGTTTCCGAAATCTAAGAAGCGATCTAACTCTTTACACAACGATCAACTTAGGAGAGGGATCAGCCAAAAGGGATCAGCCGCTAAGAGACATACTTGCAAACAGTATAAAAGCTCCATAAGCCCTTCATATCAAAGAATCACAATTTGTTGAGAAGAGGTCAGAAGTGTAATGTGAAGCATGGCGTTTTAATGTAAAATAAAGACTATACAGAAAAAAGGTCAGGAGTACAACGTACAACATACACTATACAGAGAATGGGTCAGAAGTATAATGTACAGTGTAACATACACTATACAAAGAAAAGAGAGGAGTTTAATGCACAGCATAGACAATGCAGAGAAGGGGCCAGGAGTAACATATACTGTTTAGAGTACACAGTGTTTGTCAGTCTTAAGTTTTTTACTTTGATTGTGAATAAGCAATGAAAAATGTGTGAGCCAAAAACATGTTGAGCATGTGTCGTCTAATGTTCTTGTCAGTATTGTGTGTTTTTTAAATGTGTTGTGCTCTGGCCAGAGTGGATTACTTCTCTGGCACATTATTTGCTCTGAGTTTACTCTGTGGTAAAAGCAGATGCCCGGTTGGGATCTATCTATCTATATATTTGTCTGTCTATTTTTCTATGGATCAAGGATAAAAGGGTGATTGGCTGTAAAGCTGATACTCCGGGCAAAAAGGTCCTGCTGTCTATCCTCTGTAAAGGGGTATACCTTCTTTTCCGTTTTACAGTCGAGACTGGGCACGCTGACGGGACAGCAGTGCAGAGTTCCAACTCTTCGTTTCCAAACTCTAAGAAACGATCTACCTCTTTACACAGCGATCGACCTAGGAAAGGGATCAGCAGAGAAAGAAAGATCAGCCGCTAAGAGATGTACTTGCGAACAGTATAGAACAGCAATGGGCAAACTACGGCCCGGCGGACCTTTTAATCCGGCCCGCGGAGCTAGGCTCCTCTCACAGTCTGCCCTGAAGTCCCCAAGTCCCCCCTGTGTCAATTCACTTACCTTTGCTCCGCGCGTTCCTCTCGCCGTGTCCCGCGCCGTTCCGGTGTAGCATGAAAATCTGTCTCCTATGAGGATCTGTCCCCCTCGACGTATCTGCGCATGTGCCGGAGATAGCCGATTGGCTGCTAATGCCTGAAACTGGCACATGCGCAGATACGTCGAGCGGGACAGATCCTCATAGGAGACAGATTTCATGCTACACCAGAACGGCGCGGGACACGGCGAGAGGAACGCGCGGAGCAAAGGTAAGTGAATTGACACAGGGGGGACTTGGGGACTTAATATGGGGGATGAATTAATATGGGGAATGAATTACTATATGGGGGATGAATTACTATGGGGGATGAATTAATATGGGGGATGAATTACTATGGGGGATGAATTACTATATCGGGATGAATTACTATGGGGGATGAATTACTATATGGGGGATGAATTACTATGGGGGATGAATTACTATGGGGGATGAATTACTATATGGGGGATGAATTACTATGGGGGATGAATTACTATATGGGGGATGAATTACTATGGGGGATGAATTACTATATGGGGGATGAATTAATATGGGGGATGAATTACTATATGGGGGATGAATTACTATATGGGGGATGAATTACTATAGGGGGGATGAATTAATATGGGGGATGAATTACTATATGGGGGATGAATTACTATATGGGGGATGAATTACTATGGGGGATGAATTACTATATGGGGGATGAATTACTATGGGGGATGAATTACTATATGGGGGATGAATTACTATGGGGGATGAATTACTATATGGGGGATGAATTACAAAATGGGGGATGAATTACTATATGGGGGATGAATTACTATGGGGGATGAATTACTATAGGGGGGATGAATTACTATAGGGGGGATGAATTACTATGGGGGCTGAATTACTATAGGGGGGATGAATTACTATGGGGGATGAATTACTATATGGGGGATGAATTACTATATGGGGGATGAATTACTATGGGGGATGAATTACTATGGGGGATGAATTACTATATGGGGGATGAATTACTATATGGGGGATTAATTACTATGCTTACTATGGAGGAATATTACTATACTTACTATGGATGACACATACACATAATTCATCTACTCTTGGTCCGGCCCCCGGGTCCAATATATGAACCCATTGCGGCCCTCAAGTCAAAAAGTTTGCCCACCCCTGGTATAGAAGCTCCATAAGCCCTTCATATCAAAGAACCACAATTTGTTGAGAAGAGGTCAGAAGTGTAATGTGAAGCATAGCGTTTTAATGTACAATGAAGACAATACAGAAAAAAAGGTCAGGAGTACAACGTACAACATACACTATACAGAGAATGGGTCAAAATTATAATGTACAGTGTAACATACACTATACAAAGAAAAGAGAAAAGTTTAATGCACAGCATAGACAATGCAGAGAAGGGGCCAGGAGTAACATATACTGTTTAAAGCACACAGTTAGTGTTTGTCGGTCTTAAGTTTTTTACTTTGATTGTGAATAAGCAATGAAAAATATGTGAGCCAAAAACATGTTGAGCATGTGTCGTCTAATGTTCTTGTCAGTAGTGTGTGTTTTTTAAATGTGTTGTGCTCTGGCCAGAGTGGATTACTTCTCTAGCACATTATTTGGTCTGAGTTTACTCTGGGGTAAAAGCGGGTTTGCCCGGTTGGGATCTATCTATCTATATATTTGTCTGTCTATTTTTCTATGGATCAAGGATAAAACGGGTGATTGGCTGTAAAGCTGATACTCCGGGCAAAAAGGTCCTGCTGTCTATCCTCCGTAAAGGGGTATACCTTCTTCCCCGTTTTACAGTCGAGACTGGGCACGCCGACGGGACAGCAGTGCAGAGTTCAAACTCTTCGTTTCCGAACTCTAAGAAACGATCTACCTCTTTACACAGCGATCGACCTAGGAAAGGGATCAGCCAAGAAAGAAGGATCAGCCGCTAAGAGACGTACTTGCGAACAGTATAGAAGCTCCATAAGCCCTTCATATCAAAGAATCACAATTTGTTGAGAAGAGGTCAAAAGTGTAATGTGAAGCATAGCGTTTTAATGTACAATAAAGACTATACAGAAAAAAAGGTCAGGAGTACAACGTACAACATACACTATACAGAGAATGGGTCAAAAGTATAATGTACAGTGTAACATACACTATACAAAGAAAAGAGAAAGTTTAATGCACAGCATAGACAATGCAAAGAAGGGCCAGGAGTAACATATACTGTTTAGAGAACAAAGTGTTTGTCAGTCTTAAGTTTTTTACTTTGATTGTGAATAAGCAATGAAAAATATGTGAGCTAAAAACATGTTGAGCATGTGTCGTCTAATGTTCTTGTCAGTATTGTGTGTTTCTTAAATGTGTTGTGCTCTGGCCAGAGTGGATTACTTCTCTAGCACATTATTTGGTCTGAGTTTACTCTGGGGTAAAAGCGGGTTTGCCCGGTTGGGATCTATCTATATATTTGTCTATTTTTCTATGGATCAAGGATAAAACGGGTGATTGGCTGTAAAGCTGATAATCCGTGCAAAAAGGTCCTGCTGTCTATCCTCCGTAAAGGGGTATACCTTTTTCCCCGTTTTACAGTCGAGACTGGGCACGCCGACGGGACAGCAGTGCAGAGTTCCAACTCTTCGTTTCCGAAATCTAAGAAACAATCTACCTCTTTACACAGCGATCGACCTAGGAAAGGGATCAGCCAAGAAAGAAGGATCAGCCGCTAAGAGATGTACTTGCAAACAGTATAGAAGCTCCATAAGCCCTTCATATCAAAGAACCACAATTTGTTGAGAAGAGGTCAGAAGTGTAATGTGAAGCATAGCGTTTTAATGTACAATGAAGACAATACAGAAAAAAAGGTCAGGAGTACAACGTACAACATACACTATACAGAGAATGGGTTAAAAGTATAATGTACAGTGTAACATACACTATACAAAGAAAAGAGAAAAGTTTAATGCACAGCATAGACAATGCAGAGAAGGGGCCAGGAGTAACATATACTGTTTAAAGTACACAGTTAGTGTTTGTCGGTCTTAAGTTTTTTCTTTGATTGTGAATAAGCAATGAAAAATATGTGAGCCAAAAACATGTTGAGCATGTGTCTTCTAATGTTCTTGTCAGTATTGTGTGTTTCTTAAATGTGTTGTGCTCTGGCCAGAGTGGATTACTTCTCTAGCACATTATTTGGTCTGAGTTTACTCTGGGGTAAAAGCGGGTTTGCCCGGTTGGGATCTATCTATCTATATATTTGTCTGTCTATTTTTCTATGGATCAAGGATAAAACGGGTGATTGGCTGTAAAGCTGATACTCCGGGCAAAAAGGTCCTGCTGTCTATCCTCCGTAAAGGGGTATATCTTCTTCCCCGTTTTACAGTCGAGACTGGGCACGCCAACGGGACAGAAGTGCAGAGTTCCAACTCTTCGTTTCCGAACTCTAAGAAACGAACTACCTCTTTACACAGCGATCGACCTAGGAAAGGGATCAGCCAAGAAAGAAGGATCAGCCGCTAAGAGATGTACTTGTGAACAGTATAGAAGCTCCATAAGCCCTTCATATCAAAGAACCACAATTTGTTGAGAAGAGGTCAGAAGTGTAATGTGAAGCATAGCATTTTAATGTACAATGAAGACAATACAGAAAAAAAGGTCAGGAGTACAACGTACAACATACACTATACAGAGAATGGGTTAAAAGTATAATGTACAGTGTAACATACACTATACAAAGAAAAGAGAAAAGTTTAATGCACAGCATAGACAATGCAGAGAAGGGGCCAGGAGTAACATATACTGTTTAAAGTACACAGTTAGTGTTTGTCGGTCTTAAGTTTTTTACTTTGATTGTGAATAAGCAATGAAAAATATGTGAGCCAAAAACATGTTGAGCATGTGTCGTCTAATGTTCTTGTCCGTATTGTGTGTTTCTTAAATGTGTTGTGCTCTGGCCAGAGTGGATTACTTCTCTAGCACATTATTTGGTCTGAGTTTACTCTGGGGTAAAAGCGGGTTTGCCCGGTTGGGATCTATCTATTTATATATTTGTCTGTCTATTTTTCTATGGATCAAAGATAAAACGGGTGATTGGCTGTAAAGCTGATACTCCGGGCAAAAAGGTCCTGCTGTCTATCCTCCGTAAAGGGATATACCTTCTTCCCCGTTTTACAGTCGAGACTGGGCACGCCGACGGGACAGCAGTGCAGAATTCCAACTCTTCGTTTCCGAACTCTAAGAAACGATCTACCTCTTTACACAGCGATTGACCTAGGAAAGGGATCAGCCAAGAAAGAAGGATCAGCCGCTAAGAGATGTACTTGCGAACAGTATAGAAGCTCCATAAGCCCTTCATATCAAAGAACCACAATTTGTTGAGAAGAGGTCAGAAGTGTAATGTGAAGCATAGCGTTTTATTGTAAAATGAAGACAATACAGAAAAAAAGGTCAGGAGTACAACGCACAACATACACTATACAGTACACTATACAGAGAATGGGTCAAAATTATAATGTACAGTGTAACATACACTATACAAAGAAAAGAGAAAAGTTTAATGCACAGCAAAGACAATGCAGAGAAGGGGCCAGGAGTAACATATACTGTTTTAAGTACACAGTTAGTGTTTGTCGGTCTTAAGTTTTTTACTTTGATTGTGAATAAGCAATGAAAAATATGTGACCCAAAAACATGTTGAGCATGTGTCGTCTAATGTTCTTGTCAGTAGTGTGTGTTTTTTAAATGTGTTGTGCTCTGGCCAGAGTGGATTACTTCTCTGGCACATTATTTGGTCTGAGTTTACTCTGGGGTAAAAGCGGGTTTGCCCGGTTGGGATCTATCTATCTATATATTTGTCTGTCTATTTTTCTATGGATCAAGGATAAAACGGGTGATTGGCTGTAAAGCTGATACTCCGGGCAAAAAGGTCCTGCTGTCTATCCTCCGTAAAGGGGTATACCTTCTTCCCCGTTTTACAGTCGAGACTGGGCACGCCGACGGGACAGCAGTGCAGAGTTCCAACTCTTCGTTTCCGAACTCTAAGAAACGATCTACCTCTTTACACAGCAATCGACCTAGGAAAGGGATCAGCCAAGAAAGAAGGATCAGCCGCTAAGAGATGTACTTGCGAACAGTATAGAAGCTCCATAAGCCCTTCATATAAAAGAACCACAATTTGTTGAGAAGAGGTCAGAAGTGTAATGTGAAGCATAGCGTTTTAATGTACAATGAAGACAATACAGAAAAAAAGGTCAGGAGTACAACGTACAACATACACTATACAGAGAATGGGTTAAAAGTATAATGTACAGTGTAACATACACTATACAAAGAAAAGAGAAAAGTTTAATGCACAGCATAGACAATGCAGAGAAGGGTCCAGGAGTAACATATACTGTTTAAAGTACACAGTTAGTGTTTGTTGGTCTTAAGTTTTTTACTTTGATGGTGAATAAGCAATGAAAAATATGTGAGCCAAAAAACATGTTGAGCGTGGGGCGTCTAATGTTCTTGTCAGTAGTGTGTGTTTTTTAAATGTGTTCTGCTCTGACCAGAGTGGATTACTTCTCTGGCACATTATTTGGTCTGAGTTTACTCTGGGGTAAAAGCGGGTTTGCCCGGTTGGGATCTATCTATCTATATATTTGTCTGTCTATTTTTCTATGGATCAAGGATAAAACGGGTGATTGGCTGTAAAGCTGATACTCCGGGCAAAAAGGTCCTGCTGTCTATCCTCCGTAAAGGGGTATACCTTCTTCCCCGTTTTACAGTCGAGACTGGGCACGCCGACGGGACAGCAGTGCAGAGTTCCAACTCTTCGTTTCCGAACTCTAAGAAATGATCTACCTCTTTACACAGCGATCGACCTAGGAAAGGGATCAGCCAAGAAAGAAGGATCAGCCGCTAAGAGATGTACTTGCGAACAGTATAGAAGCTCCATAAGCCCTTCATATCAAAGAACCACAATTTGTTGAGAAGAGGTCAGAAGTGTAATGTGAAGCATAGCGTTTTATTGTACAATGAAGACAATACAGAAAAAAAGGTCAGGAGTACAACGTACAACATACACTATACAGAGAATGGGTCAAAATTATAATGTACAGTGTAACATACACTATACAAAGAAAAGAGAAAAGTTTAATGCACAGCATAGACAATGCAGAGAAGGGGCCAGGAGTAACATATACTGTTTTAAGTACACAGTTAGTGTTTGTCGGTCTTAAGTTTTTTACTTTGATTGTGAATAAGCAATGAAAAATATGTGACCCAAAAACATGTTGAGCATGTGTCGTCTAATGTTCTTGTCAGTAGTGTGTGTTATTTAAATGTGTTGTGCTCTGGCCAGAGTGGATTACTTCTCTGGCACATTATTTGGTCTGAGTTTACTCTGGGGTAAAAGCGGGTTTGCCTGGTTGGGATCTATCTATCTATATATTTGTCTGTCTATTTTTCTATGGATCAAGGATAGAGATGAGCGAATCGAACCAGGCGAACCGGAATTCGAGTCGAATTTCAGGAAATATTCGATTCGCGTCGAATCCAAAATTTTGCCTACTTCGGGTGCGTGAATCAACATTTCCCGATCAGCCGGCAAAAGTGTCCCTGCAGTGAGCTCCGCTATTTCTGACAGTTCTCTGACAGAAGGAACACATGTTTAGCGGTTGAAACATTGTATCTATTAGTTTACATTTAGGATACAGATGTTTCAACCGCTGTACATGTGAAGAAGCTGTGAGAGAACTGTCAGAAATAGAGGAACTCTGCACATACACTTTTTGCCGGCTTGGAATTATTCTTCTTTTCATCCTACTTCTTCTTCTTCTTCTTCATCCTCATCTTCAGAAGAAGAGGATGAGGATGAAGAAGAAGAAGAAGTAGGATGAAAAGAAGAATAATTCCAAGCCGGCAAAAAGTGTATGTGCAGAGTTCCTCTATTTCTGACAGTTCTCTGACAGCTTCTTCACATGTACAGCGGTTGAAACATCTGTATCCTAAATGGAAACTAATAGATACAATTTGTATCTATTAGTTTCCATTTAGGATACAGATGTTTCAACCGCTGTACATGTGAAGAAGCTGTCAGAGAACTGTCAGAAATAGAGGAACACTGCACATACACTTTTTGCCGGCTTGGAATTATTCTTCTTTTCATCCTACTTCTTCTTCTTCATCCTCATCCTCTTCTTCTGAGGATGAGGATGAAGAAGAAGAAGAAGAAGAAGAAGAAGTAGGATGAAAAGAAGAATAATTCCAAGCCGGCAAAAAGTGTATGTGCAGAGTTCCTCTATTCTGCAGATACACTTAGAGGAGCTCTGCAGATACACTTAGAGGAGCTCTGCACATACACTTTTTGCCGGCTTGGAATTAATCTTATTTTCATCCTACTTCTTCTTCTTCTTCTTCATCCTCATCCTCAGAAGAAGAAGAAGAGGATGAGGATGAAGAAGAAGAAGAAGAAGTAGGATGAAAATAAGAATAATTCCAAGCCGGCAAAAAGTGTATGTGCAGAGTTCCTCTATTCTGCAGATACACTTAGAGGAGCTCTGCAGATACACTTAGAGGAGCTCTGCAGATACACTTAGAGGAGCTCTGCACATACACTTTTTACCGGCTTGGAATTAATCTTATTTTCATCCTACTTCTTCTTCTTCTTCTTCATCCTCATCCTCAGAAGAAGAAGAAGAGGATGAGGATGAAGAAGAAGTAGGATGAAAATAAGAATAATTCCAAGCCGGTAAAAAGTGTATGTGCAGAGCTCCTCTAAGTGTATCTGCAGAGCTCCTCTAAGTGTATCTGCAGAATAGAGGAACTCTGCACATACACTTTTTGCCGGAAACCGCTGTATGGAGGGAATGTCCCAGAACTGTCAGAAATAGACTATTTATGACAGTTCTGGGACATTCCTTCCATACAGCGGTTGAAACATTGTATCTATTTGTTTCCATAAATGGATCCATTTATGGAAACAAATAGATACAATGTTTCAACCGCTGTATGGAAGGACAGTCCCAGAACTGTCATAAATAGTCTATTTCTGACAGTTCTGGGACATTCACTCCATACAGCGGTTGAAACATTGTATCTATTTTTTTCCATAAATGACATTCTGCAAATACACTTAGAGGAGCGCTGCAGATACACTTTTTGCCGGCTTGGAATTAATCTTATTTTCATCCTACTTCTTCTTCTTCATCCTCATCCTCATAAGAAGAAGAAGAAGAAGTAGGATGAAAATAAGAATAATTCCAAGCCGGCAAAAAGTGTATCTGCAGCGCTCCTCTAAGTGTATCTGCAGAATGTCATTTATGGAAAAAAATAGATACAATGTTTCAACCGCTGTATGGAGTGAATGTCCCAGAACTGTCAGAAATAGACTATTTCTGACAGTTCTGGGACATTCACTCCATACAGCGGTTTCAACCGCTGTATGGAGGGAATGTCATAGAACTGTCAGAAATAGACTATTAATGACAGTTCTGGGACTGTCCTTCCATACAGCGGTTGAAACATTGTATCTATTTGTTTCCATAAATGGATCCATTTATGGAAACAAATAGATACAATGTTTCAACCGCTGTATGGAAGGACAGTCCCAGAACTGTCATTAATAGTCTATTTCTGACAGTTCTATGACATTCCCTTCATACAGCGGTTGAAACCGCTGTATGGAGTGATTGTCCCAGAACTGTCAGAAATAGACTATTTCTGACAGTTCTGGGACATTCACTCCATACAGCGGTTTCAACCGCTGTATGGAGGGAATGTCATAGAACTGTCAGAAATAGACTATTAATGACAGTTCTGGGACTGTCCTTCCATACAGCGGTTGAAACATTGTATCTATTTGTTTCCATAAATGGATCCATTTATGGAAACAAATAGATACAATGTTTCAACCGCTGTATGGAAGGACAGTCCCACAACTGTCATTAATAGTCTATTTCTGACAGTTCTATGACATTCCCTCCATACAGCGGTTGAAACCGCTGTATGGAGTGAATGTCCCAGAACTGTCAGAAATAGACTATTTCTGACAGTTCTGGGACATTCACTCCATACAGCGGTTGAAACATTGTATCTATTTTTTTCCATAAATGACATTCTGCAAATACACTTAGAGGAGCGCTGCAGATACACTTTTTGCCGGCTTGGAATTAATCTTATTTTCATCCTACTTCTTCTTCTTCATCCTCATCCTCATAAGAAGAAGAAGAAGAAGTAGGATGAAAATAAGAATAATTCCAAGCCGGCAAAAAGTGTATCTGCAGCGCTCCTCTAAGTGTATCTGCAGAATGTCATTTATGAAAAAAAATAGATACAATGTTTCAACCGCTGTATGGAGTGAATGTCCCAGAACTGTCAGAAATAGACTATTTCTGACAGTTCTGGGACATTCACTCCATACAGCGGTTTCAACCGCTGTATGGAGGGAATGTCATAGAACTGTCAGAAATAGACTATTAATGACAGTTCTGGGACTGTCCTTCCATACAGCGGTTGAAACATTGTATCTATTTGTTTCCATAAATGGATCCATTTATGGAAACAAATAGATACAATGTTTCAACCGCTGTATGGAAGGAATGTCCCAGAACTGTCATAAATAGTCTATTTCTGACAGTTCTATGACATTCCCTCCATACAGCGGTTGAAACCGCTGTATGGAGTGAATGTCCCAGAACTGTCAGAAATAGACTATTTATGACAGTTCTGGGACATTCCCTCCATACAGCGGTTGAAACCGCTGTATGGAGTGAATGTCCCAGAACTGTCAGAAATAGACTATTTATGACAGTTCTGGGACATTCCTTCCATACAGCGGTTGAAACATTGTATCTATTTGTTTCCATAAATGGATCCATTTATGGAAACAAATAGATACAATGTTTCAACCGCTGTATGGAAGGAATGTCCCAGAACTGTCATAAATAGTCTATTTCTGACAGTTCTATGACATTCCCTCCATACAGAGGTTGAAACCGCTGTATGGAGTGAATGTCCCAGAACTGTCAGAAATAGACTATTTATGACAGTTCTGGGACATTCCCTCCATACAGCGGTTGAAACCGCTGTATGGAGTGAATGTCCCAGAACTGTCAGAAATAGACTATTTATGACAGTTCTGGGACATTCCTTCCATACAGCGGTTGAAACATTGTATCTATTTGTTTCCATAAATGGATCCATTTATGGAAACAAATAGATACAATGTTTCAACCGCTGTATGGAAGGAATGTCCGAGAACTGTCATAAATAGTCTATTTCTGACAGTTCTATGACATTCCCTCCATACAGCGGTTGAAACCGCTGTATGGAGTGAATGTCCCAGAACTGTCAGAAATAGACAGAAACTGTCACAGAACTGTCCTTCTTCTCATCCTTCTCCTTCTTCTCATCCTTCTTCTCATCCTTCTTCTCATCCTTCTCCTTCTTCTCATCCTTCTCCTTCCTCTCATCCTTCTCCTTCTTCTCATCCTTCTTCTCATCCTTCTCCTTCTTCTCATCCTTCTCCTTCTCCTTCTTCTCATCCTTCTCCTTCTCCTTCTTCTCATCCTTCTCCTTCTTCTCATCCTTCTCCTTCTCCTTCTTCTCATCCTTCTCCTTCTCCATCTTCT
The DNA here is from genome assembly GCF_062004578.1 of Staurois parvus. Lineage (NCBI taxonomy): Eukaryota > Metazoa > Chordata > Amphibia > Anura > Ranidae > Staurois > Staurois parvus. The sequence goes on along the minus strand of NW_028317920.1, from coordinate 3,524,493 downwards.
CATCCTTCTCCTTCTCCATCTTCTCATCCTTCTCCTTCTTCTCATCCTTCTCCTTCTGCTTCTCCTTCTCCTTCTCCTTCTTCTCATCCTTCTCCTTCTTCTCATCCTTTTCCTTCTTCTCATCCTTCTCCTTCTCCTTCTCCTCATCCTTCTCCTTCTCCTTCTTCTCATCCTTCTTCTCATCCTTCTCCTTCTCCTTCTTCTCATCCTTCTCCTTCTCCTTCTCCTTCTTCTCATCCTTCTCCTTCTTCTCATCCTTCTCCTTCTTCTCATCCTTCTCCTTCTCCATCTTCTCATCCTTCTCCTTCTCCTTCTTCTCATCCTTCTCCTTCTTCTCATCCTTCTCCTTCTCCTTCTTCTCATCCTTCTCCTTCTTCTCATCCTTCTCCTTCTTCTCATCCTTCTCCTTCTCCTCATCCTTCTCCTTCTTCTCATCCTTCTCCTTCTCCTTCTTCTCATCCTTCTCCTTCTCCTTCTTCTCATCCTTCTCCTTCTTCTCATCCTTCTCCTTCTTCTCATCCTTCTCCTTCTTCTCATCCTTCTCCTTCTTCTCATCCTACTCCTTCTCCTTCTTCTCATCCTTCTCCTTCTTCTCATCCTTCTCCTTCTCCTTCTTCTCATCCTTCTCCTTCTTCTCATCCTTCTCCTTCTCCATCTTCTCATCCTTCTCCTTCTTCTCATCCTTCTCCTTCTCCTTCTTCTCATCCTTCTCCTTCTCCTTCTCCTTCTTCTCATCCTTCTCCTTCTCCTTCTTCTCATCCTTCTCCTTCTTCTCATCCTTCTCCTTCTTCTCATCCTTCTCCTTCTCCTCATCCTTCTCCTTCTTCTCATCCTTCTCCTTCTCCTTCTTCTCATCCTTCTCCTTCTCCTTCTTCTCATCCTTCTCCTTCTCCATCTTCTCATCCTTCTCCTTCTTCTCATCCTTCTCCTTCTCCTTCTTCTCATCCTTCTCCTTCTTCTCATCCTTCTCCTTCTCCTTCTTCTCATCCTTCTCCTTCTTCTCATCCTTCTCCTTCTTCTCATCCTTCTCCTTCTTCTCATCCTTCTCCTTCTCCTTCTTCTCATCCTTCTCCTTCTCCTTCTTCTCATCCTTCTCCTTCTCCTTCTTCTCATCCTTCTCCTTCTTCTCATCCTTCTCCTTCTCCTTCTTCTCATCCTTCTCCTTCTCCTTCTTCTCATCCTTCTCCTTCTCCATCTTCTCATCCTTCTCCTTCTCCTTCTTCTCATCCTTCTCCTTCTCCTTCTCCTTCTTCTCATCCTTCTCCTTCTTCTCATCCTTCTCCTTCTCCTTCTTCTCATCCTTCTCTTTCTCCTTCTCCTTCTTCTCATCCTTCTCCTTTTTCTCATCCTTCTCCTTCTCCTTCTTCTCATCCTTCTCCTTCTCCTTCCTCATCTCCAAGGGCATTTAAATTAAAGGTACAGTGTTCTGCACTAATTTAAAGGCTCTCTGAAGCCTAGAAACCCTTTTTATAAGTCATCTTCGTAGCGGAGAAATTCGCATCGAATCGAATTTCAGACTGGAATTCGCCGAATCAGCCGAATCGAATTTTTCAATTCTTCGCTCATCTCTAATCAAGGATAAAACGGGTGATTGGCTGTAAAGCTGATACTCCGGGCAAAAAGGTCCTGCTGTCTATCCTCCGTAAAGGGGTATACCTTCTTCCCCGTTTTACAGTCGAGACTGGGCACACCGACGGGACAGCAGTGCAGAGTTCCAACTCTTCGTTTCCGAACTCTAAGAAACGATCTACCTCTTTACACAGCAATCGACCTAGGAAAGGGATCAGCCAAGAAAGAAGGATCAGCCGCTATGAGATGTACTTGCGAACAGTATAGAAGCTCCATAAGCCCTTCATATCAAAGAACCACAATTTGTTGAGAAGAGGTCAGAAGTGTAATGTGAAGCATAGCATTTTAATGTACAATGAAGACAATACAGAAAAAAAGGTCAGGAGTACAACGTACAACATACACTATACAGAGTATGGTTTAAAAGTATAATGTACAGTGTAACATACACTATACAAAGAAAAGAGAAAAGTTTAATGCACAGCATAGACAATGCAGAGAAGGGGCCAGGAGTAACATATACTGTTTAAAGTACACAGTTAGTGTTTGTCGGTCTTAAGTTTTTTACTTTGATTGTGAATAAGCAATGAAAAATATGTGAGCCAAAAACATGTTGAGTATGTGTCGTCTAATGTTCTTGTCAGTATTGTGTATTTCTTAAATGTGTTGTGCTCTGGCCAGAGTGGATTACTTCTCTAGCACATTATTTGGTCTGAGTTTACTCTGGGGTAACAGCGAGTTTGCCCGGTTGGGATCTATCTATATATTTGTCTGTCTATTTTTCTATGGATCAAGGATAAAACGGGTGATTGGCTGTAAAGCTGACACTCCAGGCAAAAAGGTCCTGCTGTCTATCCTCCGTAAAGGGGTATACCTTCTTCCCCATTTTACAGTCGAGACTGGGCACGCCGACGGGACAGCAGTGCAGAGTTCCAACTCTTCGTTTCCGAACTCTAAGAAACGATCTACCTCTTTACACAGCGATCGACCTAGGAAAGGGATCAGCCAAGAAAGAAGGATCAGCCGCTAAGAGATGTACTTGCGAACAGTATAGAAGCTCCATAAGCCCTTCATATCAAAGAACCACAATTTGTTGAGAAGAGGTCAGAAGTGTAATGTGAAGCATAGCGTTTTAATGTACAATGAAGACAATACAGAAAAAAAGGTCAGGAGTACAACGTACAACATACACTATACAGAGAATGGGTCAAAAGTATAATATACAGTGTAACATACACTATACAAAGAAAAGAGAAAAGTTTAATGCACAGCATAGACAATGCAGAGAAGGGGCCAGGAGTAACATATACTGTTTAAAGTACACAGTTAGTGTTTGTCTGTCTTAAGTTTTTTACTTTGATTGTGAATACGCAATGAAAAATATGTGAGCCAAAAACATGTTGAGCATGTGTCGTCAAATGTTCTTGTCAGTAGTGTGTGTTTTTTAAATGTGTTGTGCTCTGACCAGAGTGGATTACTTCTCTGGCACATTATTTGGTCTGAGTTTACTCTGGAGTAAAAGCGGGTTTGCCCGGTTGGGATCTATCTATATATTTGTCTGTCTATTTTTCTATGGATCAAGGATAAAACGGGTGATTGGCTGTAAAGCTGATACTCCGGGCAAAAAGGTCCTGCTGTCTATCCCCCGTAAAGGGGTATACCTTCTTCCCCGTTTTACAGTCGAGACTGGGCACGCCGACGGGACAGCAGTGCAGAGTTCCAACTCTTCGTTTCCGAACTCTAAGAAACGATCTACCTCTTTACACAGCGATTGACCTAGGAAAGGGATCAGCCAAGAAAGAAGGATCAGCCGCTAAGAGATGTACTTGCGAACAGTATAGAAGCTCCATAAGCCCTTCATATCAAAGAACCACAATTTGTTGAGAAGAGGTCAGAAGTGTAATGTGAAGCATAGCGTTTTATTGTACAATGAAGACAATACAGAAAAAAAGGTCAGGAGTACAACATACAACATACACTATACAGAGAATGGGTCAAAATTATAATGTACAGTGTAACATACACTATACAAAGAAAAGAGAAAAGTTTAATGCACAGCATAGACAATGCAGAGAAGGGGCCAGGAGTAACATATACTGTTTTAAGTATACAGTTAGTGTTTGTCGGTCTTAAGTTTTTTACTTTGATTGTGAATAAGCAATGAAAAATATGTGACCCAAAAACATGTTGAGCATGTGTCGTCTAATGTTCTTGTCAGTAGTGTGTGTTTTTTAAATGTGTTGTGCTCTGGCCAGAGTGGATTACTTCTCTGGCACATTATTTGGTCTGAGTTTACTCTGGGGTAAAAGCGGGTTTGCCCGGTTGGGATCTATCTATCTATATATTTGTCTGTCTATTTTTCTATGGATCAAGGATAAAACGGGTGATTGGCTGTAAAGCTGATACTCCGGGCAAAAAGGTCCTGCTGTCTATCCTCCGTAAAGGGGTATACCTTCTTCCCCGTTTTACAGTCGAGACTGGGCACGCCGACGGGACAGCAGTGCAGAGTTCCAACTCTTCGTTTCCGAACTCTAAGAAACGATCTACCTCTTTACACAGCAATCGACCTAGGAAAGGGATCAGCCAAGAAAGAAGGATCAGCCGCTAAGAGATGTACTTGCGAACAGTATAGAAGCTCCATAAGCCCTTCATATAAAAGAACCACAATTTGTTGAGAAAAGGTCAGAAGTGTAATGTGAAGCATAGTGTTTTAATGTACAATGAAGACAATACAGAAAAAAAGGTCAGGAGTACAACGTACAACATACACTATACAGAGAATGGGTTAAAAGTATAATGTACAGTGTAACATACACTATACAAAGAAAAGAGAAAAGTTTAATGCACAGCATAGACAATGCAGAGAAGGGGCCAGGAGTAACATATACTGTTTAAAGTACACAGTTAGTGTTTGTTGGTCTTAAGTTTTTTACTTTGATGGTGAATAAGCAATGAAAAATATGTGAGCCAAAAACATGTTGAGCATGTGTCGTCTAATGTTCTTGTCAGTAGTGTGTGTTTTTTAAATGTGTTCTGCTCTGACCAGAGTGGATTACTTCTCTGGCACATTATTTGGTCTGAGTTTACTCTGGGGTAAAAGCGGGTTTGCCCGGTTGGGATCTATCTATCTATATATTTGTCTGTCTATTTTTCTATGGATCAAGGATAAAACGGGTGATTGGCTGTAAAGCTGATACTCCGGGCAAAAAGGTCCTGCTGTCTATCCTCCGTAAAGGGTTATACCTTCTTCCCCGTTTTACAGTCGAGACTGGGCACGCCGACGGGACAGCAGTGCAGAGTTCCAACTCTTCGTTTCCGAACTCTAAGAAACGATCTACCTCTTTACACAGCGATCGACCTAGGAAAGGGATCAGCCAAGAAAGAAGGATCAGCCGCTAAGAGATGTACTTGCGAACAGTATAGAAGCTCCATAAGCCCTTCATATCAAAGAACCACAATTTGTTGAGAAGAGGTCAGAAGTGTAATGTGAAGCATAGCGTTTTATTGTACAATGAAGACAATACAGAAAAAAAGGTCAGGAGTACAACGTACAACATACACTATACAGAGAATGGGTCAAAATTATAATGTACAGTGTAACATACACTATACAAAGAAAAGAGAAAAGTTTAATGCACAGCATAGACAATGCAGAGCAGGGGCCAGGAGTAACATATACTGTTTTAAGTATACAGTTAGTGTTTGTCGGTCTTAAGTTTTTTACTTTGATTGTGAATAAGCAATGAAAAATATGTGACCCAAAAACATGTTGAGCATGTGTCGTCTAATGTTCTTGTCAGTAGTGTGTGTTTTTTAAATGTGTTGTGCTCTGGCCAGAGTGGATTACTTCTCTGGCACATTATTTGGTCTGAGTTTACTCTGGGGTAAAAGCGGGTTTGCCTGGTTGGGATCTATCTATCTATATATTTGTCTGTCTATTTTTCTATGGATCAAGGATAAAACGGGTGATTGGCTGTAAAGCTGATACTCCGGGCAAAAAGGTCCTGCTGTCTATCCTCCGTAAAGGGGTATACCTTCTTCCCCATTTTACAGTCGAGACTGGGCACGCCGACGGGACAGCAGTGCAGAGTTCCAACTCTTCGTTTCCGAACTCTAAGAAACGATCTACCTCTTTACACAGCAATCGACCTAGGAAAGGGATCAGCCAAGAAAGAAGGATCAGCCGCTAAGAGATGTACTTGCGAACAGTATAGAAGCTCCATAAGCCCTTCATATCAAAGAACCACAATTTGTTGAGAAGAGGTCAGAAGTGTAATGTGAAGCATAGCGTTTTAATGTACAATGAAGACAATACAGAAAAAAAGGTCAGGAGTACAACGTACAACATACACTATACAGAGAATGGGTCAAAATTATAATGTACAGTGTAACATACATTATACAATGAAAAGAGAAAAGTTTAATGCACAGCATAGACAATGCAGAGAAGGGGCCAGGAGTAACATATACTGTTTTAAGTACACAGTTAGTGTTTGTCGGTCTTAAGTTTTTTACTTTGATTGTGAATAAGCAATGAAAAATATGTGACCCAAAAACATGTTGAGCATGTGTCGTCTAAAGTTCTTGTCAGTAGTGTGTGTTTTTTAAATGTGTTGTGCTCTGGCCAGAGTGGATTACTTCTCCGGCACATTATTTGGTCTGAGTTTACTCTGGGGTAAAAGCAGGTTTGCCTGGTTGGGATCTATCTATCTATATATTTGTCTGTCTATTTTTCTATGGATCAAGGATAAAACGGGTGATTGGCTGTAAAGCTGATACTCCGGGCAAAAAGGTCCTGCTGTCTATCCTCCGTAAAGGGGTATACCTTCTTCCCCGTTTTACAGTCGAGACTGGGCACGCCGACGGGACAGCAGTGCAGAGTTCCAACTCTTCGTTTCCGAACTCTAAGAAACGATCTACCTCTTTTACACAGCAATCGACCTAGGAAAGGGATCAGCCAAGAAAGAAGGATCAGCCGCTAAGAGATGTACTTGCGAACAGTATAGAAGCTCCATAAGCCCTTCATATCAAAGAACCACAATTTGTTGAGAAGAGGTCAGAAGTGTAATGTGAAGCATAGCGTTTTAATGTACAATGAAGACAATACAGAAAAAAAGGTCAGGAGTACAACGTACAACATACACTATACAGAGAATGGGTTAAAAGTATAATGTACAGTGTAACATACACTATACAAAGAAAAGAGAAAAGTTTAATGCACAGCATAGACAATGCAGAGAAGGGGCCAGGAGTAACATATACTGTTTAAAGTACACAGTTAGTGTTTGTCGGTCTTAGGTTTTTTACTTTGATTGTGAATAAGCAATGAAAAATATGTGAGCTAAAATCATGTTGAGCATGTGTCGTCTAATGTTCTTGTCAGTATTGTGTGTTTCTTAAATGTGTTGTGCTCTGGCCAGAGTGGATTACTTCTCTAGCACATTATCTGGTCTGAGTTTACTCTGGGGTAAAAGCGGGTTTGCCCGGTTGGGATCTATCTATCTATCTATATATTTGTCTGTCTATTTTTCTATGGATCAAGGATAAAATGGGTGATTGGCTGTAAAGCTGATACTCCGCGCAAAAAGGTCCTGCTGTCTATCCTCCGTAAAGGGGTATACCTTCTTCCCCGTTTTACAGTCGAGACTGGGCACGCCGACGGGACAGCAGTGCAGAGTTCCAACTCTTCGTTTCCGAACTCTAAGAAACGATCTACCTCTTTACACAGCGATCGACCTAGGAAAGGGATCAGCCAAGAAGGATCAGTCGCTAAGAGACATACTTGCGAACAGTAAAAGAAGCTCCATAAGCCCTTCATATCAAAGAATCACAATTTGTTGAGAAGAGGTCAGAAGTGTAATGTTAAGCATAGCGTTTTAATGTACAATAAAGACTATACAGAAAAAAAGGTTAGGAGTACAACGTACAACATACACTATACAGAGAATGGGTCAAAAGTATAATGTACAGTGTAACATACACTATACAAAGAAAAGAGAAAAGTTTAATGCACAGCATAGACAATGCAGAGAAGGGGCCAGGAGTAACATATACTGTTTAAAGCACACAGTTAGTGTTTATCGGTCTTACGTTTTTTACTTTGATTGTGAATAAGCAATGAAAAATATGTGAGCCAAAAACATGTTGAGCATGTGTCGTCAAATGTTCTTGTCAGTAGTGTGTGTTTTTTAAATGTGTTGTGCTCTGGCCAGAGTGGATTACTTCTCTAGCACATTATTTGGTCTGTGTTTACTCTGTGGTATAAGCGGATGCCCGGTTGGTATCTATCTATCTGTGAGGGACTGCCGAGCGGCACCACTAGCACTCCACTGGTCAGGCGTGCCCAGAGCGCGGAGTCTAAGCCCCAGGGTACTTGTTCACCAGGGCCCCTGATGGTAGGGATGGACTTGTAGTACCCCGAGACCAGGTCGCCTCTACTGAGCACACCTGTCAGTGGTAGGGGTGTTCGCCAGGGGCTCCAACCAGGGAGAGCCAGATGTGAGGAGGTCGGGTGACCCCGATGGGATGGATGGATGGATGGCTGAGCAAGTGCGTAGTCAGACAGGCCGAGTCGGTAATGTAGAGGACGGTAGGGTACAAGGGAGCAGGCAGAGAATCGTCGGGTCACACGCCAGGTCAGCAACAGGAGGTCAGATCTAATGAGGGGCATCCAGGGAGAGAGGTAAGGCAAGCAAGGGTCTGGGCAGGAGAAATCAGCAGGTCAATAAACAATCCGGGTCAATAAACTTACTAGGCACAGGTACAGAATCACAGGAAGCAGGTAAGACCAGAAGGCAACGAAATGACAGCTCAGGGACCTTTAAATATCCCGCCCTGCGCTGCCATTTGTGCCCAGCGGGCGGCCGCGGCTTCTACTGCACATGCGCGAACTCGAACGCCGCGGCCAGCCCGGACCTAGTGCCCGTGTACAGGGCGGAGCAGTGCGCCTGCGCCGGGACCATCGCTGCAGGGATCGAGGAGATCCCTGACATTGCCCCCCCCTACGGGCAACCTCCGGATGCCCACCCGATCTCTCCACCACGGGTGATCACAAAGAAACCTCCGGACAAGTCTAGGTGCATGGACATTATGGGCTGGCTCCCACGAATTGTCCTCAGGGCCGTAGCCCTTCCACTTGATGAGAAATTGGGTCTGGCCCCCCCTTCGTCGGCACTTCAAGATTGCCTCCACCTCGAATTCTTCTTCCTCTTTAATCGTTATGGCCTCCGGGGGCCTGGATTCCCGTTCCGGGAAGGCATCAGGGACTACTGGTTTCAACAGGGACACGTGGAAGACAGGGTGGATCTTGAGTGTCTCAGGGAGAACAAGTTCATAGGCCACTTCATTGACCATCCGTTTGATGCAAAAAGGGCCTATAAATTTAGGTCCCAACTTTTTTGACGGGCAGAGCATCTTCAAGTTTGACGTAGCCAGCCAAACCTTCTCTCCGGGCTGCAACACCAGGTCCCCTCTTCGCTTCCTATTAAAAGCCCTTTTATAGTCTTCTTGGGCTTGACGGATGGCTTCCTGTAGTTTTTTATTGTTGGAGGTGAAGAAGGTCAGTGCATCCTGTGTCGCTGGAATCGGGCATTCCGGGACTAAGTCCGGGAGGAAGACAGGATGAAACCCATAGTTGGAGAAGAACGGGGACTGCCCAGTTGCTGAATGGCAAGCGTTGTTGTACGCAAATTCCGCCAAAGGGAGAAGTGGCACCCAGTCGTCCTGAGAGAATGATGTGTAGCATCGCAGGTATTGCTCCAGGGTCTGATTGGTCCTTTCGGTCTGACCATTGGTCTGAGGGTGAAATGCCGAGGAAAGGGACAGCTTGATATCCAGGGCTTTGCACAACGCCCTCCAAAACCGCGAGGTAAACTGCACCCCTCGGTCCGAGACGATGTCTTCGGGAACCCCATGCAGTCTAACGATCTCTCGAATAAAGACTTGCGCCGTCTCGGCTGCTGATGGAGTCTTCCGTAAAGGAATGAAATGGGCCATCTTGGATAAGCGGTCCACGACCACGAGAATTGCTGTGTGGTCCAGTGAAGGTGGAAGCTCGACTATGAACTCCATAGAGATTTTCTGCCAGGGCCATTCAGGGATGGGCAATGGACGTAGCAGGCCCCACGCCTTATTTCTTGAAGGCTTGTTCCGCTGGCAGATGGCACAGGAGCCCACGTAGTTCTTACAATCCTTGGCCATGTCCGGCCACCAGAAGGAACGTCGGAGAAGTTCCAGGGTCTTGACCGGCCCAAAATGTCCTGCCATTGGATGGTCATGGCAATGTCCCCAGACTAAGGTTTGGGCATCCTCCGGCACCACAATCCGGTCCTCCCTCCATAGGAGTCCCTCCTTGTTCTGGAGGGGCGCCCCATCGGAGGTAGACATCGCTGTGGACGCTCTCAGGATCTCGGAGCGAAGGTTCGTCTGGAGGGCCAAGAAATTTCCTGCAGGAAGAATAGTGTCGGGTACTGGGATCTCCTTGGTGTCCTCGTACATGCGCGACAACGCGTCAGGCTTCGTGTTTTTCGAGCCGGGCCTGTATGTGATGTGGAACTGGAACCTCGAGAAAAACAATGCCCATCTTGCTTGTCATGGGCGCAGACATTTGGCCGTCCTCAGATATTCCAGGTTCTTGTGGTCCGTGAATATCAGGATGGGATGGGAGGCACCTTCCAGCAGGTACCTTCATTCTTCTAATGCGGTTTTGATAGCCAGTAGTTCGCGATCCCCAATGTCGTAGTTCCTCTCCGCAGGGGTAAGTTTCCGTGAGAAGAATGCTACTGGGTGAAGTAATTCCTTGGCGCCCTTCCGCTGGGAAAGGATGGAGCCAACCGCGTTTTCTGACGCATCTACTTCTAAGATGTAGGGCAGGGAGGCGTCGGGATGACCCAGAATGGGTGCCGAGGTAAATAACCTTTTTAGTGCTTCAAAAGCTTCCTGTGCCTCTGGCGTCCATCTGAATCGCATCCCAAGCTTAGTTAACTGAGTGATGGGGGAGACCAGACCCGAGAAGTTCTTGATGAACTTCCGGTAGAAGTTTGCGAACCCAATAAAACGTTGGACGCTTTTCCTGTCCGTGGGTTCAGGCCAATCTAGGATCGCTGAGACCTTCTGAGGGTCCATTGCGACCCCCGTGGTGGAGATAATCAGACCCAGAAATGTAACGCTAGCCTGTTCAAAGCAGCATTTCTCTGCTTTAGCGTACAACCCGTGCTGCCGCAGCCGCCCCAACACCTTTGTTACATGTACCCTGTGCTCCCCCAGGGAGGATGAGAAAATCAAAATGTCGTCTAAGTAGACGATGACAAAGATGTCCAGGAAGTCCCTAAAGATGTCGTTTACAAAGTGCTGGAAGGTGGCTGGCGCATTGCACAACCCGAAAGGCATGACCAGGTATTCGAAATGGCCGAAACGGGTGCGGGAGGCCGTCTTCCACTCATCCCCCTCCCTTATGCGAACCAAATTGTAGGCTCCCATTAAGTCCAGCTTGGTAAATACTACTGCAGCTTTTAAGCTCTGGAACAATTCAGGTACCAGTGGTAATGGGTAACGATTTTTAATGGTGACCCTATTCAGCTCCCGATAGTCAATACATGGCCTCAAAGTCTTGTCCTTCTTTTCTACAAAGAAGATCCCTGCACCTGCTGGGGAAGTGGAGGGACGGATGAATCCCTTTCGGAGGCTGTCCTCAATATAGTCCTTCAGGGCCCCTAATTCTAGCTCAGAAAGGGGAAAAATTCGCCCGAACGGAATTTCAGAACCGGGCAACAGATCAATAGGACAGTCATATGGGCGGTGGGGGGGTAGAGCATCTGCTCCCCGTTCACTGAACACATCAAGAAACTTATGATAGGCTGCGGGAATCACTTGTTTTAGACTGTCATCCCCTTCAGAGCACAGGAGGACCTGGGGGACCTCCGGGCCCGAAGTTCGGCACAGTTCCCGACAATATGGGGAAGGGAACGAGACAACCCCAGTTTCCCAGTCAATTTGGGGGTTATGGGCCCGCAACCAAGGGAGCCCCAGAATGACTGGGAAAAGGGGTGATGCAACAGCATCCAGGCGGAGGAGTTCCCGGTGCTGACCGGCAATGGAAGTCACAATGGAAGGGGTCTCCTGGTTAACCACCCCTGACTTTATCCGGGAACCATCAGCCAAAAAGATGTGAAACCCCTTCTCCTTTGGGCGGAGGGGGATACCCTGCTGGTGAGCAAAACTGATATCCACAAAACAGCTGCATGCCCCCGAATCAACTATGGCCGTCACCTCCACGGTCCTTTCTGAAAGCTGAAAGGAGAGGGGAACAACTAAGTACTGGGACGGATTCATATTGCCAACAGATAAAGAAGATGAGGTGAACTTACTCAGTTTCTGCGGGCAGGAACGCACCATGTGACCAGCTTCGCCGCAGTACAGACACAGATTCTGGGAGCGTCTGCGCTGGCGTTCCTCAGGCGATAGTTTAGGCCGTGCCAGGCCTAGCTGCATGGGTTCGGGAGCATCTTCAAACGGCAGTTTCTGGATGCTTGGCCTAGTATGTTTACCGGATCCCTGAAATGACCCCCAGGGATTTCCGCGACCCTTACCAGACCTCTCCAATCTGCGCTCCCGTAGCCTACGGTCAATTTTAATGGTGAGTGCAATCAAGTCCTCTAATGTCTCGGGCACCTCCACCCGGGCGAGCTCGTCTTTCAGAGCCTCAGAAAGGCCCATACGAAACTGGTGCAAAAGTGCGAACTCGTTCCAACGAGTGTCACCCATCCAGCACCTAAAGTCAGAGGCGTATTCCTCAGCCGCCCGCCGACCTTGTCGGAGTGCGTATAATGTGGCCTCGGCTGAGGCCACCCGTTGTGGGTCATCATATAAGATGGCCATAGCGTTAAAGAAGCTGTCGACCGTAACCAGGTGAGGATCATTGTTTCCCCTTAGTCGGTGGGCCCAGTCTTGGGGTTCACCCTGCAACAGGGAGACAACAAACCCCACTTTCACCGATTCTGTCAAAAAGGTCCGTGGCTGCAGTTCAAAATAGAGCAGACAGGAGTCATGGAATGACCGAAAGCGTGTGCGATCCCCATGGAAGCGCTCAGGTAAGGGTACTCGGGGTTCCGCCATAGGGAGTGATGTGGAAGGCCCAGGAGCCGGCTCGTGGGCTGCTGCGACCGGCGGTGCAGGAGCCGGGGCCTGTGAAACAGGAACAGATATGGTGCAGGCCTGAAACCGATTCTCGATCTGCAGACATCTGTCCTGTAATGTGTTTACTGCTTGCGTCAGGGTAGCCAGGTGTCTGCAAACCTCGTCCAACGGGGAGAGTCCTCCTCGAGGCTCAGTCATGGCCTTCTGGTACTGTGAGGGACCGCCGAGCGGCACCACTAGCACTCCACTGGTCAGGCGTGCCCAGAGCGTGGAGTCTAAGCCCCAGGGTACTTGTTCACCAGGGCCCCTGATGGTGGGGATGGACTTGTAGTACCCCGAGACCAGGTCGCCTCTACTGAGCACACCTGTCAGTGGTAGGGGTGTTCGCCAGGGGCTCCAACCAGGGAGAGCCAGATGTGAGGAGGTCGGGTGACCCCGATGGGATGGATGGATGGATGGCTGAGCAAGTGCGTAGTCAGACAGGCCGAGTCGGTAATGTAGAGGACGGTAGGGTACAAGGGAGCAGGCAGAGAATCGTCGGGTCACACGCCAGGTCAGCAACAGGAGGTCAGATCAAATGAGGGGCATCCAGGGAGAGAGGTCAGGCAAGCAAGGGTCTGGGCAGGAGAAATCAGCAGGTCAATAAACAATCCGGGGCAATAAACTTACTAGGCACAGGTACAGAATCACAGGAAGCAGGTAAGACCAGAAGGCAACGAAATGACAGCTCAGGGACCTTTAAATATCCCGCCCTGCGCTGCCATTGGTGCCCAGTGGGCGACCGCGGCTTCTACTGCGCATGCGCGAACTCGAACGCCGCGGCCGGCCCGGACCTAGTGCCCGTGTACAGGGCGGAGCAGTGCGCCTGCGCCGGGACCATCGCGGCAGGGATTGAGGAGATCCCTGACACTATCTATATATTTCTCTGTCTACTTTTCTATGCATCAAAGATAAAAGGGCTGATTGGATGTAAAGCTGATATGCAGGGCAAAAAGGTCCTGCTGTCTATCCTCCGTAAAGGGGTATACCTTCTTCCCCCTTTTACAGTCGAGACTGGGCACGCCGACGGGACAGCAGTGCAGAGTTCCAACTCTTCGTTTCCGAACTCTAAGAAGCGATCTACCTCTTTGCAGATCCCTCTCCTAGGTCGATCACAGTGTTAGGAGGGATCAGCCTCTAAAAGACATACTTGCGAACAGTATAGAAGCTCCATAAGCCCTTCATATCAAAGAATCAGAATATGTTGAGAAGAGGTCTAAAAGCGGATGCCCGGTTGGTATCTATCTATCTATATATTTGTCTGTCTACTTTTCTATGCATCAAAGACAAAAGGGCTGATTGGATGTAAAGCTGATATTCAGGGCAAAAAGGTTCTGCTGTCTATCCTCCGTAAAAGGGTATACCTTCTTCCCACTTTTACAGTCGAGACTGGGCACGCCGACGGGACAGCAGTGCAGAGTTCCAACTCTTCGTTTCCGAACTCTAAGATGCGATTTACCTTTTTACACAGTGATCGACCTAGGAGAGGGATCTGTAAAGAGGGATCAGCCTCTAAGAGACGTACTTGCGAACAGTATAGAAGCTCCATAAGCCCTTCATATCAAAGAATCAGAATATGCTGAGAAGAGGTCAGAAGTCTAATGTGAAACATAGCATTTTAATGTACAATAAAGACTATAGAGAAAAAAGGTCAGGAGTACAACATACAACATACACTACCCAGAGAATGGGTCAAAAGTATAATGTACAGTGTAACACAGACTATAGAAAGATAAGAGAGGAGTTTATTGCAAAGCATAGACAGTGCAGAGAAGGGGCAAGAAGAAACATATACTGTTTAGAGTAAACAGTTAGTGTTTGTCGGTCTTAAGTTTTTTACTTTGATTGTGAATAAGCAATGAAAAATATGTCAGCCAGAAACATGTAGAGCGTGGGGCGTCTAATGTTCTTGTCAGTATTGTGTCCTTTTTTACATGTGTTGTGCTCTGGCCAGAGTGGATTACTTTTCTGGAACATTATTTGGTCTGAGTTTACTCTGTGGTATAAGCGGATGCCCGGTTGGTATCTATCTATCTATATATTTGTCTGTCTACTTTTCTATGCATCAAAGATAAAAGGGCTGATTGGATGTAAAGCTGATATTCAGGGCAAAAAGGTCCTGCTGTCTATCCTCCGTAAAGGGGTATACCTTCTTCCCCCTTTCACAGTCGAGACTGGGCACGCCGACGGGACAGCAGTGCAGAGTTCCAACTCTTCATTTCCGAACTCTAAGAAGCGATCTACCTCTTTGCAGATCCCTCTCCTAGGTCGATCACAGTGTTAGAAGGGATCAGCCTCTAAAAGACGTACTTGCGAACAGTATAGAAGCTCCATAAGCCCTTCATATCAAAGAATCAGAATATGTTGAGAAGAGGTCTAAAAGCGGATGCCCGGTTGGTATCTATCTATCTATATATTTGTCTGTCTACTTTTCTATGCATCAAAGATAAAAGGGCTGATTGGATGTAAAGCTGATATTCAGGGCAAAAAGGTTCTGCTGTCTATCCTCCGTAAAAGGGTATACCTTCTTCCCACTTTTACAGTCGAGACTGGGCACGCCGACGGGACAGCAGTGCAGAGTTCCAACTCTTCGTTTCCGAACTCTAAGATGCGATTTACCTCTTTACACAGTGATCGACCTAGGAGAGGGATCTGCAAAGAGGGATCAGCCTCTAAGAGACGTACTTGCGAACAGTATAGAAGCTCCATAAGCCCTTCATATCAAAGAATCAGAATATGCTGAGAAGAGGTCAGAAGTCTAATGTGAAACATAGCTTTTTAATGTACAATAAAGACTATAGAGAAAAAAGGTCAGGAGTACAACATACAACATACACTACCCAGAGAATGGGTCAAAAGTATAATGTACAGTGTAACACAGAATATAGAAAGATAAGAGAGGAGTTTATTGCAAAGCATAGACAGTGCAGAGAAGGGGCCAGGAGTAACATATACTGTTTAGAGTAAACAGTTAGTGTTTGTCGGTCTTAAGTTTTTTACTTTGATTGTGAATAAGCAATGAAAAATATGTCAGCCAGAAACATGTAGAGCGTGGGGCGTCTAATGTTCTTGTCAGTATTGTGTCATTTTTACATGTGTTGTGCTCTGGCCAGAGTGGATTACTTTTCTGGAACATTATTTGGTCTGAGTTTACTCTGTGGTATAAGCGGATGCCTGGTTGGTATCTATCTATCTATATATTTGTCTGTCTACTTTTCTATGCATCAAAGATAAAAGGGCTGATTGGATGTAAAGCTGATATTCAGGGCAAAAAGGTCCTGCTGTCTATCCTCCGTAAAGGGGTATACCTTCTTCCCCCTTTTACAGTCGAGACTGGGCACGCCGACGGGACAGCAGTGCAGAGTTCCAACTCTTCGTTTCCAAACTCTAAGAAGCGATCTACCTCTTTGCAGATCCCTCTCCTAGGTCGATCACAGTGTTAGAAGGGATCAGCCTCTAAAAGACGTACTTGCGAACAGTATAGAAGCTCCATAAGCCCTTCATATCAAAGAATCAGAATATGTTGAGAAGAGGTCTAAAAGCGGATGCCCGGTTGGTATCTATCTATCTATATATTTGTCTGTCTACTTTTCTATGCATCAAAGATAAAAGGGCTGATTGGATGTAAAGCTGATATTCAGGGCAAAAAGGTTCTGCTGTCTATCCTCCGTAAAAGGGTATACCTTCTTCCCACTTTTACAGTCGAGACTGGGCACGCCGACGGGACAGCAGTGCAGAGTTCCAACTCTTCGTTTCCGAACTCTAAGATGCGATTTACCTCTTTACACAGTGATCGACCTAGGAGAGGGATCTGCAAAGAGGGATCAGCCTCTAAGAGACGTACTTGCGAACAGTATAGAAGCTCCATAAGCCCTTCATATCAAAGAATCAGAATATGCTGAGAAGAGGTCAGAAGTCTAATGTGAAACATAGCTTTTTAATGTACAATAAAGACTATAGAGAAAAAAGGTCAGGAGTACAACATACAACATACACTACCCAGAGAATGGGTCAAAAGTATAATGTACAGTGTAACACAGAATATAGAAAGATAAGAGAGGAGTTTATTGCAAAGCATAGACAGTGCAGAGAAGGGGCCAGGAGTAACATATACTGTTTAGAGTAAACAGTTAGTGTTTGTCGGTCTTAAGTTTTTTACTTTGATTGTGAATAAGCAATGAAAAATATGTCAGCCAGAAACATGTAGAGCGTGGGGCGTCTAATGTTCTTGTCAGTATTGTGTCATTTTTACATGTGTTGTGCTCTGGCCAGAGTGGATTACTTTTCTGGAACATTATTTGGTCTGAGTTTACTCTGTGGTATAAGCGGATGCCTGGTTGGTATCTATCTATCTATATATTTGTCTGTCTACTTTTCTATGCATCAAAGATAAAAGGGCTGATTGGATGTAAAGCTGATATTCAGGGCAAAAAGGTCCTGCTGTCTATCCTCCGCAAAGGGGTATACCTTCTTCCCCCTTTTACAGTCGAGACTGGGCACGCCGACGGGACAGCAGTGCAGAGTTCCAACTCTTCGTTTCCAAACTCTAAGAAGCGATCTACCTCTTTGCAGATCCCTCTCCTAGGTCGATCACAGTGTTAGAAGGGATCAGCCTCTAAAAGACGTACTTGCGAACAGTATAGAAGCTCCATAAGCCCTTCATATCAAAGAATCAGAATATGTTGAGAAGAGGTCTAAAAGCGGATGCCCGGTTGGTATCTATCTATCTATATATTTGTCTGTCTACTTTTCTATGCATCAAAGATAAAAGGGCTGATTGGATGTAAAGCTGATATTCAGGGCAAAAAGGTTCTGCTGTCTATCCTCCGTAAAAGGGTATACCTTCTTCCCACTTTTACAGTCGAGACTGGGCACGCCGACGGGACAGCAGTGCAGAGTTCCAACTCTTCGTTTCCGAACTCTAAGATGCGATTTACCTCTTTACACAGTGATCGACCTAGGAGAGGGATCTGCAAAGAGGGATCAGCCTCTAAGAGACGTACTTGCGAACAGTATAGAAGCTCCATAAGCCCTTCATATCAAAGAATCAGAATATGCTGAGAAGAGGTCAGAAGTCTAATGTGAAACATAGCTTTTTAATGTACAATAAAGACTATAGAGAAAAAAGGTCAGGAGTACAACATACAACATACACTACCCAGAGAATGGGTCAAAAGTATAATGTACAGTGTAACACAGACTATAGAAAGATAAGAGAGGAGTTTATTGCAAAGCATAGACAGTGCAGAGAAGGGGCCAGGAGTAACATATACTGTTTAGAGTAAACAGTTAGTGTTTGTCGGTCTTAAGTTTTTTACTTTGATTGTGAATAAGCAATGAAAAATATGTCAGCCAGAAACATGTAGAGCGTGGGGCGTCTAATGTTCTTGTCAGTATTTTGTCCTTTTTTACATGTGTTGTGCTCTGGCCAGAGTGGATTACTTTTCTGGAACATTATTTGGTCTGAGTTTACTCTGTGGTATAAGCGGATGCCCGGTTGGTATCTATCTATCTATATATTTGTCTGTCTACTTTTCTATGCATCAAAGATAAAAGGGCTGATTGGATGTAAAGCTGATATTCAGGGCAAAAAGGTCCTGCTGTCTATCCTCCGTAAAGGGGTATACCTTCTTCCCCCTTTCACAGTCGAGACTGGGCACGCCGACGGGACAGCAGTGCAGAGTTTCAACTCTTCATTTCCGAACTCTAAGAAGCGATCTACCTCTTTGCAGATCCCTCTCCTAGGTCGATCACAGTGTTAGAAGGGATCAGCCTCTAAAAGACGTACTTGCGAACAGTATAGAAGCTCCATAAGCCCTTCATATCAAAGAATCAGAATATGTTGAGAAGAGGTCTAAAAGCGGATGCCCGGTTGGTATCTATCTATCTATATATTTGTCTGTCTACTTTTCTATGCATCAAAGATAAAAGGGCTGATTGGATGTAAAGCTGATATTCAGGGCAAAAAGGTTCTGCTGTCTATCCTCCGTAAAAGGGTATACCTTCTTCCCACTTTTACAGTCGAGACTGGGCACGCCGACGGGACAGCAGTGCAGAGTTCCAACTCTTCGTTTCCGAACTCTAAGATGCAATTTACCTCTTTACACAGTGATCGACCTAGGAGAGGGATCTGCAAAGAGGGATCAGCCTCTAAGAGACGTACTTGCGAACAGTATAGAAGCTCCATAAGCCCTTCATATCAAAGAATCAGAATATGCTGAGAAGAGGTCAGAAGTCTAATGTGAAACATAGCTTTTTAATGTTCAATAAAGACTATAGAGAAAAAAGGTCAGGAGTACAACATACAACATACACTACCCAGAGAATGGGTCAAAAGTATAATGTACAGTGTAACACAGACTATAGAAAGATAAGAGAGGAGTTTATTGCAAAGCATAGACAGTGCAGAGAAGGGGCCAGAAGAAACATATACTGTTTAGAGTAAACAGTTAGTGTTTGTCAGTCTTAAGTTTTTTACTTTGATTGTGAATAAGCAATGAAAAATATGTCAGCCAGAAACATGTAGAGCGTGGGGCGTCTAATGTTCTTGTCAGTATTGTGTCCTTTTTTACATGTGTTGTGCTCTGGCCAGAGTGGATTACTTTTCTGGAACATTATTTGGTCTGAGTTTACTCTGTGGTATAAGCGGATGCCCGGTTGGTATCTATCTATCTATATATTTGTCTGTCTACTTTTCTATGCATCAAAGATAAAAGGGCTGATTGGATGTAAAGCTGATATTCAGGGCAAAAAGGTCCTGCTGTCTATCCTCCGTAAAGGGGTATACCTTCTTCCCCCTTTCACAGTCGAGACTGGGCACGCCGACGGGACAGCAGTGCAGAGTTCCAACTCTTCATTTCCGAACTCTAAGAAGCGATCTACCTCTTTGCAGATCCCTCTCCTAGGTCGATCACAGTGTTAGAAGGGATCAGCCTCTAAAAGACGTACTTGCGAACAGTATAGAAGCTCCATAAGCCCTTCATATCAAAGAATCAGAATATGTTGAGAAGAGGTCTAAAAGCGGATGCCCGGTTGGTATCTATCTATCTATATATTTGTCTGTCTACTTTTCTATGCATCAAAGATAAAAGGGCTGATTGGATGTAAAGCTGATATTCAGGGCAAAAAGGTTCTGCTGTCTATCCTCCGTAAAAGGGTATACCTTCTTCCCACTTTTACAGTCGAGACTGGGCACGCCGACGGGACAGCAGTGCAGAGTTCCAACTCTTCGTTTCCGAACTCTAAGATGCGATTTACCTCTTTACACAGTGATCGACCTAGGAGAGGGATCTGCAAAGAGGGATCAGCCTCTAAGAGACGTACTTGCGAACAGTATAGAAGCTCCATAAGCCCTTCATATCAAAGAATCAGAATATGCTGAGAAGAGGTCAGAAGTCTAATGTGAAACATAGCTTTTTAATGTACAATAAAGACTATAGAGAAAAAAGGTCAGGTGTACAACATACAACATACACTACCCAGAGAATGGGTCAAAAGTATAATGTACAGTGTAACACAGAATATAGAAAGATAAGAGAGGAGTTTATTGCAAAGCATAGACAGTGCAGAGAAGGGGCCAGGAGTAACATATACTGTTTATAGTAAACAGTTAGTGTTTGTCGGTCTTAAGTTTTTTACTTTGATTGTGAATAAGCAATGAAAAATATGTCAGCCAGAAACATGTAGAGCGTGGGGCGTCTAATGTTCTTGTCAGTATTGTGTCATTTTTACATGTGTTGTGCTCTGGCCAGAGTGGATTACTTTTCTGGAACATTATTTGGTCTGAGTTTACTCTGTGGTATAAGCGGATGCCCGGTTGGTATCTATCTATCTATATATTTGTCTGTCTACTTTTCTATGCATCAAAGATAAAAGGGCTGATTGGATGTAAAGCTGATATTCAGGGCAAAAAGGTCCTGCTGTCTATCCTCCGTAAAGGGGTATACCTTCTTCCCCCTTTTACAGTCGAGACTGGGCACGCCGACGGGACAGCAGTGCAGAGTTCCAACTCTTCGTTTCTGAACTCTAAGAAGCGATCTACCTCTTTGCAGATCCCTCTCCTAGGTCGATCACAGTGTTAGAAGGAATCAGCCTCTAAAAGACGTACTTGCGAACAGTATAGAAGCTCCATAAGCCCTTCATATCAAAGAATCAGAATATGTTGAGAAGTGGTCTAAAAGCGGATGCCCGATTGGTATCTATCTATCTATATATTTGTCTGTCTACTTTTCTATGCATCAAAGATAAAAGGGCTGATTGGATGTAAAGCTGATATTCAGGGCAAAAAGGTTCTGCTGTCTATCCTCCGTAAAAGGGTATACCTTCTTCCCACTTTTACAGTCGAGACTGGGCACGCCGACGGGACAGCAGTGCAGAGTTCCAACTCTTCGTTTCCGAACTCTAAGATGCGATTTACCTCTTTACACAGTGATCGACCTAGGAGAGGGATCTGCAAAGAGGGATCAGCCTCTAAGAGACGTACTTGCGAACAGTATAGAAGCTCCATAAGCCCTTCATATCAAAGAATCAGAATATGCTGAGAAGAGGTCAGAAGTCTAATGTGAAAGACAGCTTTTTAATGTACAATAAAGACTATAGAGAAAAAAGGTCAGGAGTACAACATACAACATACACTACCCAGAGAATGGGTCAAAAGTATAATGTACAGTGTAACACAGACTATAGAAAGATAAGAGAGGAGTTTATTGCAAAGCATAGACAGTGCAGAGAAGGGGCCAGGAGTAACATATACTGTTTAGAGTAAACAGTTAGTGTTTGTCGGTCTTAAGTTTTTTACTTTGATTGTGAATAAGCAATGAAAAATATGTCAGCCAGAAACATGTAGAGCGTGGGGCGTCTAATGTTCTTGTCAGTATTGTGTCCTTTTTACATGTGTTGTGCTCTGGCCAGAGTGGATTACTTTTCTGGAACATTATTTGGTCTGAGTTTACTCTGTGGTATAAGCGGATGCGCGGTTGGTATCTAACTATCTATATATTTGTCTGTCTACTTTTCTATGCATCAAAGATAAAAGGGCTGATTGGATGTAAAGCTGATATTCAGGGCAAAAAGGTCCTGCTGTCTATCCTCCGTAAAGGGGTATACCTTCTTCCCCCTTTTACAGTCGAGACTGGGCACGCCGACGGGACAGCAGTGCAGAGTTCCAACTCTTCGTTTCCGAACTCTAAGAAGCGATCTACCTCTTTGCAGATCCCTCTCCTAGGTCGATCACAGTGTTAGGAGGGATCAGCCTCTAAAAGACGTACTTGCGAACAGTATAGAAGCTCCATAAGCCCTTCATATCAAAGAATCAGAATATGTTGAGAAGAGGTCTAAAAGCGGATGCCCGGTTGGTATCTATCTATCTATATATTTGTCTGTCTACTTTTCTATGCATCAAAGATAAAAGGGCTGATTGGATGTAAAGCTGATATTCAGGGCAAAAAGGTTCTGCTGTCTATCCTCCGTAAAAGGGTATACCTTCTTCCCACTTTTACAGTCGAGACTGGGCACGCCGACGGGACAGCAGTGCAGAGTTCCAACTCTTTGTTTCCAAACTCTAAGATGCGATTTACCTCTTTACACAGTGATCAACCTAGGAGAGGGATCTGCAAAGAGGGATCAGCCTTTAAGAGACGTACTTGCGAACAGTATAGAAGCTCCATAAGCCCTTCATATCAAAGAATCAGAATATGCTGAGAAGAGGTCAGAAGTCTAATGTGAAACATAGCTTTTTAATGTACAATAAAGACTATAGAGAAAAAAGGTCAGGAGTACAACATACAACATACACTACCCAGAGAATGGGTCAAAAGTATAATGTACAGTGTAACACAGACTATAGAAAGATAAGAGAGGAGTTTATTGCAAAGCATAG